>NC_137826.1:17706971-18039471 GCF_963921795.1 Nannobrachium achirus
CACCAAATCCAACAGTGTAAATTAAAACATGGTCACGATATCCAGGCATCCACTCGACCACATTTCGAGAAAAAGCGCACAATCAATAAATCTGCTTCTGTGGACCGCACGTTCACTTCATCTCACGAGAAGAACGCCAAGAACGGGACAAAAATCAAGTGGGGGAAAAAAGCGCGACTAAACGATGCCTAAGAAGCCTACTTAGTGTGTATCCCAGTCTGTTTCTACTACCCCCGGGAGACAGTTTTATTTTTGGCCGCAGTTTTGCTGTGCTTTGAAGCTTCTGCTCTCACCCACCTGTTGGGAGGAGAGGCTGTGGAGCGTCGCCTCTAGGCTCCAGCTACCGTGCAGATGCCTGCTGTCAGCCACCGTACGGTCGTGCTCGCGTGCGTGTCTCCAAATGCGCACGGGCATTTGGAGACACTCACGCGAGCACGACCGGTGATGCGCCCACAAACAGTAAAAGCAGCGGGGGAAAGAAAAGCATTTTGAGATATCGATTTAACGCTCACCCAGACCCCCGGGAGGAAGCATTGATGAATGGGGGAGAAGAGCCAGCAATTCATGCGTGCCATTATCATAGGCTATTGAGTTGAAAGCACCGCCAGCAGCCATGTCCCTCTCTCTAGTGAGAACTTGTGCTGTTTTTGAATAAGATAACTAACAGCTGTTTGTTTACACTCTGTATATTTCTGAAGAAATGTAGGCTATAGCCTATGCCTACAGTGGGCTAATATTTTTAGAGAAGAGATTAACTTGCGTTGCAATCGATCGATCAATCAATCAATCAATCAATCAATCAATCATCTGCCTGCTTGTCTGTCTGTCTGTCTGTCTGTCTGTCTGTCTGTCTGTCTGTCTGTCTGTCTGTCTGTCTGTCTGTCTGTCTGTCTGTCTGTCCGTCTGCCAGTCTGCCCATATGTCCATTGTAATTATAGTTAATTAATATAATTGTACAATTTCCAAAAGGAAAACATTAAATATCACTTTTCCCAAGGTTGGTGGTAATAGCTGTTCTGGATTTGTCAATAAATTAGTTCTTGTCTACAGTGATTACAATTTACATTGTAATCTACTGTATGTAGATCAAGCTGATGTTGGATGTTGTGTAGCCTATACCAGAGTTTACCAGGTTTGTTCAACTGTGAGAAGTGAGACTCTCTCCTCCCTAGGCTAGAGAAATTGGTTTAGGCCTACTGTAGGCCTATAGGGGAGCAGATCAGTGTACACGCAAAACCAAATGATGTTCCAATGATTACCTCAGAGGAAAAAAATATTATAATCACCCACTGCTTTACACCTGTAAAACTGTGATATCATGTGACATATAATAAACTGATTCTGATTCTGCTTTTACATCTGCTATTTTTTTAACACTTTTGAAAAATCTTGAAAGTGACAGAACTACAAACACTTTATATCAATGATTACAGTCAGAATATTGTCATTGTTGGGTAGAAACCTTTGTACAATATGTACACAACTGAGAGGCGTTGTGTGCTTGTAGATCAGCTATTTTCACTATTTAAAAAAAATTAAGACTTATCTCTTAATTTTTTTTAAATAGTGAAAATAGCTGATCTACAAGCACACAACGCCTCTCAGTTGTGTGCTAGTTTTATGCGACTTGTATGATGGAGCAGGGCTTTACTTTACGAAGGAAAAAAAACATACAAATTTGAATGAGCTGTTTCTGCAACGATATAGTGCTTTAACCTTTGAACCAAAAATATCACTTAGCCTACCTTTAAATTACAACCCAGAGGAGTTCAACATGAGTAGGCTATACAATTGAACATTATAAGATGCTTGAGGATTGGTGGCATCACAAGACACTTTGACCAGACTATAAGTGGGCCAATGTCCATGATTGGCCAGGTTACTGTAAAAAAAAAGTGCGAAGCGGGCGCAAACCTCTAGTATAGATAACAAGGTGCAAGTTGGCACCTTGTTAGAGTGCCAACTTGCCCACATACATAGAGAGAGACATACATGCTGTCAGCCAACTGATACTGACCTGATCCCAATACTTGCACGCTCTGCTGGCGCACAAGTAGGCGACTTCCTTGATTGGCCAGCCCAACTCATCAGCTTTATGGATTGGTCAAACTTAGCGTGATGTTTGTGCCACTGAACCAATATAAGTGGTCGAGCACACAATAGAACAGCAATCTGTTACACCACTTGAAGAATTAAATTCAAACCCTGGAAGAGCTCTTGTGAAAAATGTTCTCCTGGACACTGCATCTGAACGGAGGACTTAATAAAGACTGGCAAGCTGCTGTTGCCGTGGGAGACGAAGTCTACTCATTTGGAGGGTTCAGGAACGACAGGGATGATCAAATTGATGTTTACGTCTTCAACACTGTGTCTTTGCGCTGGAGGAAGTTGATCCCAGGGACACCTGGAAGAGCAGAACGTCACCTTGAAGCTCCATCCAATCTCTTTTATCAAACAGCTGTGCTGATAGAAGATACCATCTACATTTTGGGGGGTTATAAATGTGTCACATTTAAGGACTGCAGCGTGCTTTATGCATTTGATGTTGACACCCACAGATGGTTCAAGCCCAAGGTTTCTGGAACTGTTCCAGAGGAGAGGTGCAACCACTCAGCCTGTGTCTTGGGGAAGGTCATGTATATTCATGGAGGATACAACGGTGTGACTGGGTACTATGATGACATGTACAAGTTGTACATAACTACAATGGTTTGGGCTAAAATTAACACCAGGGACAATCCACCACCTCCTTCATCACGACACTCTGCCACCATCATCGGGACAAAGATGTTTGTATTTGGGGGCGGAGCCTCCTCCTGCAACAACACCATCAGAGTGTTTGACACAGAGACCAACTGCTGGCTGAGAACACATTCTGCACAGCCTCTTCCAGAAAACTGGCAAAAACAATATTGCCAGTCAGCCTTTTCCTACAATGGAGAGCTGTACATATTTGGTGGAAGAAACAGTAATTATACTGTGCTCAATGCTCTGTGGAAATTCAGACCAAAGACCTTATCCTGGACGAAGGTTACGGCAAAGAGAACAGGTCCATCTCTGTCATATAGGCATGAGTGCTGTTGCATTGTGGGAACTCGTGTCATCCTCTTTGGAGCATTCAACAGCCCTGATGACCTGTTCATCTTAGACCTGAGTCCTAGTCTCAAGACGTTATGCAAGCTAGCAGTCCTTCAGTACAATCTGGAGCAGTCAGAACTCACACACAACATGAGGTGGGAACTGGCAGCCATGACTAACAACAGCAACACAAAACACCTATAATGTAAGTGGCAGCGATGAATTCGAAACGCACATCAAAAGTAGAAGTGCCAAAATATAAGAAGCTTGAGGATTGGTGGCTTCACAAGACACTTTGACCAGACTATAAGTGGGCCAATTTCCATGATTGGCCAGGTTACTGTAAAAAAAGGGAGAAGTGGGTGCAAACCGCAAACCTCTAGTATATATATTAATAAAGGATAAAATGTCCATATACGGTATGGGCATTTCCAGATGATGCCCTGTTAGGGTACCCCCTTATGCCCATATATGGAGATCCCCTGGCATCAAACCCAGACCCTAACTCGCCAAGGCCCTGCTTGGCTTTACTAATTAACATACGTTTTATGCCCATATATGGAGATCCCTGTCCCAATGTCATCAATATTAAGGACATATCTGGGAATGCCCATATTTGGTAATGCCCATATATGGGCATGTTTTGAAATAACATTGTTGACTATCATGCAGGGGTCTCCATGGGTAACTGGTCCGATATACATCACTGGCCAGATGGCACGACCTCGAGGTTGCATGTCTCCCTGAGGCGACTTACTAGTGGTAAGAGGTGTGTGTACACACACTGTACTGTACATGTCATATCCATCAGCTGTACTATCATTTATTAGCTTCAGTGTTAATTTCTAAATGGTATGGATTGTGGATTAGCATTCCTTCCCAGGCTTTCTCCCACTTATTGCCAGATAAGAGCAGTCAGGAAATGGATATTAATGACCAATTAATGCACAGTATGTCGCTGATTATCCCTTATGTATATAGAACCACTGCCTTTGCCAAAGATCTGTTGAAGAATCAGCAGTGCTGCTAATATCCATGACCCTGCATCTGTGAATTAATGACAACTTTAAAGTGAAGTTTATTCATGAAGCCATATGGAGGGAGCACACTCGTCCTCCAATCAGTCTTTGCAATACAAACACCGGGTTATAAACCATGACAACCACCTGAGTTAGCCTGCTCTGAAACGTTGGTACTGCCAACATATATGTACATATATTTGTCCCTACTGTATGATACACAATAACCTACATACCTGTAGGAACATACGCAAGTCAAACGCAGGAGCGGTTTGCACCGCTCAAAAACAAAAGAAGCTACAGGGGTCAGGAATAAAAGCAAACATTGAAACTGTATACAAAAATAACAACTTAAAATAATTATGTTTATTATGCTAAGATATTTACACATTCTGTAGCAGAAACCACCTGCTTGTGAACAAATGCTGTTTCACACGTCCACAGTAGCTGCCACATTCAACCAGCATTTTTATGCACCACATAATTATCTGGAACAAACTCTTACTTTTGTTTTATGCATCCCAATGTCATTGTATAATTGTGTTTCCTTTGCTTGATGTTCTGTATAAAGCACATTGAATTGCCTTGCTGATGAAACGTGCTATACAATAACATTGCCTTGCCTAAGCTGCCTTGCCTTATACTGTTGGCCGCTGAACAACTGCCCTGGACTGGAGACCCTGAAGACCCTGAGGCGCCTTTCTCGCTGTCAACTATGTTAATGTATTTCCCTCACACGTACCCAAATAGGAATGTATCTCCTATAATATCTGTCAAGTTCACGCATAAATTGCCTCATGTGCAGTATGCCTTATATGTACTGTAGACAGCTGCACTTTTTCTTTCTTTTTTTTTTAAATCTGATTGTGATTCTGAACTGACGTTTCCACTGGGGACACATAGACATATAACCGACAGAGGAGACAAATCAAAAGTAATGATTGATACTAAAAATAGGCTGCAAGAGAGAGAATTCTTCTCCCATAGAAGGGCCTCTTGCGGCTTGATCGCATGAGGCATTTTTAAACCCCTCACTCACACACACCTCCTCCTCCTCAGTAGGGGAAAGCAAAACAGTTTAGGATTCCTCTCTAAAGGTTTGCAATAACAGGAAGCCAGACGATGCCCGCGGTGCAGTAAACACAGCCTCCAGAGGGCCGACGCTCCGCTCTCGACCCTGATCTATTATATTCTCACACTCTGAGGGGTTGTCTTTATTTCTGCAGCTGCCTCGTTGTGACAATGTGAATCTCTTCTGCTGTCATCATAACCTGTGTGGTGGTGTTCACTGTTGGCAGATTTCGCGAGACGATGCGACGCGCTGTGAGCTTGTAGATGATAAGCTTCTTTCTTTTTTTCTTGGAGAAAATAAATATATCAACAACACAAATCTGGTTCTGGTTTGAGAACCACTGGTTTAATCAACATTAGGAAACAAACCAATATAAGCAACTAGAAACAATCCCAAAAAGAAAAAACACAACTCACAACTACCCATATTTACAAGCAACTTTACAGGAAAAACAAGTTCCTTATAATAAGCAGAAATGGCAAGACTAGTCATAACCACAAGTGGCGGTTTTAAATTTGTTGATACATCTTTATTATTGCACAAATTCCGACACACTGACTGTCAGAGTAAATATTTGCAGTGGAGGGGTTGACAGGGTCATCATTTGAAAACTGCAAAGCACCCAATAAAATCCTAATCCTGAGTGTTATTATAAGTGCCCAGATATAAATGATCCATTTGTACACTCTCAGAGTTCAATGAACACTCAGGATGTATCTAGTTTACTAAAGGAGAGCCTTCGGGCAGCTCATCATAGAGGAGGTGCATGGTGGAGGGTTGTCAGGGTAGCTTCGATATTGTGTCAAATATGAACAGACTGCTGGGTTAAGAACAACTGACACGCAGACTGCTGGGTTAAGAACAACTGACTCGCAGACTGCTGGGTTAAGAACAACTGACATGCAGACTGCTGGGTTAAGAACAACTGACATACAGACTGCTGGGTTAAGAACAACTGACACGCAGACTGCTGGGTTAAGAACAACTGACACCCAGACTGCTGGGTTAAGAACAACTGACATGCAGACTGCTGTGTTAAGAACAACTGACACCCAGACTGCTGGGTTAAGAACAACTGACATGCAGACTGCTGGGTTAAGAACAACTGACACCCAGACTGCTGGGTTAAGAACAACTCCACCGTAGGAACAACTGGCAGATGGGACGATAAGTGATATTATCGTATATCGTGATAAAAAACCCTCACAATAATCGTATCGTGGAGACTTAATTTATCGTGATATCGTCCTCTGTCATGCACTGGGTTCAATTCACCTTTTATTTGC
This sequence comes from Nannobrachium achirus, assembly GCF_963921795.1. NCBI lineage: Eukaryota > Metazoa > Chordata > Actinopteri > Myctophiformes > Myctophidae > Nannobrachium > Nannobrachium achirus. The sequence continues at coordinate 17,713,427 of NC_137826.1, forward strand.
AGAGCTGCATATCTGGTACCACTTAAACCCTCTAGAATTGGTAAAAGGTACTTATAATATACGTACCTGTACTTGATACAGTCCTTTTTTTCACTCTCTAATGTCTGCCAAAAAATAGACTGTATCAAATATGAGTGACTGACTGTCATAAACGATACAGAGACACCTCCCTGAGACAATTTTAAGATGACCCAATGTTATTCTCCATAGAGAAATTACTTCCCTGACCCAGGGGATGAACTTCTGTACTCTATAGAGAAAGGAAAGAAAGACTGTTGAGCTTTGTAAATGGGGTATTTTTGTTTCATGTTGTTTTTGCAATAGGCTGTTATTGCTGCTGACTTACAGGCCGGGGTTGCCTCCTCGAAGAAGAGATATTTTAATCTCAACGGGACTCACCCATGTAAATAAGGGTTTAATACAATACAAATGCAAAGAAGCAATTTCTGAAAGGTCATGTTCCAAGCTGTTAGCATTAATGTTTAGTATTCCTGCTGACTCTGCTCCCATCCATGATGCATGCAGGGAAAAACTGACCTGCAACCTGCATTGTTAAGAACAACTGACACACACAGCCTGCAGGCCAAGAAAAAAAATGAACAAAAAGAAGATACTTTCCGTATCTGCAGGATGTACCGTAGGTGGCTGCCTTTTGAGGACACTGGAATTAGCTGGGAGTCTATTCATTTCAATGGGAGAAGTGAATGTGAACATAATTCTGAACAAGTCTTTACCCCATGGTCACTGAACTTTACCCCAATCGCCACAAGCTCCACGATATTCCGAACATTTTGACACTCAGAGACACATCAGGAGGAAATCAACTTGACTATTTCTCTGTTCCAGCAACACTCTCGTGGGATCTTGCAGCACCATAGGACATAATAGCGAGATCTGCCTTTCATACAACGCCCACTTGGAGAACATTTGTATGCTATTTGTGTCCCATTTCGCCTCTAGTGACAATTGGGCTATATACACCATCTTTGCTGCAGGGTTAAGAATAACTGACATGCAACAGCCTGCAGGATTAAGAACAACTGACAGACTGCAGGTTTAAGAACAACTGACATGGCCGGAGATACTCAGGATACAAAAAAGAAAAAAAAAAGACAGACTGCTGGGTTAAGAACAACTGACACGCAGAGTCGCAGACTGCTGGGTTAAGAACAACTGACACGCAGACTGCTGGGTTAAGAACAACTGACACGCAGACTGCTGGGTTAAGAACAACTGACACGCAGACTGCTGGGTTAAGAACAACTGACACCCAGACTGCTGGGTTAAGAACAACTGACACCCAGACTGCTGGGTTAAGAACAACTGACACGCAGACTGCTGGGTTAAGAACAACTGACACCCAGACTGCTGGGTTAAGAACAACTCCACCGTAGGAACAACTGGCAGATGGGACGATAAGTGATATTATCGTATATCGTGATAAAAAACCCTCACAATAATCGTATCGTGGAGATGTAATTTATCGTGATATCGTCCTCTGTCATGCACTGGGTTCAATTCACCTTTTATTTGCAGAGCTGCATATCTGGTACCACTTAAACCCTCTAGAATTGGTAAAAGGTACTTATAATATACGTACCTGTACTTGATACAGTCCTTTTTTTCACTCTCTAATGTCTGAGGTTATCACCTATAACCTACCTGATCACTCACCTCTGACAACAACAGAAGGAGCTGTGTTGAAGGAAGTCAAGGACTTCAAGTACCTGGGCGCATGGGTCGACTCAACTGAGAAAGACCTTAAAGTAAGGAAGGCACTCGCGTGGAGGGCCCTGAACGGCATGAACAGTGTATGGAACTCTAACCTCCCCCGCCAAATCAAACTTAGCTTCTTCTTTGCAACGGTGGAGTCTGTTCTCCTCTATGGCAGTGAATGCTGGACCCTGAAGCCAACCCTGCAGAAGTCTCTAGACGGGTGCTACACTAGAATGTTGCGTGCAGTACTCAACATCAACAGGAGTGCACATGTTACCAACAGGAGCCTGTATGAGGGAATACCAAAGGTAAGCGAGAAAATTGCCACCAGAAGAATGAGACTAGCAGGACACTGCCAAAGACACCAGGAGCTTCCAGCCAGCAAATTGGTACTGTGGGAGCCAACACATGGGCACCGGTCGCAAGGACGTCCCACAAAAACATACGTGGACGTACTCAAGGAAGACGTAGGGACACAGAACACCAATGAGCTGGCCAGATGTATGGAGAACCGAGATGACTGGAAACAACGATGGAGGGCTCGTCTGAGGACGACCTAGATAGATAATGTCTGCCAAAAAATAGCAGATCCGCGACGCGTTGTGAGCTTGTAGATCGGCTATTTTTTGTCATGCTCCTGGATCGGCTATTTTATGGCATGCCCCCCAAATGTTCCGCCCAAGGATAATGGATTTTGATTTATCGCGATAATATCGTAAATCGCGATTTCTTTTGTGACAAAAATCGTGATATCGTCCCATCCCTAACTGGCACACAGACTGCTGGGTTAACAACTGCTCCAGTGCAGGAACAACTGGCTCACAGCCTGGAAGTTTATAAGAACTGAAGACTCCCGTTCAACAGGAGCAACTGGCAGGCAGCCAGCATGCAGGGTTAGGACCTGCAGCAGTTTGAACAGATGGCTGTATTATTGTCATGAAGATAAGCAGACACTCAGACACACATCCTCTGAGAATGTGAGGCAAACCTGTGTAAGTCACAATTATACCTAATGAGATAATCGCAAATTAGTTTTTGCTTGATCGTCATGATCGTCATAATCATATAATATCCACGTTGAAACATGTTCATATAGGCCTATTTTCAAATATTTTAAAAAATTGTGGAAAGTCTACAAGCTCAAAATGTGAGGCATTTTGAGCTTGTAGATCAGCTAGTTACACTATTCATAATAAATAAAGTATACAGTTATAAATTCCAATTTTCAATGACAGAAACACAGTTGAATCGTCATGTTAAATTTCATAATCGTGACATCCTTATACTGTACCTGTCTGTCTGTCTGTCTGTCTGTCTGTCTGTCTGTCTGTCTGTCTGTCTGTCTTTCTGTGTTTGTGTAGCTAAGCTTGCCCCCCCCCCCCACTCTCTCTCTCTCATAAATCTCTCTTTCCTTCTTTTTTTAGTGTCTAGCACACAGCCCCAGGTAAGGTTAAATCCACTTTCATGTCATGCTCGACAGGCACTTTGAACATTTGTTTATTTATTTATTGTCTCCACCAGCCGAAGGCTGAGGGAGAGTATGTTTTCCCCTCCGTCCGTCCGTGTGTCCGTCCGTCCGTCCGTGCGTCCGTGCGTGCATCCTCGCAGTTTGTGAGCACCTAATCTCAGTCGCCGTTGGCCCGGACGCTGCCAAAGTGAGCACACACACTCCCTGGATGGCAATCTACATGCCCCACATTTTTCAAATCAGCCTCATGGTGGCGCTATAACAGGCCGATTTGTGTGGCCTGGTTGTTACCAGCTAATCTCCGGCGCCGTTGGCCCGATCGCTGCCAAACTGAGCACACACACTCCCTGGATACCAAATCAGAACCTCTGCCCCACATTTTTCAAATCAGCCTCATGGTGGCGCTATAACAGGCCGATTTGTGTGGCCTGGTGGAGACCTGTGCTCGGAAGAGCACTGCTTCTAGTTTTTACAGTGTCTTTGTGCATGTGCCATGCGTGCGTGTGTGCGCGCATCAGTGTTGCCATGTCTGCTTATTATAAGAGACTTTGGGCTTGTGTTTCTGAAAAGTCGCTTGTAAATGCGAGTGTGGTTGCTTATTTGGGCTTGGTGTTATGTTGTTTAACCAGTGGTACTCGACCATCTTCCAAACAAGGACCCTACAGAACCCCATATGAACATATTTTGTACCAGGGACCCCTCACCCCTGTACCAGAATTTTTTTCAAATGTTTCATGAAATATTCAAAATGTTTCACTTTTGTTCAAGATTTATTTTGAAAGCCCAAGCAGATCTAGTATATCTGCTACTAAAATATTCAAATATCTGATGCATATAGTTTGTGATCACATGGCCTATTATAGTCGCTTCTATTGGGATTGTTTTCATAGACCTGGTTGCTTATTTCTCTCGCAATATCTGGCAACACTGCCACTCATCTGCTCGCCTAGCCTGGTACAATGCAAATGTCTCTCTAGGGAGCAGAGGGCCTCACTTCTTCTCACAGTCCATTATGTCTGAGATATGACAAGGCAGTGCAGGCTAGAATACACCCCCCCCCCCACACACACACACACACACACACACACACACACACCCACACACACACACACACACACACACACACACACACACACACACACACACACACACACACACACACACACACACACACACACACACACACACACACGTAAGCACGCACACACGCACACGCGCAAACGCGCGCACACACACACACACACACACACACACACACACACACACACACACACACACATGTAAACATCTTTATTTACGTTCACATTTAACAAGACGTTGTTGAACACAAACATTAGTAGATGACGATGACAAACTTGGCCAACTCAACAACATGTGTTTCAGGATACAGAGCACGGATACAGGGAAGCATGGTCTCCTCCATATGGGGCGATCTGCCAATTATCACAGACACTGAACAGAATTTTGCCAAAGCCTCAGATCTTGGCTTGGGCATTCCTGCAATCTGCAGGCCGCTCACAACTAATTACTGGACATTACAGAGGCTTCCAAATCCAAGCAGTACACACACACGCATGCACGCACGCACACTATTATAAGCAAAACCGCCCATTGTCATGACAGCAGCTGCATCAGCAGACATAAAATCACAATAGTATTTGAGCCTATGCCAGACTCTGATCAAAAGGTGGAGGCTGGGGAAGATTAGCAAGCCAAGCAGCGAGAGAAGCAGAGAATTACTAATGAATGGAGAAGACCTCCTGTCCAGGGTTATGAATCACAAAAAACGAAAAACAGAGAGACTAAGAAGAATACACACAGAAAATACTTTTAAATGCTAATTTAGACAACAGTATACTGTCAGAATAGACAACCTAGGCAACAAAACAACACAATAAACCTCCCAAGACAACACGGCAAAAATATTTTCGAACCATAAAAATTACCATTTCCTCATGGGAGCAGAGACATTTATTTTTGCAAAGATGTGACTCGTACGCACGCACGCACGCACGCACGCCACGCACACACACATGCACACACACACGCACTACAGAGTGTAAATGAAACCAAAATGTACTTGGAGAGTGAACAAAATGGACTCTCCGAGGTAAATCAACACTCAGGATTTTACTGTGAGCAGGGGTCTTAAAAAGAAACTTGGACCCCTTAGCTGAGAGAGAGATGAGAAGGTGGTGGTGCAGAATAGATTTAATAGATAGCTTCACAGACTTGTTTGACAGCACAATCAACAGAGTATGTTGGATTGTCAATGTGTATTTTCAGACATTTAATCACCCTAAATACTTAGTAAACTTGACCTTTGGCTCTGGTCTGCTTTTTTCCCCTTTCTATACCAAACCTCTTTGCCTAAAATAGCTTGTAGATCTGCTATTTTTGGCTAAGGTTTTCCTCAGAATAGGGATGTTAGATTTGGCACCCCTGTAGTACTGTAACCGTGAGGACCCCATAGGGGTCCCTGTTGAAGACCCCTGGTGCTTACCTTGCAACCAGTTTCCTTGGGCTCCCGTGAGGTTAGTGTCTATATCCTTAGTCCCATGATGATGCTCTGGGGGGATTGGGGGTGCTGCTGCTGCTGCTGGGTCATTAAAATGGGTCGGTATCCCCATTCCCCACCCTCCCAGGAGACTGAGAGCCAGTGTGTCTGTCTGCTGCACAACCCAACTCTTCACCATTGTCTCACAGTGACAGCTCAATGCATCACCCTGCAATGTGTGTGCCTGTCTGTGTGTAACTTATATGGTTGTTTTATGGTTTAAAATAAGATATGACCATCCACAAAACAATCTGTACAATACATAGTGTACAATACAATACAACACAATACAGTAAAACTAGTAAATATTAAGTAGTAAATAGTAAGTAGTAAATAGTAAAATAGTAAATAGTAAAGGGGAGAAAACAGTAAATTAGGACACCAGTGTCAAATGGAGCCGGTAATTACCCATGATTACAAAGTTGGTTGGCTTTAAGGCACCTCTTAGGGTGGAATTTGAAGGTCAGGTAGTTGGAGGTCTCTCTACTTCAATAGGGATAATGTTCCATTGATGGGAGGCTCTAACAAAGAGGACTGTGTTACCAAACATATATAGTCAGGCTTGCAGTTAGGAAGATTGGGGTTAGGGTTAGGCATTATGTTTAGTGGTTGGGGTTGGAGTTAGGCCTGACTGAAACTGCCCTGTGTCAAGCACCGAAAAAAGAAGATACAGGCTTACCGTTGGGAGCCTGTAGATCTGCTATTTTTGGCTTTAGGCATAGGCCTATAAAACATGGCACTAAAAAAAGGCAACCATTTTCAAATGGCATTCATAAAACCGCCACCCTAATAAAAAAAACAAATTAGTGCGTGCGTGCTTGTGTGTGTGTGTGTGTGCGTGTGTGTGTGTGTGTGTGTGTGTGTGTGTGTGTGTGTGTGTGTGTGTGTGTGTGTGTGTGTGTGCGTGTGAGAGAGAGAAATGTCCTGGCAACACTGGGTCATTACTGGACACACACATGCGTGGCATTCTCTCCTCTTATTCTATTCTGCCGACTGCTAAATCGTTAAAATCTCATTTTCCCCATGATTTTCTTGTTTGTGAGAGCAAGTGGAAGCCGAGTGTAAAACCTCTCAGTCATGCTTTTTGAGCATCAGTCTGCTGCTGTGTGCCAGTTTCCACCGGCTGCCATCAGGCTGTTGCTGAGCCCTTCTGTCGCCAGGCTGCCTGTGGTTGGAAAGCAGGGCTTATAATTTGTGCCGGAGCCGAGCTCTGGTAGCCTACCTGCCTGCTGCACTCTGGGAACTCTAGAAGGTGTTCTGCCACCGCAAATGTACATTACAATACAATATACGATTTTATTTCAGGCTATTTATTATTGATTCAACTTTTCCCCTAAATGTCCCTTCCTGCAATGGAAAAGGGCTTTGGATGAAATTAAACCTAATAAATCGCCTCAGTTTAAACACTTTATTGTTCACTGAGCTCCGGCACTGAATAATTTACGGATTATGCACTGGTGGAAAGTACATTTATTCAACAATTACGTACTTAACTACAATTATTACGCTGACATCAAAAGTAGATTTAACCATTTATTGCAACAAATGTAATACAGTTAAACTTGGCATTAATGGCTCCGCTGTTGAGATGTTCCCTAAATTTTGCTAAGCAGCATGCTAAGCAAAAATCAGGGAACACCAAGCAAAACCCCCGTAGGTATACAGAAGCGAGGCAATACATTGACAGATTGACTTGAGTCAGCAGACATAAATCACAATAGTAGTAGGCCTGTATCTGAGCCTCTGCCTAGACTCTGATGAAAAGGTGGAGGCTGGGGTGGAGGTCTGGAGGAGGCAGCTAAAGCAGCAGCAGACATGTGGTAAGCCCAACACATTTCTGGTGGGGGTCCACGGCCAAATACATATCAAGTTGGGGGTCCTTGGCACGAGGTTTGAGAACCACTGCTATTATAGCATTCAGAGTTTGTGGAATAAAACTCGGGCTACGTGAGACTGCTTATACCGGTACCTTCTTAAGCCTCACCTCTACTACCTCCTGTGTCTGTGCTCTGCATTTAGCTTTGCCCTGCCTCTGAATGTCACAACAAATCCTCGCTTGCTTACATTTCCTGCAGAAGCAGTGTGTGTGTGTGTGTGTGTGTGTGTGTGTGTGTGTGTGTGTGTGTGTGTGTGTGTGTGTGTGTGTGTGTGTGTGTGTGTGTGTGTGTGTGTGTGCGTATGCGTGTGTGTGTGTGTGTGTGCTTCCAGCCGACTGCCTGCAGCGTTTTGTTTATACTGTGCGGTTTTCTGGGAAGATTTAAAATGTGTTATTTATTTCTCATAACTTGTAATAGGGAGCAATCCACCGTGACCTTTTTTTGCAACTTTTCCACCGGTGGGACTTGGGAGATGTGGAAATGCCACACTCATTCATTCTGTTTAAATTCTAGCATGTGTCACAGCCTCGTTGGCCTGGCCTGTAGGGCCTGTCACCGTGTTGTCCATATATGGTGTACTACCCTGTGTGTGTGATTCTCCCACAGAGCCTATAGGCGTCAGCCAATTGGAACCTCATGATTAGGTGCATTGGGAGCAAATGGCCAGTGCTCCCTGGAGCCCTATAAAAGACTGGGTGGCAGCCTGTATGAGTCCTCCTCTCCAGACGACAGCACCCTTTGTTTCTTTCCCTTATGAGTTGACATGAACTACAACACCCCCACACGTCACGCATCACACATCCATACATTGCTGACACTACTGATTACTTATTACTGAATTTAAACCATTTGTTAGATTTTAAATCACTACGTGTCCTCCTCAATTTGTCATTGAGACAAATTGAAACGAGAGTGCCTGAAAACTTCAGGACTGAAAACTTCAGCACTGACGCTATGAGCAACTTAAGTATACACAAACATATTTCATAGTGTCAGTCCATAGTGTGTGTGCATGCGCACATAACATGCACACGCACACCCACCCACCCACACACACCCACCCACCCACACACACACACACACACACACACACACACACACACACACACACACACACACACACACACACACACACACACACACACACACACAGGGCACACAATTGCAGCGCTCACATACAGTACTGCAACACTCTCCAGAGCTCTGTACCTTAGGAATTTGTTTATTCTTTCTAAGTAATACACAAACACATGTCCTCTTCAAGTGCATCCTGAGCCTCCATGGAGACATTGCACAGGATGTGCATCATTTATTTGTCCCTTCACTTAAACGTCTGCTTCTCCTCCCCTGCAGAGATACGTAAAGACTTATGTAATTGAAATTCCCAGAACCTCATTCGCTTCCTTACTTGTATGAAAGCACAACACGTTGATAGCCCCGTATTAAAGGTTTATGGCTACATGGTCCTTTTTAATAGGCAATACACTGTATAAACCACCCCTGGAGAGTTCTACTGGAGTGATCACTCATAAGATACAAGGAACATCAAGGGAACGCTGCAATGTTAATCGTCCCCGTCTAAGGAAATAAACAACGCTAGACTTTGTGGTGACCTGTTGGCACACACTTGACTGGTGGCAACTTTTAAACATAAAACAGAGCAGCTCTAAGAAAATGTATTGGCCTTGAAAAGTTTTCACTGATATTTCACCGGCTTGGTGTCGTAATAACTTCTTGTACTTACAGAGAATTAAACTTGGAATGGAATGGCCTGTAACTTTTTATCCTTATTTTCAATCTTTTATCGCAAGTCTTCTGAGCTTTTCCTTTATCTGCTGGTTCAAAGTAGAAGGCAGAAACAGCACAAACATGCACCTTAAAAACCCTTTCTAAGGTTATCAGAGTGAAAATGTAAACAGAATTCTCTACTATCTAATCAGTGGTGGAAGAAGTACCTCCAACACTTTACTTAAATAAAAGTAACAAATAAGTAAAACATGAACACATGAATTAACTTTATTGTCATTGATGGGTTTTGGTTTAATTCCCATATTTGTAATTCCTTTAGAAAGTAAACCATTTCCCAGAAGAGTAAAAACACAGTCAGTCAGAGTCAAAGAATATCCCATAATGATTGAAGACACAAGAAAGGAGACCACACACCAGTGCAAATCCGTTTTTCTGTTAGTTGTATTGAAAGAATAGTGCAGAGGTCCACGTACAGTACAGTACAGCCATTCACCCATAGTGCCGTCTCTCTGGCTAATAGACAGTTGACATGATTTTATATAGTTACTGTGAACCATGATGTAATAGGTGACCGTGGTCACCTCATCGGCTGACCTGACCTTTATCAGTGGTCAGAACACAACAGAGTTGTTGACAGAGTTCAATCTTGTTGTTGACTTCCTGCCGTCACTCCATAAGGCTAAAGATTGTTTACTTAAAGATGGTTTGCCAGTTAAATATCAGGCCCTTGTACAGTGTCAAGGCTGTAACAGGGTTTGTTTTGGAACACAGAGTGGCAAACAGCACAATTAAAGAATTATGATATTTGACCGTTATACACAAATTGGTACACACTACTATATCAATATTATATCAAACATATAATTTTCCGAATGTCTGAGTGAGTGTCTGTCTGTCTGTCTGTCTGTCTGTCTGTCTGTCTGTCTGTCTGTCTGTCTGAAACAGCGTTTCTCCTCAGTGGCTGGAGCAATTGATCTGAAATCGCATCACCATTAGCATATGAACACACCTGACATAACTGTGAAGCCCGTTTGTCACTTTCACAAATCATATGCTGTATATTAGCATTTTTATGGTGTATCTATTATCTATTCTGCATCTAGCATGAGGCATATCTATTCTGCATCTAGCATGAGGTAACATGTTTAACCAGCTCTGTGTGTGTGTGTGTGTGTGTGTGTGTGTGTGTGTGTGTGTGTGTGTGTGTGTGTGTGTGTGCGTGTGCGTGCGCGTGCGCGTGTGCGTGTGCGTGTGTGTGTGTGTGTGTGTGTGTGTGTGTGCAGGCGGGCGGGTGGGCGGGCGGGCGGGCAGGGGGGAAGTGGGGGGGTACACAGTATCTCTGTAGCCATTAAACAAAACGGGTATTTCTTACATTGATGCTCCTACATATTATCATGTAAGCACCAGTTAAAGTTACTTTCCATCCCTCATATACTGTGTGCACAGTGCACATCCCATAACCCACACACTGCACATCATTTCAGAGCTCATATCTTTGAACGGGTAAGGGCTAGTTAATAATATTAACTAAACAGGATCCATCAGTCATTGTTGCATAAAAACAAGTTTAAGAACAACAAAATTGAAGCAAACCCCTAAAGTGCGTTAAAAGACAATGTCTAACGCAAGTTAAGATAATATGAATGTATAAATAAATAGCAAAGAACACAAAGTAACAAAAAGTACAAGAATAAAGTGTCCAATAACACAGTAAAGTGACCAATGTCTCTTGTACACTCTACCCTAATATAGTGCTTATTAAGTGCCGCTATGGCTCTGGGATAGAAACTCTCTTTGAGCAAAAAGTCTGCCCGAGGGCGGTAGATTATAGTGACAGTGCCGGGGTGGGATAGGTCTTTGAGGATGCCCTGGGGGAGAGAGAGCCGATGCTGAGATGCATGCTAGCAGAGATGTGGCGGCCCACCTTCACCCTCTGGGGACGATCAGACAGGAAGTCCTTAATCCACTGGCAGATGGAATCAGGAATTCCCAAGACTGATAGTTTGGTCACCAGCCTATCAGGTATGATAGGCTGGTTTAGAAATACTCAAGCATACTTGAGTACAAAAGCATTGGCATAAAAAAAAGCATTGGCATCAAAATGTAATGAAAGGACCAAAAGTAACCTTGTCTGACTGTCTGATGTCTGTAGGGCCGCCAGGAGGCAGATTTGTGAAAAACCCATTTTGTCCAAACGTCACGCAAATTGGTACACCTTGTCTCTATAGTCATGTGATGGACAGATCCAGATTGGCTTCCAAAGTTTGCTGGATTGGTCTGTTTGGAACAAAATGCCTCAAATCATGAACACATTGTGCAATTTCCTAGCAATCTTGCACGCACATTCCCACTAGGTCGAGGAAGAAATGCCACCCTTTTCACATTGTTATAGCGCTACCAGGAGGCCATAATAAATCCCCAAATCATGAACGTGAACATCTGATTGCCATGAAAGGAAGACATTTAACCCTTTTCACACTGGTCTATAATGGCGCCACGAGGAGGCCACAATAACCTACCTGACCTGACGGAGACCTGTGCTCCAAGGACCATTTTTTCAAGTTTATTTTTCTTTTTTAACTTGGTAAATGGTGCATTTATATAGCGCTTTTATCCAAGGCGCTTTACATAAATTGTGCATTACATTCACACACACATTCATACACCGGTGGCAGAGGAAACCATGCAAGGCACCAACCTACTCACCGGGAGCAATAGGGGTTCAGAGTCTTGCTCAAGGACTCCTCGACATTAAGCCCGGATTCGAACTGGGAACCCTTCGTGTTCTAATAACGGTTTCTCTACGCCTGAGCTATGCCGCCCCTAACTTATTTTCTCTAGTTACTTGAAAATGTTTAAGATCAGTTTATTCCACAAATGTACCGTATGTTTTTGTGTGTTATTGTGTTTCTCTATTACAAGCTGTTCAAGAATGATTGCCATTAATGGGATTAATAAAGTTGTTTCAAGTTGAAGTGAAGTTTATATTTATGTTTGGCCAGAATATTCTGTTTCCTGGAACTAAGAAACTGACCTACAACTGTTCACTTTAATCTCTGTATAATCTCTCACCCTCAGTACCTAAAGGGAGCTTTGACATGGTTTTGTGGAAGCACTGCAAATCTCAACGCAACAATTGCTTTTATTGCTTTATTATTTGAAATCCTCTTAGATAAAAAAATATGCCTCAGGTTATGTCTCCATTTGGAAAGAAGTGAGTTCTTCAGCTGACATTCACTCAAGTGCCTCAAAGATAGCAATGCGCTAATCCAATGTGGAGTGCTATTACTTCCACAGTAGTTGGGGCGAATCCGATATATCCGTGACCGTGAGAGTATAGGTCCGTTTCTCAGTGGTTTTGTCAACTATGAAGGTTAAATAACAAATTGAGCTCCCATGCCCCTCGCAAAAATGTGAGCAAAATGTTTGACAGCTAATGAAAGTCTGGGTCTCATCAACTTACTATACACTATACTACAAAGGAAAAAAATACCCTTCAAAATACCCCTCAAAAATCTGCTTTAAGTAGCATGTGAGGGGTCAAACTAGGGGTTTTTAATTATTCTGAATCCATTGCAAGGATTTGTTTTGCACGAAAAACATTCCTTGGGCTAGAAACAGACCCCAAAAGACTGAAAAGTGATGACTCATCACTAAACCATAGTTTTGTTGGGCCGTTTTTAACCCAAAGAATATTTTTGGTGCAAAACAAATGCTTGCAATGGATTCAGAATAATTAAAAACCCCTAGTTTGACCCCTCACATGCTCCCTAACTTAAAGCAGATTTTTGGGGGGTATTTTATTTCCTTTATAGTATAGTGTATAGCAGGGGTCAGCAACCTTTTTGAAATGTGCCACGTTATTATTTTCTAGAGTGTCAGTGTGCCATGACAACATACATTTTAATGACAAATATTTTGTCATATTTTGATTGGCAGGACATTGTTATAAGGATCATTAGACCCAGAGCAATAATCCATCTCCCCGATTCTCTCCCCAGTCAGAGTTCAGAGTTTTAATGAATGTAGAACTATCTGCAAGATGTAATTTGCTATAAATTAGCTAACTTCATTTAATTGACCACGTTTACATTTTTTAATGACAAATATTTTGACATATTTTGATTGGCAGGACATTGTTATAAGGATCATTAGACTCAGAGCAATAAACCACCTATCTCCCTGACTCCCTCCCCAGTCAGAGTTCAGAGTTTTAATGAATGTAGAATTTTGTGCAGAAAGTTGTAATTAGCTAACTTCATTTAATTGACCATGTTTAAAAAAAGATTTGTTTTTAAAATAAAAATCCTCTTTCTCAAACTTATGCCAGTGTGCCGGTGATCACCCTCCCCTGTGCCAATGTTGGCACCCGTGCCTAAGGTTGCCTACCCCTGGTGTATAGTAAGTGGATGAGACCCAGACTTTCAGTGGCTGTCAAAGATTTAGCTCACATTTTTGCGAGGGGCATTGGAGCTCAATATGTTATTTAACCTTCATAGTTGACAAAACCACAGAGAAACGGACCTATAGTCTCACGGTCACGGAAATTTCGCAAATCTGTCTGTCTATATACAAAGTAGGAATTGAAAATATCCACTGATATATTGTGTATATCCACTGCATTTGCCAGTCTCTATATAATACCTGTCTGTGTCTGTCTCCTCGTCTTTCTGTTTTGTCTGTCTGTCTGTCTGTCTGTCTGTCTGTCTGTCCGTCAGTCAGTCCGTCTGTCTGTTTTTTTAGTGTTTCAGCTGTCAGAAGTCAATCGTAATAATGTTTTTTGTTTGTTTCTTCTTTTTTTTTCACTTAAGGCCTATCTATAAATGCGACAAATCTCTGTCTGTCTGCGTGTCTGTCTGTTTGTAATCCGCGTATCTCGAGAACCGTTCGTCCCACCGGCTTCAGATTCGGCACGCGCGTTCCCCGCCACCGCGCGGAGTGCAGTGCCGGGCCTCGACCCGACCCGACTCGCGGTTTTCCGAAACCGGCGCAAAACGTTCGGAATCTCCTTATGCGGAGCTGATTGTTGACATCAGGCTGTTCCGGAGGAAATCGGCGGAAGCGCTGACTCATTGTGACATCACTTCATAAAAGGCTCTGAGATCACGTACACCACATGAGTCAACAAAAAATGCCATGGTTACGTATTCTGATGTTCCTATATGGGCATAAAAGGACACAGGCAAACATATGGTCAAAACGGCTCTTATGACAACAGGTATAATGGGGTTTGCATTAAAGAGTGGGGCATTCATTCCCTATTTCAAATTAGGCACGCGCGTTCCCCGCCATGGGCATAAAATGGATGCAAACAGACAGATACGGATATCTCCATATATGAGCATAAATGGACACAGGCAAACAGATGGTCAAAGATCTCCATATATGGGCATAAAATGGACGCAAAAAGACAGATACAGATATCTCCATATATGGGCATAAATGGACACAGGCAAACAGATGGTCAAAACGGGTCCTATGACAACAGGTATAATGGGGTTTGCATTAAAGGGGGAACCAGCACTGTGTCTGCAACACAGTCGGAGGCACAGACAGATACAGAGATCTCCATAATGGGCATAAAGGGACACAGACAAACAGATACAGAGATCTCCATTTATGGGCATGAAATTGATGCAGACAGACAGATACAGATATCTCCATATATGAGCATAAATGGACACAGGCAAACAGATGGTCAATACAGGTCCTACAGAGATCTCCATATATGGGCATAAAATGGACGCAGACAGACAGATAACTCCATGTATGGGCATAAATGGAAACAGGCAAACAGATGGTCAAAACGGGTCCTACAGAGATCTCCATATATGGACATAAAATGGACGTAGACAGATAGATATCCCCATATATGGGCATAAATGGACACACGCAAACAGATGGTTAAAACAGATCCTATGACAACAGGTATAATGGGGTTTGCATTAAAGGGCGGGGCATTCATCCCCTATATACATTGTTCCCGAGTTGGCCAGGGCGCCGACTAGAGCTTCTAGTATACTCAATTGACCAAGTTGTAGGGCTCTATATACTTTACCTGCTCCTTTTCCCCCTCTAAAACAAATCTATTAGCCGAAAATAGCAGAAGCTCACAACGGGGTCAGCCCTATGTTCCCTCAGCTTTTATTGTTGGGGTCAGGGTCAAGGTCAATGTTGAGGGACTGTAGGGCTAAGGGAACATGGGCATGCTCCCACTCACAAGGCGTTTCATTGCAACGCGGCCTAATTGTAACTGTAACCAAATAATGGCCCGGTGCAGGCCTGTGCAAAAATAAATAAAAGCCTGCCTGGTTCCGTTTAAACTCCCGGGGTCCAAATCTATTTAGCGTATTAAAATAGACTCGCATAGCCAGACAATATCACCACATGGTGGGCAAAAAACATGACTAATGACAAAAAAAAGAAGAAGGGGGAAAAAAACATATCTGTTGGGTGAAGTACAACAATATGCAAATATAGCAGCAAGATTACATTTCTGCTTCGGCAAGGTAAATGTTTTCTCATGCCAATAAAGCCCCTTAATAATAATTGAAAGACAGGGGGGGAGGGGGGTGCTGGCACACATGCTGTTGCTAAGGCTACTGTTCTCTTGACATGCAGAACTTGGTGTGTGTGCGTGTGTGCGTGTGCAGAGCTACGTTAGCTGTTGCAGCAAATTGACCCTCTCTTTCCGGGGGTTAGCCGATAAGATGCCTTGTGGGAATTAGAAGGTTGCTTTAGGACCGCCCGTGGCTCAGCAGATGCCCTGCAGTCATCCACAGACCCAAATAGACCACAAACACTGAAGTGTTGACAGGTCTGCTTGTGTTTGTCGAGATGAGAGAGCACTTTCCGAAAGCAGAGAATATATGTTTCTCTCTCTCTATTAGTCTCTCACTATAGGGCATAGTTGTGGTTTCACAGATAGACAGATTGTTCCCATAGAGATTTCTGAAAATATTTATAATATTAAATTGTTTATGCCTGGAGCCATGCCATCCAGGTTCTTGGTGAATCATGACCATAAAACATTTGATTCAGTGTCAAAGACAAATTGAAAACAGCAACAAAAAAGGGTATTTATATAATATAATATAAGTAAATATGAAACAAAACATACTTATACTTACCTTTATACATCACTTTGTGGTCTGTTTTTGATCATTTTTGAAAAATGTTCAAAGTCTTGCATGATTTTGGATTTCTTTCTTACACAAATCGTCTCTTCTGGGTCCATCGCTGGCACAAAAGCTTTTCCGTTGGGGGTCCGCGGCCAAATACATATCAATTAGGCTGGGGGTCCTTGACATGACAAAGTTTGTGAACCACTGTAGGCCTACTAGAGAGTATGTCTGACTTAAATGTCAGTCTGACATTTATGTAATGTTAACTATTATTTTGTTTTGCAGAGTTGTGTGGACCACATTGTTCTAATGGAAGGGGGTGTCATGCAGTGTTCATTTTGACAGCAAATTGTGATTTTGTTTTAGTCATACTAATGTAATTTCGTTTTAGTCATATTTTAGTGTATGTAAATATACGATTTGTTGACAAATTTCTTTTTTTGGCATGCCTTGATGGTGTCGTAATGCCTGATTTTATACTTGGCTGCATGCTGAAAATAGCTGATCTACAAGCTCACAACGTGTCACGTCACAGGGCAAGGTGTTGATCAGCTATTTTCAGCACAACCAAATATAAAATGACTGTATTGAACTAAAATGAAGTATTATCTCTTCTCCACTAGTCCCTCCCTATCATTTTAGTCTTTTTGGAGCTGTGTGGAACACAAGCTCCCCTATACGTGGCCGTGTGTGTAGGTATGTGGGTATGTGGGTGGGTGGGTGGGTCTGTGGGTCTGTATGTAGCCTGTATGTAGTAACCCTGGGTGACCAGAGAGGTGCTGTTGAGTCTAGCCTGCCCTGAGCATCAACTGCAATACACACACACACACACACACACACACACACACACACACACACACACACACACACACACACACACACACAGCTCCACTTCGAACAGAGGTTCGATTTTTTTTTTACAAAATTGTCAATATATTTAGTCTTAGTTTTAGTCATCATAGCTTAATCTTTTTATATTGTTTTTTTCAGTGAAAAAAAGTAGTCGACAAACATTTTTCTGCAGGACAGCCAGGCAGGGTGGTTCAAAACCCATTACTGTTTTTTTTTTTTAAATACAGGACACCGGTGAACAAGAACATCTCAGACAAACTAAAACATGTGACACAATGAATACTTACAGTGACTCAACAAGGACTCTCTCTTTGGTTTCCCGGTGTTTCTTTTTGGTATGGTTGAACTGCAAGTCTGAGGAACCCTGGCATTACTCTAAATTCAAATACCAATAAAAGCAGAGCAGTGTAATATGGGGGACGTAGACTATAGACTGGCTTCCAAGGCACCGCAACTCAAAATGAACGAAATAAAGAAAATCATGAGCCTCCACTCGATTTCAGACAAACTGGAGAAGTGATTGTCATCTTTATCTCTCTCTCTCATCTCTCTCTCTTGAGGCCAGTGGTAATTACCCTTTATCGACATCCACCAGAGGGTCTCAGAGTCACTGGTTATCACATGAGGAATCCAATCACAATGCAAATAGACGTAACCCAAGACAAACCCGAGCCATTCAACACTGTGCTTTTTCCTCTCTCTCTCTCTCTCTCTCTCTCTCTCTCTCTCTCTCTCTCTCTCTCTCTCTCTCTCTCTCTCTCTCTCTCTCTCCGTCTCCGTCTCCGTCTCCACAGTGCCTTTGCCTTGGGGAGGAAAAGTGCAAGAAATCCAATTATTAGCACAAATTGCATTGATTGTGTCCACCCATAATAGGGTATTAAGCAAAGAGTGCTGGGGGGTGTGGGGGGTGACAATGGCAAATGCAAAACACAATAGCCTGTCTGCTGGATTGACTTATAGACGGATGGTGGGCGAGGGTTACACCATCTAATTAAAGAGACTTCCCTTTGTTCACCCGTGTATTTGGTGTTTGAAGAGCCTTTGGACAGGGTGAGCGCTCAGCCTCCTCTATGTGCAGACCCCTGATCCCACCCACGTCTTCATCATTATCTGCGGATGGATGGTTAAGCGAGGGTTAGTGATTCTCAACCTTTCTAATTTCAAGGACCCTCAGTTTGATATGCTTCAGGCTCTGACTCCCATTTGATACAATTTGTTATCTCCGGGACCCCAATCTACTCTAGTTCTACTACACCAGTAAGGCTCCCTAATCAGGAGATAAGCGACCGTAGGTCACTTATCTCCACAAATAGGGCAAAAATGTGTTTTGCCAAAATCTTCCTGATCCATGTTGATGACATGAGTGTAGACATACTGTTTAGTGATTTTCGTGATTTTAGGGCAAAATCTGTAGGAGCAGTGTCCAAAAATGTGTTTTTAAAAATCGGCCTGGAGGTGGCGCTATATGGGAGAGATTCATGTTGATGGGATGAGTGTAGACATACTGTGTACCGATTTGCGTGATTTTAGGGCAAAAATTGTAGGAGCAGTGTCCAAAAATGTGTTTTGCAAGAATCGGCCTCATGGTGGCGCTAGAAGAGGGCCATGTGAGAAATGAGGGGTGGGGTCTCCGCGCCGGCAAGGCGGACGAATAGGTACCGGCCCCGGCTGTCCCGGTCGCTCCTAGCCGGAGTTACGGCATTTTATGTGAGCTGCAGTGTAGGGGGTCCTCCACTGGGGGCGCCACCACTTTTGCATCCATTCTGGAGCACCAGGAGTCGGTGGTCCCCGGGAATTCCCCGTGAGCAGCCCCGTTGGGGTGGTCATTTGGTCAGTTTAGCACATTTGGTCATTTTTTACATCTGGGGGTCCCCAGAGCTCCGGGGGTCCTTGTAGGTTGTAGTTTGGCAGGTAAGGAGTGTGTGTGCAAAATTTGGCATGGATCGGGGCAACGGTTGCGGAGATATGAGCAGGGCAAGAGTGTGACGTGTGAGGTGTGACAGACAGACTGACGGACTGACGGACTGACGGACTTACACTTTGTGCAGGGTTTGATAGTAAATGCGACCTACGGTCGCAACGGTAGGTTCCGTACGGAACCATTGTTTACTTAGATATGGAAGGATGACCTCCCACTTGGGTAATGACGCCCCCTGGCGATCATTCAGAGAAACTACTTCAGCTCCCGTACTAACGTAGGTAGGAAGGGCCTGTCACTCAAACCGGAGTGACCCGCCTCCAGGCTATATAAGCCCCCGGAGGCGGAAGTAACATCCTCTTAATACCACTCTCTGCCACATTCAGTGAAACAGAGGGGCATTACGTGGGAGGTCATCCTTCCATATCTAAGTAAACAATGGTTCCGTACGGAACCTACCGTTTACTGTCAATATTCCAGGATGACCTCCCACTTGGGATTCTTAAACTCCCCTCTAAGCCACAACCTACTCTCATACCCCCACACACCCCTCATACGGGTGAACACAGCCCAAACGGGCGTGACCCATCACCCAGAAGGTCCCAGGCCCACCGGACCTGGGTGTGAAGGCATGAGAAAATAAGGAGAGACCCTGATAGACCGAAGTCCGCCTCATTCAACTAAATGAAAAGGACAAGTCCGCCTTATAAGTAAGACACACTATATAAGGAAAACACAGGGTCCCCCCCAAAATACCCCAGGTGGCTACATGCCCACCTGTGGGAGGGGAAGATCCGACTCCTCTATGACGTAGAGGAGGCAACTGCACCCAGAACCGAATGCGCTAGCGAAGAGGATTCGATATCCAGGTGATAGTAGGCTGCAAAGGTAGAAGGCGAAGACCAATTCGCCGAAACACAAATCTCCTGAACGGAGACTCCCTTTGCCAGTGCCCACGAAGTAGCCACACCTCTAGTGCTATGGGCTTTAAGTGCCGCCGGCACTTCCACACCCGCACTAGAGTAAGCCAGCCTAATAGCATCCACAATCCACCTCGAAAGAGTGGGTCTAAACACCGGCTTTCTGACAAGAACATTGCCCATTTCCACGAAGAGCTGAGAAGAAGCTCTAGAACCAGCAGTCCTGTCACAGTAGGCCTTCAATGCCCTGACAGGACAAAGGCAATTCAGCCGTTCATCCTCCACCGAGACAAACGGAGGAGGATGAAAAGCCAGAAGAACAACAGGCTCCTTAGGAACCACCATGTTCTTAGGAACAAACTTAAGATGAGGCTTGAGCAACACCTTGAGATCATTGTTCATAAACTGCATGCACTCCGCAGACACCGAGAGAGCTTGCAGGTCACCAACTCTTTTAGCCGTGGCCAAAGCCAGCAAAAGAGCCGTCTTGAAACTCAAAAGTTTCAAAGGCATCCCTACAAGCGGCTCAAAGGGAGCCCGACATAGGCCCCCTAGAACCACCTGCAGATCCCAAACTGGGAACAAAGACCTAGTCACCGGCCTCAAACGTTCAACTCCTTGCATGAACTTGATGACCTCCGGGACTTTAGAAGGTGCCCTGCCCGCCACCCCCAGGTGACAGGCATTAATAGCCGCCAAATACCCCCTAAGGGTAGAAAATGCAAGACCACTTCTCAAGCGGTCCTGCATAAATTCCAGAATTTCCTGGGCTGACGCCACATGGGCCACCACCGGTGGAACACGCGACTCACACCAGTCCTCAAAGGCATTCCACCTTCCATCATAAGACGCCCTCGTAGAAGGCGCCTTAGCACTCTGAATGGTAGCAACCACTTCAGAAGAAAAACCAGCTGCCAGCAGGTTTAACCTTTCACGTGCCAAACCCACAGGTCTAGGACCTGCAGGTCTTGGTGGAAGATCTCCCCCCTGGCCTGACTCAACAGATCCCTGCACTGAGGCAGCTGCCAACCCGGTTCGCAAAGGAGAGGGGCGATCGCCGATCTCCACGTGCCCTTGTAGGGAGCCACCAGGAGCATCTCCAGACCGAACCTCCTGACTCTCTCCAGAGTGGGTCGGATTAAGTCGAAGGGGGGAAACGCGTACAGTAGACCTCTCGGCCACGTGTGCGCTAAGGCGTCCAACCCCAAGGGAGGACTGCCCTTCACCGCGAAGAACAACGGACACTTCGTATTCTCCGCTGACGCAAACAGGTCCGCCACTGGCTGACCGAACTTGCGAAAAATCTGGCTCGCCACCCTGGGGTGGAGAGACCAATCCTCGTAGCGAGAACCTCCCCTGGACAGGAGATCTGCTCCGCTGTTGAGGAGACCTGGGACGTGTAAGGCCCTGATCGACTTGAGGCGCGACAAGCACCAAACCGTCAATTCTCGAGCCAGACGGTCCAGTGGCAACGACGACAGGCCCCCCTGTTTGTTGACATAAAACATGGCCGTCGTATTGTCTGTCCTGACCAGGACGTGACAATGCAAAATCCAAGGCTCGAAATGCTTGAGCGCCAGGAGTATTGGCCGTCGTCAGAGGCCAAAGCCCCTGCGCTGTGCGCCCCTCGAAAGTGGCTCCCCATCCACTAAGACTGGCGTCTGTCGTGATCGACTTGCGGGAAACCACCTCGCCAATCGAGACTCCGCTGGTGAGGAACCCCTCCACCAGCCACGGAGACAGGGCGATCGCGCAGGAAGGGGAAACCGTAACCTTCTTGTACTTCAAGGAGGGCGGGATCCCGAGGGATAACATCCATCTTTGAAAAGGTCTCATATGAAACCTGCCCAAACGCAACAGATGTACTGCGGAAGCCATCATTCCCGTCAGTACCATGCAACTCCTGTAAGTGACCTCCTGGCCCACTTGAAAAGGAGTCGAGACATTCCCGAAACCTGTCCACCCTCTTCTCTGAGAGACGGGCCGACATGTCGGATGAGTCCAGAAGGACCCCAATGAATGTAAGACGACTTGCTGGAGTCAGCATGCTCTTGCCGTGGTTGACTGTGAAACCTAAGGCCTTCAGGTGAGCCAAAACCACTTGTGTGTGACGCGCCACTTCGTGGGCGGAGCTCGCTGAAATCATCCAATCGTCGATGTACGTCGCCAACCTGACGCCCTGCTGTCTCAGCGGGGCGATGGCTGCTTCGGTCACTTTCACGAAAACCCTCGGGCTCAGTGACAGACCGAAAGGGAGTACTGTATACTCGTACAGGCGACCCTCGAAGGCGAACCGTAGGAATTTCCTGTGTGGGGGATAAATCTGGACGTGCTGATAAGCATCCTTCAGATCCACTGAACAGTGGAAATCCCCTTGCCTGACCGACCGTAACATGGTGGGTACAGTTAGCATCCTGAAAACGTATTTCTTCAGGTACACGTTTAGTGCCTTTAGGTCCAGGATGGGACGTAGCCCCCCCCCCTTTTTTGGGCACCAGGAAATAACGGCTCCAAAATCCCATGCGGGATTGGGTCCTGTCCAGCTCCACTATAGCACCCTTGCTTAGCAAGGAGCTGATCTCTTCTCTCAAAAGATTTGCTTTTAAACCACGCGCCCTGGTATGAATAACCCTGCTCGAAAGCGGGGGTATGTCTGCGAACTGTAACCTGTAACCCCTGGTTATCGTTCGAAATACCCAATGGCTCGGGTTGCATAACTTCCACTGGCGCGCGCAGCGTGCTAGCGTGTTTTGAGCGAGAGAAACCCCACCACTGTGCTTCCGTGACGGCGGAGCTTTTTGGCGGCCGGACCGGAAGTGGGGAACCTGCGTATCCGTATCCGGAACACCCGGATGCGGAGCGCAGGGGTTCAATAGGCCGCAAGGCGGGAACACCTTCTGATTGTACCGCTTGACTAGCGGAGCTTTTTGCGGCCGGACCGGAAGCGGGGAGCTAGCGAATCCGTATCCGGTGAAACCGGAAGCGTTCGGTTTTCGCTCGATAGAGCAACAGGAGGAGCAAAGCGATTCGACTGATAAACAGACTCGCCCACAACTAAAGCATTCTCCCCTGACAGGAGAGGAACTTTTACGCATAACCTCCACTGGCACGCGCAGCGTGCTAGCGTGTTTTGAGAGAGAGAAACCCCACCACTGTGCTTCCGTGACGGCGGAGCTATTTGGCGACTGGACCGGAAGCGGGAGACCTGCGTATCCGTATCCGGAACGACCGGATGCGGAGCGCAAGGGTTCAATAGGCCGCATGGCGGAAACACCTTCTGGTTGTACCGCTTGACTAGCGGAGCTATTTTGCGGCGGGACCGGAAGCGGGGAGCGAGCGAATCCGTATCCGGTGTCACCGGAAGCGTTCGCACTTCGCTCGATAGAGAGACAGGAAGAACCAAGCGATTCGACTGATAAACAGACTCGCCCACAACTAAAGCATTCTCCCCTGACAGGAGAGGAACTTTTACGTTTAATACCTGCTCTAAGGCCTTTATGCTTGTCCCTTGACCCGGGCTCATAGTAGGCCGACAGAATTTCTGACTCAAAGTTAAATTCATAGCATCGCTCACGCGAGGGAAAGCCCACTCGCGCGCATGAGGAACCACATAATTGTTTGACGTTAACATTACTGGTTGCTGATAAAAACCTGTGATTGATTAAGGAGTCCTGACGGGACTCCATCATTCTTACAGGAGGCATGCATAAAGGAGTCATATTGTCGACGCGAGGGATATTCCACTCGCGCGCATGAGGAACCACATAATTGTTTGACATTAACATTACTGGTTGCTGATAAAAACCTGTGATTGATTAACGAGTCCTGACAGGACTCCATCAATACTACAGGAGGCATGCATTTATCTTAGCCCCTGTCCTAAGGCCTTTATGTTTGTCCCTTGACGAGGGCTCATTAGTAGGCCGGCAGAATTTTGTGACTCATTGTTAATTCATTGCATTGACCACGCGATGGATATTCTCCTCGCGTGTAAGGGGAACCATCTAAATGTTTGACATAACATTACTGGTTGCTGATAAAAAACCTGTGATTGACTACAGAGTCCTGACAGGACTACATCAATTTTACAGGAGGCATGCAAGATGGAGTCGTCTGTGCAATAGAGTTGGACAGAAACAGACTTGTTCTTTCAACAGATTTATCTGGGACACAAGAGGCATATTCATTGACATTCTCATTTTTATTTCCCCGACGCGGGGAAAAATAAACGTCCTCGTTTGGGGGGAGGGGAACCGGGTGACACCACGGACCCCTGCCCCAACACAATCCCCCTCTACAATGTCCGCAACTAAAGCATTCTCCCCTGACAGGGGAGGAACTTTTACGTTTAATACCTGCGCTATGGCCTTCATGCTTGTCCCGTGACGAGGGCTCATAGTAGGCCGACAGAATTGGTGACTCATCGTTAAATTCATTGCATTGTTCACGCGAGGGATATTCCCCTCGCGTGTAAGAGGAACCATATAAATGTTTGACATTAACAATACTGGTTGCTGATAAAACCTGTGATTGATTAAAAAATCCTGACAGGACTTTCAACACTTTTACAGGAGTCATGCAAGATGGAGTCATCTGTGCTAGTGCAATAGAGTTGGACAGAAACAGACTTTGTTCTTTCAACAGATCTATCTGGGACACAGGAGGCATATACATCGACACTCTCATTTTCATTTCCCCGACGCGGGGTACAGAAAATAAACGTCGTGCCCACCACTCTATACTGGGGTCTGACAGAACCCAGAAAAGATTGTGCTTGTGTAACTTCCATGAGGATTGTAGCGCTTTAGTGAATCCAACATCTCCGTTGCAGAAAACCAACGTCCTCTGCCATCGCTCCACCCGCTCCACCCGCCTGACTGGCGGGTGGAGGGGCAGTTGAAGTGCTGGCGCCGCAGGGGCCTTACCTTTCACTGTAAAGACAGGGCGAGAGCCATCCTCCTCCGCCATGTCCTCCTCCTTCTCGTCTTCAGAGTATCCTGAGTACGAACCCTAGCTCTGACTGGAGCTCAGGTCCGATTCGCGCCTGAAGGATCGGACTGCTTTGTTAAAGTTCACGTCGAAGGGGACGTCCCCGACGGTCACATCACAACGCTACTCTTTAGGCACCGCGCCCGTAGGAGAAATGGTCACCGGAGGGATATTGTTAGACTTCTTAGTCACCTTCCTCGCGGTAACTCCGCCAGACCCGCCAGCTCCAGTGACAGTGGAGCTAGCTGCGGTCGGCTGCACGGCAGGCGGTGTCTCACGTCGCTTGGCGCCATCTTGACCAAGGCGCGCTGCTGAACAAGCGGTGCCCCGGACGGCAGCGCCGCACCTTGACTATCGGTGCGGGTAACTCCGCCAGACCCGCCAGCTCCAGTGACAGTGGAGCTAGCTGCGGTCGGCTGCACGGCAGGCGGTGTCTCACGTCGCTTGGCGCCATCTTGACCAAGGCGCGCTGCTGAACAAGCGGTGCCCCGGACGGCAGCGCCGCACCTTGACTATCGGTGCGGGCCGCCTGGGGCGGACAGCCTGGGCTGTAGGATCCAGAGCGTTAAGCCCTCCTGGTGGAGCGCAGGCTCCGAGGCCTGCCCTAGCCAGGTGGAACCGATGTACCATAGCGAAGCAGTGTAGTTAACGTTAACAAGGAAGCTGTCGAGCAACGAGCTAACGGCTAAAGCTAGGCCAAACTTGGTTCAGGCAGAAACATACATTCCCTCGGCAGAAAGGCAAGAGGGACCATAGCGAAACATGTAGCTAACGTTAACAAGGAAGCTGTCGAGCAACGAGCTAACGGCTAATGCTAGGCCACGCTTGGTTCAGGCAGAGGCCTTAACAAGCTAACAGCAGAACAAACATACATTCCCTCGGCAGAAAGCAAGAGGGTTCATAGCGAAGCAGTGTAGCTAACGTTAACAAAGGAAGCTGACGAGCTAACAAGCTAACGGCTAAAGCTAGGCCACGCTTGGTTCGGGCAGAAGCCTGAACAAGCGGTAAACTTCTTTGTTATAGAAAAGAAAACCGTCGGTTTAGGACGGGACAAGAATAATTATTCTTAAGTACGGGTATAATTCAACACTCGCCGGTGGGCGACTCCAATGCCACCGCTTTAGGCTAATGCGCGAAGAATAAAATACAAAGGCTGAGTTTCAACTTATCTGAATGTGATATCGCAGAGAGTGAAAAGAGAGGATGTTACTTCCGCCTCCGGGGGCTTATATAGCCTGGAGGCGGGTCACTCCGGTTTGAGTGACAGGCCCTTCCTACCTACGTTAGTACGGGAGCTGAAGTAGTTTCTCTGAATGATCGCCAGGGGGCGTCATTACCCAAGTGGGAGGTCATCCTGGAATATTGACAGTAAACAATGAAATCCTCAGGATCACTGTAACTATGAGAGCAGGTCCATTTGAATCCATTCATTCACTGTCTTATAATACCTTCCATAACCTGACCCTTTCCGGAAGTACTGTGATAGTTTTTGTTTAAATTTGTATTATAACCAGAACCACCACTGAACGGGGAAGTACATCATTAAAAAGAAGGGGGAAAAAAGTAAATAGCTGATCTACAAGTTCACAACACATTGCGGTGAGATAATCCTGAATTTAGATATTGTGAGTTCTGGGTTCTAAAGGTTCTGAGAAAAGATTAAACTAAAATAGTGTATGCTGTCTACAGAAGAAAGTCTACATTTGTTATGGTTTTCAATGGTTTTGTTTCTTTTGACCCCTGGGCACTGTCTGTATGTGTTGTGCTGACGTGGTTTGTGTAGATTTGTGTAATCGTGTGGGTTTGTGCAGCGGTAGGAATGGGTTTATGTAGGATAAACTCAAAAAAAAGAAAGACATTCCTTTGTTCAGGAAAAGGATCTGGTGTTTGAAGAGTCTTTTGACAGGGTGAGACAGGGTGAGACCTGCAATCATACGTCTCCCACAGGCACGCTACAAAGCCCGCCTGTAAATCACGAGCGCAATCAAAATGCAAGAGCTGGTCTTTGATACGAACTCTCTGGGATGTGACGACGTGCATGAGAAGCAGTGATGGAAGAAGTACTCACATGTTATACTTAAAGAGGTGGTGCCATAGTTTTGTACTTTTTCTGTTTTGTATGTGTCTATGGAGTTAACATTACTCTAATAGACCACCAGGTGTGGTTATAATGTGCAAATGTGCCTTCCCTGTGTATTTTTGGTTACTTCCTGAAAGCTGAAAGCCTCTGAGTCAAAAGGCCCAACTGAAAAGCCCAACTGAGTTAATGACGTCATATACTCATTCCCTCCCCTTTTACCATACACTCAACACTGTGGGTGTGGCTAACTTCAGCTGGGTCACCAGTCACCACCCACCTGACAACCAGGCATACTTAATTAACTGGTGGGTGTGGCCACATAAAAACCTAATTGTAACACTTTCTGTACACAAACCCCCGAGCATGTTATTCTAAGAAGAGAAAACTTGCTATAACAGACTGGTAGAACATCTGTAGCATCCTGTTGCACACGTCACAACAATCTCAGTCTTCTCAGGAAGAACAGCTGGCTCTTGCTGTGAACCGCCTCAGCATTGTCTGACCAGTCCAACAAGCTATTCAAGAACACTCCTTGAAATTTGTAGCTATCCACAAAGTCCACCACCACCCCATTTATGGTGCTTGGCAACAGGGGTACTCTTTTGGTCGTGCAGAAATCCATCACAATCTCCTTGGTCTTACTAGCATTGAGCCGGAGGTGGTTTGCCTCACTCCACTGCAAAGTGAGAGAAAGTGTCCCATTTGATTAAACTGCAGAGATACTGAAGTGCATTTATATCATTCTGAATAACAGTGATCTATGCTACTGAAGCAATACATTAAATAACAGCTTGATTCCTATACAATATGCTGTTTGTTGTGAGAGAATGCATGTCAAACAGCTTGATATAGCATCTAATATACAACATGCATGCAGTAGTAGCAAGTGAGTGAGCATGCAGGAGTGAAGAATTGGAATGAGGCAGTCCAGCCGGCTTGATTGCTCCGGACTCGCATAATCCTCTCCTGTATGTGGAAGTTGGGGTATTGGAATTTGGCTATAGAGACAGTGGAAATAAAAACCTTAATTATGTCATGCATAAGCCTATGCAAATTGAACCCTTTCAACGGTGTTGGAGCAGCCTGGATTGTTAAGGTGGACAGCTTGTATAAACATGAACTCAAATAGAGAGGTACAGGGATTACATGTTTGGTTGCTGAAGGCCAATCATCCTGCAAAGATTTTGCTCTCAATCCCTCAAGCTCTCCGGCTGCTTTGAAACCTCCAGTGATGCCCATGTTTCCTCTCTGCTAAAGAAACCTCTTATCTCCATATTTTAACTATTAGTTTTACTCGATCATAGCCTATATACAGCGTTGCACAAAGGTATCAAAAGCAGCAGATCTGCAAGCTCGAAACCTGGCACGTTTTGAGCTTGTAGATCTGCTACTTTTGCTATATTTTTATTTGAATCCTGAAAAGTAACAGTTTTGGACATACTGGTATGAGGTTTCCACCCGACAGAGACGATATTATCTCTCTAAACCGACTGGACTTCTGAAGGACTAACTAAAAGAGGCCGGTCGGTCACCAGGGAGACTGATAGGGCATTATAGTAGGACTGACCCTCTGCTCTGGTTTTCTCTAAATTATTTTAACAGTTCATATAACTATAATGAAGACTGTATCCATCTATCCATTGTATACCACTTATCCAAAGTCAGCTTGCAGATCGAGTTAACAGTTCCAAATCCATTTCCTTTTCCCGGACCACAGTAGCTAACTTTAACTGGAGAATCATGAGGCGTTCCCATAGGCCAGTGTGGATATATAATACCCCCTTCTGGACCTCGGTTTGCCCTGTATTCATAATTTAAAAAATCACACCCAATGTGAAGTGAACGGTGGTCGTGCTTGCATAACATCTTCAGACTAGGATTTAAGTCTAGGATGTACAGGCTATGCTACACACACACATTTTGCTATGGCAAAACGCTGAGGAAAAAGGCTACAGACATACGACATATGACATGACATCACTAGACAAACATGATGCTACGCACACACATTTTACTATGGCAAAACGCTGAGGAAAAAGGCTACGGACACACGCACAGCTACGGACACACACACATTTTGCTATGGCAAAACGCTGATGAAAAAGGCTACAGACATACGACATATGACATCACTAGACAAACATGATGCTACGCACACACATTTTACTATGTTCCTTCCCAAAGATGGATATACCTTCGAAACCCACATCCTTAGTGATATTAATAGACAATAATTCTGTTACTAAAATAAAGAGAAAAGGGGAAATGTTACAACCTTGCCTAACTCCTCTGCTAATCTTAAATCTTTGTGATGTATTATAATTAACTATAACAGAACTATTGATGTCATTGTAGAACATGCTGACAGTGTCAACAAAAACATTGCCAAAACCGAAAGCCTTCATCGTGTGTAAAAGAAACGGGTGCTCAATTGTGTCAAATGCCTTATAAAAATCCAAAAATAAAATTAAGGCTTCAGTATTAACATTTGTATGTTAATGCTTCAACTGCCATTGAAGTAAATAGATCATTTTTGAAGTTTATTTGGAAAAACAAGCCCCATAAACTTAAAAAGAATGTACTGTCTAATCCTAGAGCGGAGGGAGGTCTTGAGGTTTTAGATTTTGAGGATACTATTAATACCTTTAAAATTAATTGGCTGAGGAGGTGCCTTCTGAAACCAGACTCCATTTTCTTTTTCATACCTAATTGTATCTTTAACAAATTGGGAGGGCTTTCTTTTCTGTTACGATGCAATTTCTCACCAACTAGACTACCAGTTAAACTTTCCAAATTCCACCAGCAAGCACTATTGGCTTGGAAGTTATCACATGTTCACAATTTTTCTCCACACAGAGCTTTACTCTGGAATAATAGTGACATCTTAATCAGGAATAAATCAGTATTTCTGCCTAAGTGGTTCCAGAGAGACATTAACCATGCACTGTGTCTCTTTGATAACTCTGGGAATTTGTTGTCCTACGAACAGTTCATGACAGTTCACAACTTCCCAATTCCTTTTAGAGAATATAGATCTGTGTTTAATGCTATCCCTAATGGTCTTGTACAGTTGATAAAAAACCATTTGTCTTACAATGTAGGGGATACTACGCTACCCTCCTTAATGTTGGATGGAATTGATCTCTTGAACAAAAAATGTACAAACAGTCACATTCGTAAGGTGATACAAAAAAGAAAAACTGTTGTCCCTAGAGGGAAGTTCTTTTGGAGATCTAATATTCTGGACATTGACTGGAAAAAAGTACTGTATATCCAACAAAGCCAAGGAAGTGCATTTTAAATTACTACACCACATTTATCCAACAAATAGCTCAATTTCTACATATGCTGACATTGACCCCGCTTGTTCATTTTGTAATCAAGCTCCAGAAACGACTTCCCATTTATTTTTCCTGTGCAATTTTACTTGTAAGTTTTGGTCAGATCTAGAAGCCCACTTTTTCAATTCGGTCAACCTAAATTATTCCTTTAACCTCAAGGACATCATTTGCTACTACAGCAACCCAGACAATGACGAATTTGAGTTTATTTTTTAAAAAATTCGCCAAATCCCCACCTATTTTCACCCACTTCAAATTGGAATTCTATCTTTTAATTAAATCATTAGATCTAGTAATTAACAAAAAAAAATTAAAACTCTTATCTCTGTATCATTTCCATTTTCCCGATCTCTCTGATTAATGTTATGATGTAATATGGTTGTACTGTTGGTTTTTTGTAATTTTCCGTTCCTGTATGTAATGTTTTTTATGTCTATTACCTGTGCTGTTTGAATACCTGAACTTCCTTGTAAATTGTATATTCAATAAAAAAAAAAAAAAAAAAAAAAAAAAAAACACATTTTACTATGGCAAAACGCTGAGGAAAAAGGCTACGGACACACACACAGCCACTTATAGGAGCGGTTAGCACCGCTCAAGAATATCTAATTCAAGATATCAACTCTTACTATGATCACCTGCTAAACTAAACTGCCTGCAATAATATATACATCAAAACTTTAATTATGGACTTATGGTCGCTATTCTTCTCATTCTGTTCATTCTGTTCCTAATATGTTGAAGTAGGCCTAGTGTGTTTACCGTTTTCCTTGGTAATTAATATGTATTGATGTCTCTGTCATCCCCCCCAGCCAATCACGTGCTCGTCGTAAATCTAAGGATAGGATGCGATAGGAGGACAGACCTTTATTGATCCCGCAATGGAAAATTACAGCTGCCATGGCATTTGCTTTGCCCAATTATTTCACTCCAGAATATTCAGTTCAATGCTCTAAATGTCAAGTTGATTTAACTTGAGTGTCTGCTCCCAGTGTTGGAAGAAGTACTCAGATTGTTTTACTCAAGTAAATGTATCGATGCCACAACATAGGAATACTCTGTTACTTGATTGATGGAGTCATTACTAGTGAACAGAGCATCCTGATGAGATGTGTCAGTGCCTGGTATGGAAACTACTCGACCCTGACCAGGGGTGTCGCACCAAATTCTGGGCCCTGGGTACAAGGATTCACTGTGGGGCCCCTGTGCTTTAACTATTGAAAAATAGCAGATATACAAGCTCACAGCGCGGCACCGAGTGCCGCGCTGCGAGCTTGTAGATCTGCTATTTTTGAAAAATCATGAAAATCTTTGAATATTTCAAATCTTTCTAAGGTTTTTTTAAAAAAAACCTATGTTTCGATGTCAGTGGAGCTCAAACCTTTTCATGTGCAGGACCCCCAAAATGGTATGTATTTGGCCACGGACCCCCATCTCAAAATATTTAGTTCCAGGGACTGGGACCCCCCAGAAGCAAAATTTGAGTTACAAATGTTCGCTTAAAAAATACATATAATAAAAGATTTGCACACATTTTCACAACTTTTCAAAAATAGCAGATCTACAAGCTCGCAGCGCGGCACTCGGTGCCACGCTGTGAGCTTGTATATCTGCTATTTTTCAATAGCTAAAGTATAAAATAATTCCCACTTTCAGTCCCACTTTCCTACCCCTTGTGACGCCCCTGACCCTGACCACCGAGCACTGTGGAGGGTGGTGTGGTGTTGTCAGATTTAGCAAGATAAATAACTAGACTACATGAGCACTTTAATCCTCCAGTATATTGGCTAATTGAAAATAGACATTATACAATGTGTCGCATTGCGACACATTGTGAGCTTGTAGATCTGCTATTTAAAAAATAAATACAAATAAAAATAACAACACAAATCTTTATGGACAACGCTAAATCTGCTACAAAATATTTTCAGATGGGGGTCCATGGTCATATACAGATAGATTTGGGGGTCCTTGACATGAAAATGTTTGAGAACCACTTGTTTACAGTAAACAACAATAGGAATGCCCAAATAAGCAACTACACTTTAGAAAGCCCCCAAAACCTCAACCTGCAACTACAATATACTTTACAGAGAAACAAGCCCAAATGTGCTTATAATAAGCAAATATGGCAACACTGGAACTGCTCAACCCTGACCGCCAAGCACTGCGGAGGGTGCAACGGTGCATGGTGTGGACAGCCCAGAGCATCGCACAGGAGGTGAGTGTCCCTCCCCACATAAGAAACGGTGGGTAGCCAAAACTGGGCGAATAATCAAGGACACATCGCTGCAGCAACCACGGCCATTCACGCAATAGGCTCTATGCACAGCAGCCATATTAGAATGAGTGGGCCCCTTCCTTACTTCCTTCACAGGTGCTACCAATGATACTGATTAAGGCTCTGTTTCATTCTGGTCAAACAGAGTCAGGGTTGGCTCATTGGAAACACTCTGCTACACTGGTGGGTCTCAACATGTCCTTGAGGGGGTTCCAAATGGCCCGTCTTTATGGGTCTGTAACTCTGAGAGTGTAATGGTTCCATTTGTACACTCTCTGAGTTATGGTGGTCCTTGAAATCAAAAAGTTTGAGAACCACTGTGCTACTCTAAATGGAACAGAGCCTTCATCAGTATCATTGGTAATGGTAACACCGGTGCAGGAAGTAAGGAAGGGTCCCAATTTCTTTCCAATATGCCGTGCACAGAGCTTATTACCGGAGTATACAGTATATAAGGAGCCATAACAGCAGCTTTCTGAACACTTTGTACCTAGCAATCATCAACCAGAGAGCTGAACAAATGCTGTGATTTTATAAACCAGCTGCTATTTTTTATGCATTATGGTTCCTCTCCATTCTTATCTCAACTCTTCCTAATGTCGTGTTGAATGCTCAAGAAAATAATTTCAACAACTCTTTTACTTTTGAAACTGCGATCATGTGACAAAGTTTGATTGATTGTACCTGTTCTTGAGTATTTTGAATTTCCTACCGTTCATCCCTACACTGTCAGTTTTGAGTAATAAAGTTGGGTTTCTTCTCAGAATATTGAACGGTAAAACTTTAAGTGCTGCATGCTGAAGATTCTGGCAAGTTTGCTCTAGCAATTTGAATAAACAATTCCTTGAGGTAAAAGTTATTTACCTGACTTCTTCAACCGCAGATACTCTCATTAAGAGTGGGGCCCATTAGTGTGAACGAAAAGCATCTCTTTACTACAGCTCACAGCGGGCTGCATTGATGGGGTAAGTAGGCAAGGCATCAGAGGATAGAAGGTGGTTAGCTTTGAATAATTTAGCAGTGTAATAAGGTCTGTGATCAGGGGCTGGGCCCTTACAGCTGCAGTTCTCAACCTTTTTCGACCACAGGCTTAAGGCACCCTAATAGACAAACTTTTTGAGCGGTGGTAGACCGCTCCTATACATGGCTGTGCGTGTGTCTGTAGCCTTTTTCCTCAGCGTTTTGCCATAGCAAAATGTGTGTACGTAGCACCATGTTTGTCTAGTGATGTCATATGTCGTATGTCTGTAGCCTTTGTCCTCAGCGTCTTGCCATAGCAAAACGTGTGTGTGTAGCATAGCCTGTACATCCTAGACTCAAATCCTAGTCTGAAGACGTTATGCAAGCACGACCACCGCTCACTTCACATTAGGTGTGATTTTTTACTTTGCAAAAGGTTTTCTCCATGCTCTTAAATGTTTGACTACTAATGCAGAACCTTCAGAACCTGAAGCCAAGATCAGATATAATATTCACACCAGCGAATGGTCTGTGGATCCTGACTATAAGGACCCCTGCTTTAGTGGAGAAGCCAGTCCAGAGCCTTGTACAAGAGGTCTCCAAGGAGAGCCAGTCAGTAGAGAGGTGTCATCGGTTCCCACCTGTCATCTCTACCACCACATGCACCCCTCCAGCAGGACACAGTGTCACCGACTCCTCTCACTCTCATCACTTCTTGCCAAGATGCACCTTTCTGTCAAGAACACAATGACACAATCCCCATGGGAACAACACCCCACCTTCACATGGACACACAGTATACAGAGTCTGTACCCGAGCTTGGATGTTTATCTTGGAAAGCCTGGTGCACATATATACAGTTTACAGTTTAGGCATCTATCAGACGCTCTTAATCCAGGGCAAATTACAGCAAGCAAGGTAAACACGAGGCAATACATCAAAGTATAGTAATCTATAGGTAAATCTTTTTTTTTTATTTTTTTTTGCCAATCACAGCAAGTCTTTTATTCAGGCAATCACAATAATTACAATCTAAAATACGAACCCTTGTTGTAAAAAAACAAAGTTGTCTTTTAAGTGTCCTTGAACAAGAGTCAAGACCCTTGATTGATTGATTGAAGACTTTATTAGAAGTTTGCATAGGAAAAGGTACAGTTTCATGACGGTACAGTTCACTGGTACAATGTCTACTAAAAGGAGATCCATGAAAAGACTAAGCTTATTTCCACAGGAAACCATTTAAGTATCTCATATAACATTGAATGACGAACAGGTTGGTGCATTGTATGGTTGTGTGTGAATGGGCAAATGTGTTGCACAGTTTTAATTACATGGGATAAGGGTGCAATTAATATGCACCATTAAATCATAATGGGTTAGTTTTGTCTCTCGTGTGGTTTCATCATAGTGTCCTTGAAGAGTATCCCTGGGAGGATTGCCACAAAACTTGTTGAGTGCATTTAATGCTCCCTACTGTATATAATTAGCTCCCTAACTGTTTCACTGACCTTTCCTCTAGCTCCACCTTAAGGCCACATTGCAAACATTGCATATCTCATAATCTAATAGGCAGCTTGAGGATGAACCCTGGTTTTGGTGACCTGCCATATGGCCCTTCCTTCGTGTTATCCTTAACCAAATGGCACTTAACATTTGCATTAATCCATATGCATACTGTAGGCCAGGGTTCCCCAATTAGTTTTCCCCCAAGGGCCAAATCCGAGGGCCACAACATTGCGGGGGGAGACGGCAGCGTTCCCGCTACTCCAGCGACAGTTCAGATATACTAGTGTTGTTGCTGCTTTTATACCACCATTATTACAATTATTATGAGAAATGCACTCCTTAAAGTTGAAACAAAATAAGTTAAGTTAAACTAAGGATTTCTGTGATTATGGTAAGCTTACGTTTCATATCGCACTCACCATAACTGTAACTTTCACTAGTCTAGTCCCTCAAAATATGTTTTTGAAAAAATAAAAATAAAAAATAAAAAAGAAGAAGAAGGCCGCCTATTGGGGAACCCTGCTGTAGGCCTACAAGTTAAGGTTAGGAATAAGGTCAGGGTTAGGTATAGTTTTACTGAGGTTAAGTTTAGGAATAAGGTTAGGTTTAGGTATAGTTTTACTGAGGTTAAGTTAAGGAATAAGGTCAGGGTTAGGTATAGTTTTACTGAGGTTAAGTTTAGGAATAAGGTTAGGTTTAGGCATAGTTTTATTGAGGTTACGTTTAGGAATACCTGCTGGCCCCAAGGTCGCAGGATTTGACCTGAGGAGAGCGTGTTTTGGGGCGAGTGTTCTTGTATTCCACAGGTTTACAGGCCAGCCAAATGGGTTATTGCTATATAAGTGATATTGATCAAATTGTACATCTGTTCACAAGGTAATTGTTTATATCCCTCGTTCCCCAATATCATTACGGAAGATTTAATCTTTGAGACAAATAAATTAAGTCAATATCTCCAAAAATTGAATTACTGCACTTTGTCTCTGTGTGTGCTCTAATGATGGCATTGTCCTGTTTGTTCTGCATTTGGATGTGGCTAGATTCTTACTTGTTTCATAACAGATACTGTTAATGCTCTGTTCCATTCTATTGAACTTGGCCTTTTGCGCTGACGTTTAGCAAGCAGGATGTGAAATTGCTGTAATTACCCAAACAACAGAAAGCATTTTCTTTCCAGAATCTGACAGCTCAGGTCAAAAGAAAGAAAGGCCTCTGCTGTATTTGTTGCTTCTCATCTCCCCTGATGGGCGGTTTGGAGGCATACTGTGTAATTACAGAAGACTGGAATAAGAGAAAAGGACAGTTTGTAGGAGAATGTGTTGGAGCACCACGGGCAGAGACAGCATCACCATGGAAATGGCTCTAGCCTGTTGAGATTGGCACATTTCACACACTAGGACTAGGATGCTATTTGGAACAATGTATCTGGTGCATCGAAAAATCTAAATCATCAGTGAGTATACCGGTATATACGTTTTGTCACAGAGCATACACCCAGAATTAGGCATAGAATGGGAACGGCATCTGACCGTATAGGCATATTCCACATTGTGTGTCCTGGGAACCATGGGCTTTTTGTCTGTGGCTCCAAGTTGTAAGCCTATGGGTAGGGCATTAATTTAGGGGGAAAAAGGTTAGAATATGGAGATAGGAGGTTGCTGCCCCACAGCAATGATACTGTATAAAGTATTTAACAACGTTTAAAACTGTATTTTCATTATTCAGTAAAGATCCATAGAGCATACTAAAGTCTGAGTCCATTTCCATTTATTTTTCAGCAGAAATAGAGAATCTTTATTCATAAAAGGTCTTGTGAACATACCGGTAGCCATAGTCTATTTTAAGGAAAGACAAAATTTGGAAAATGAGTCCTCAAAACCTCAAACCTAAAAACTAAGAAAACTAAACAAAAGAAGTCACAGAGTACAAAATAACCTCTTTGGGTATCTTGCAGGCCAGGCCTTCATCACAGTCTCCACCGAAAAGTAACACCACATATCCTCTGTTTGTGGTGTCGGCATCACTCTTTCTAATTACATCTTTTCCAGTTGCTAAGGGAACTAGGGGCAAAAGTGTACCGATGCTGAAATTACATGTTTGTATGAACACCTCTGCAATGAAAAGAGCCATGGCTATTTGAGGAAAGTACTTAGCGAAGATAATTGTACCTGTCACGTACCTGCCTGCACACAATGTTCTCTTGGATCAGAATCAGACTCAGTATCAACTTGATTGTCACATATGGTTTGCAATTGCAGGTGTAAAACAGTGGGTGATATTTGCTAGCTACATAGTTTTGTTGTTTCCTTATAGTGGGTTGGCTTAACAAAATTATCGAAACGAAGCGGATAAAAGCGCCAAACTTTTTTTTGAGGCTTCTTTAGGACCTAACGATGGATTTTAGCCTTGGGTACCAAACTTTATTTTGATGTTTACCCATAGAATTGTCCATATCAAGTTGGGCTCCCATCGACTTTCTATAAAGGTGGAAAATACCCAGAAATAAAATCTGCTTTAAGTAGGCTGTGAGGGGTCGAACTTGGAGTTTGTCATGATGTAAACATCAAAATAAAGTTTGGTACCCAAGGCTAAAATCCATCGTTAGAAGCCTCAAAAAAAGTTTGACACTTTTATCCGCTTCGTTTTAATAATGTCAAAAACCAGGGTTAAGCCAACACACTATTAAGAGAAAGGGTAGAAGAAGGGTGGAAGGGGAAGAGAAGGAGAGAGATCAATTAACAAACACAAATATCAACATATTTACACGGTGGTACAGTTTATCCGGTGAGATAAGTAACCTACCTGAGGTAAGACAAAAAGATGTGTTTCATTGATAGTTTGAGGATAACATGGAATTAGGAGGTGTGTTAGCCACAGGATAACGGTTTGTGGACCTTCCGGCTTGCCTGTGTGAGGCCTCATGTTTTACTACCAAACAGAATAATGTTTGAAGGTCACTTACATCACGCCTCTTAGCCTTTTATTGAAAAAGAAAAGAATTCCATCTCTCGAATATAATGTAATATGAAACAGCTGCATACATTATTTCTTAACGTCTGAAGTAAACTTTTAAAAGTACCCAAAGGAATGAAGTTTTCAAATTTAATGTCAGGTCTGGAGCTAACCCCAGGACCACGGAGCATAAAATAATAAAAGCCATCCTCCCAAGTTCTATGGACAGGACGGGAGGGTGAAAAAAGTAGCAGATTCTGACAGAGGGTCATAGGAAGTTGGTTTCCAATTATATAGGCAATGTTATACAGCCAGGGAGTTGCCTTTAGAATAGAAATGTGCCAATGAAGCCATCTGTAGTGGAATAATGGACTCATGGGAAGTTCATGTTCTTATATTTTCTTATACTTTCTGTGTATATATATATATATATATATATATATATATATATATATTAAGGCTGGGACTTTAACTGATTAATTGCGATTAATTAATTACAGAAAATTAACGCGATTAAAAAAATTAACGCATTTTAATCGCACTTAGTTTTTGCACCACAGAACCTTCAGTTTCGGGCATACCGATCATAGCGATGCACCAACCAAGAAGAGACAACAAACACAAAGGGAGAAGTAGCCGATCAGAGCGCTTTGCTTGGCCCAGTGGATGCGAAATTTAGATTTAAAAAACAAACTTGTTGATTCACTCGTACAACAAAATGTGTTTTACTTGAAAAAAAATGCTTCTAGGTCAAATATCGATGTGCGATTAAAATGCGATTAATTGCGATTAATTAATCACAGAGCCTGTAATTAATTAGATTAACATTTTTAATCGCATCCCAGCCCTAATATATATATATATATATATATATATATTTGCTTCGTGAGAATTGAAATAATGTGCAGTGAGGTCGTCATTAAATCTAAAATAAACGCAGGGTGAAGCGGGACCAACATGGAGAAGGTTTATATTATAATAATCTCACTGTACACGATCCCACTTGTTAAATGACAGCACGCATTGGTGGGTGGAAACTAAGTACCCGTACTCAAGTATATGTTTTTTTACCAGCTATTTTCACCCCAATTTAGTCTCAATGCCATGTGATTCCTCCCCATACACGTCTGTGTGTGTGTGGCTGTATACTACTAAATAACTGGCCTACCTGTGAGGAGCCCCCACCAGGAGCACATAGACAAGTCTAGAGCAGAGGTCTTCAACAGGGGGTCCGGGACCCCTAGGGGGTCCTCAGAGTTACTACAGGGGGTCCTCCAAATCTTTGTGTTATAGAAGCTTTTTTTTTTCTCCTTTAACCACTTGAACCCTAGCGTCCATATTCTGAGAACTTTAACCAAAAATAGCAGATCTATAAGCTCACAACGCCTCGCACTGCATATTTTTTAAGTGTCCAAATAAATTCCAAATATTATCAAATTATCTCGCGGCTCCCCTGGACTGCCGTCACGGCACCTCAGGGTGCCCCGTCACCGTCACCGACTTTGAAAACCTGTGACCTATACTTTTCAGGACTCAAATTCAAAAATAGCAAAAATAGACAATCTGCATCGATCGTCTATTTTTGATACGTTTGTGTGTCACTGTAGTATGAAGAAGCAGGGCATTCATTTACGAAAAAACACGGTTAAAATAATGTTTCTGTCCAACAGCAACGATATGCTTCTGTAACTGGGCTGATGATGACAATGGCAACAGTGATGATGTTGATGGTAATCATAAAGATGATAATCATAAAGATCATGATAATCATAAAGATCATGATGATGATGATGATGATGATGATGATAATGATTATAGTGGTTGGAATAGCAGGGAGGCAGGCATATTTGCATACCGTATTATAACCACACCAGGGGGACGGGGTTGTGTTACAGTAATGTTAACTCCAGACACATACAAAACAGAAAAAATGCAAATCTATGGCACCACCTCTTTAGAAAATGTTATGGCGAGGACCTCCCATTTGTCTGCGGACAAATGCACAGTAATTTTCCATGCCCCCATCTGAAAATATTTTGTGCCAGGAGGCAGATCTAGAAGCTCAATGTGTTGCGATGCAACACGTTGTGAGCTTAGATCGGCTATTTTCAAACAGCCATAGCCTAGTCACTTCTTTTGGGCTTGTTTTCATATATCTTCGACACTCTTAGAGAATGTAAGAGGAAGATCAGAGCCCCGCAGGGGGCTTGGAAACGACCTTCACCGCACGCACGCCGCACGCACACAAAAAAGGTTCTATCATATGAGGTAATCTTGGTCTTCAGTGAACCCAGCGGGGTGTTGGGGCAGCTGCAGGGGTCCTGGAAAACATCCCACCACAGCTCAGCAAGTCATACAAAGTGCTTTTAGCAGATAATGTGTTTAAATACATCAGTCAAATTGACTTGTTTTAGCTTATCAGTGATTCAAAGTGCCTCTACACGAACACAACTGGCCCGTGTTCAGAGCGGGGGGGGGGAGCCGGGTGTGGAGGAGGGTGATAATTGTCACTGCATGTAATCCTACAGGCTGGGGGCCGGCACCGTACAACCGGGAGTGTTGGGCGGGAGGAGTAGGACGAAGGCTTTTCATCCTCCCGGTGGGGGCTCCTCACTAGTATGTGAGTCAGTACGATACAACAGCAGTGACAAAACAGAAATGTGTGTGGGGAGGAAATAATTAGCATAGCGACTACAATTGTGAGTGGGGGAGGGGGTAAAAGAGAAGAAAAGACTGTACAAATGAAACCAAATGGACCCTCAAGGGAAGTACTTATAATCCTCCATAGCATTGCACGATCTTCCGGAAATCTATGAAGTTGATGCTGTTAAGACCATTAAGGGATGTAGCCTTGCTATTCTGCTGGGTAAAGGAGAGAGAGAGAGAGGTGGGGTAATCTGATTAGATTGTAATTAAAGATTGTAATTAAAATGACCTGTTACTTCACCCAGGTGTGATGTTCTATAAATGAGGATCTCAATTGAATAAACACACACGCACACGCACGCACGCACTCACGCACGCACGCACACGCACACACATGGAATGTGTGAATAGAATGGAATAGGCTCTGTGCATAAAGTCCCTGGGTTCCAGAAGGTGACATACCCGTTTCCTGCTCTGGTTAATTTCCCCATAATTATCTTTGTTTGATTGGCATATTTGAGGTATAAGCCACCTTATGGTTTCCATAGCTGGTTAAGTACAGAACAGAGCTTATACTCACAAGTCAAAGCTTCTCAAACTTTACAACACACATCTTGTATTGGTGGTCGTTGCAGCACAAAATACTTTCAGACGGGGAGGTCAAAAATCATATTAATTTTGAGTGTCCTTGACATGAAAACATTTGAGGACCACTTCTCTAATAGGCGCCGCAAAATCCCAAGCAGCTGGAGTTTTAAGATACAACCCGGAGGTTCTATCTGAGGATCTAAGGCCGTGCTCAGGCTCAGTAATCTCTTATAGGATTGGTTTTTGATCCTTGCATCAAGGTTTGAAGCTATGAATGAGTAATGCAGTTGAGGCATCAGGTGTGTGTGTGTGTGTGTGTGTGTGTGTGTGTGTGCGTGTGCGTGTGCGTGTGCGTGTGCGTGTGCGTGTGCGTGTGCGCGTGCACGTGCGCGTGTGCATGTGCGTGTGTGTATATATCTTTTTAAAACTAACAGTTTACTGTACAAATATCCAGGCCCACAAACATCTCACAAATTAATTATCCATGGTACACTTTAGGTATACCATCCTTATTCTTGATTTCTTTACTCTGAGCTGTTTGGCCATGCATGCATTTTTATCTCCCTTTGAAAGCGCATTGCGCTAAATTCTAACATACTTTAATAAAAGTAATAGGCTTTCTGGATAAACTGTGATTTGGATTAGTTCTCATGGCCTCCGTCTGCTCACTGGTATTGATTCAGGATCCAGAGCTGTCATCCATCATATCATATAGCGTTCAATAAATAGAACAATGGCCTCATCCATCATTGTGATGAAGTGCTGCTACTTCAGTCCTACAGTCTGTGAATGAAGTCATATCCCCTTCGGCTGATGTGACTGTCGCTCAGTTCATGCCCAGTGATACAATCAATCAATCAA
Source organism: Nannobrachium achirus (assembly GCF_963921795.1). Taxonomy (NCBI): domain Eukaryota; kingdom Metazoa; phylum Chordata; class Actinopteri; order Myctophiformes; family Myctophidae; genus Nannobrachium; species Nannobrachium achirus. The sequence goes on from NC_137826.1 coordinate 17,755,812, forward strand.
TCAATCAATCAATCAATCAAATAAATGTAGAGTTCTCAGTGGTAAGAATTGTGGTCATAATATATTGAAATGATAGCCCCTTGAGAGGCATAATCTCAATTTAAAGGAGTATTTTACACAAATAAAACATTACATATAATACGTACACAACACACACGCACGCATCCCCCCACCCAGGCACCCACCCACCCACACACACACACACACACACACACACACACACACACACACACACACACACACACACACACACACACACACACACACACACACACACACACACACACACACACACAGCCAGTCAACTGGAACCTTTTGCTTGAAACTATCCTTCATGTGGAAGTTCGTCTGTCTGTGATGACTGTATCTTCCCTATATGGACCTGCCAGAGGCCCCAGTTGTCCCAGGTTTGATTCCAGGCCAGGCCACTGAGGTCAGCAATGTTTTGACGTGTCCCTGGAGCAAGACACTTAACCCCTAATATACGTAACTGCTCCCACTCCACGCCACTCTGTGGGCAGCAATCCACTGGGTGAAGCTGAAAGCGGAATTTCCCCCGCGGGAGCAAATAGGTCTAATTACCCTGTCAAAGGAAAGGCTTTTCGGTTCCAAACGTGGCTTGCAGCTGCATTGAATCCTGCCACTGAAAAAATGAAAAATGTTTGTTGCGGGTGTTCACTGTGATGCCCCACACAGTAAGTCTAGTCTGGGTCATTGGGGGTGTGCCTGCCTTGCTAATTGTTTCCTGCAGGTGAGCAAGGTGGGGCCTCATTGGCTGATTGGTCTGATGGCCTCATGGAGAGCACCTGGGCCCGGTGCCTCCAGGAGGCTATAAAAGCCTTCCCCTCTCCAGTCTCTAGTTGTCACCCAGAGGAAGCAGACCTGCTGGGACCAGCTCACTACCATGCCCTTCATGTTTAGTTAAGTGTGCCTGCCATGCAATGGCAAAACACTTATTGTACTCCCCCATACTTAATTAATTAATAATAATGATCCCACAAATTTGGAGCCGTAATAACTGCCGCACGATTTACGCCACCACCGCAATATATACATCAAAACGTGCGTCTCGGCCGGGAATGGTGTGCTATTACTTTTCTAAGAGAAAAGTTGTATCGTTTAATTGATATTAATTTATTAGTGAATTAATTTTACCCATTGACTTATAATGGGAATCGCAAAAACTCACATTCAATATTTTTTTTCTCGCAAACCATAGGGGCTACAGTTTCAAAACTTGGAGAGGAGATTTATAATGATATCAAGGATTAAATGAAAAATAATTTCGTCAGTTGGCCTCATGGTGGCGCTATAACAGTCCACTTTACCTTTCGGCCTGTAACTCTTGAACCGTGGGTCGGAAAATTAAAATTCCCTTTTCCCTGGATTCCTTGGGTCATGACGCATCTCCTCATATAGGCCACGCCCATTTGCGTCAGGATAGATTTTCCGCCATTTTGAATTTTCTTCAAAACACACTTTTTGCTCCTTTTCCTACATATTTTCTCCAAATGTCACAAAAATCGATACACACGATCTATGCACTCATGCGATAAACATATTTAAACGATATTTTGATAGTCCATACCGTTCTTCTGTAACAGGGTTCCAAAGTTAGCGGGAGGAGCCCGTTTTGTAAGAAGTAGCCATAAATCACAAACGAAACATCCAGTCAACACCAAATTTTAACCACAAGTGGGGGGCGCTATACTGAACATATACCCAAAAGCATTTCCACTTCGACCCATAGGGGGCACCACAAACGCGCAAAACGTAACCGTTTCATGCCAAAACGTGTTTTTCAGGGGGAACGACCCTCTCAAAACGAAACACAAACGATCTCGGGAGCGACGGGACAACGTAATCGCCTTGCGGAACTTGTGGGAGGAGCCTATTTCTTAAAAACAAGAAACCATATTGCTAATGCTAACACATGCTAATGCTAACAAATGCTAATGCTAACAAAGATGCTAATGTTAACACATACAAGGTTGCACACACTTAGGGAGCTGCAGGCACACTTAAAATTTCTTCGAAATTTTCTTTTCTAGTTATGTTTAGATTTACTTTCCATGCACGACACCATGTTCCACTCATCCACACTTACACTACTGACTACTGACTCCACACTCCATAGAATCCTTTTGACCTTATGCTTTGTTGTCGACAACTTGATTTAGTTATTGTCTTAGGCCCTTATTTAATAAATACTTTTGTCATACCTTTTTACCACCAGTAAGGCTCCCTAATCGGGAGATAAGCGACCGTAGGTCACTTATCTCCACAAATAGGGCAAAAATGTGTTTTGCCAAAATCTTCCTGATCCATGTTGATGACATGAGTGTAGACATACTGTGTAGTGATTTTCGTGATTTTAGGGCAAAATCTGTAGGAGCAGTGTCCAAAAATGTGTTTTTAAAAATCGGCCTGGAGGTGGCGCTATATGGGAGAGATTCATGTTGATGGGATGAGTGTAGACATAGTGTGTACCGATTTGCGTGATTTTAGGGCAAAAATTGTAGGAGCAGTGTCCAAAAATGTGTTTTGCAAGAATCGGCCTCATGGTGGCGCTAGAAGAGGGGCATGTGAGAAATGAGGGGTGGGGTCTCCGCGTTGCGTTGACGGACGAATAGGTACCGGCCCCGGCTCTCCCGGAGGCTCCTAGCCGGAGTTACGGCATTTTATGTGAGCTGCAGTGGAGGGGGTCCTCCACTGGGGGCGCCACCACTTTTGCATCCGTTCTGGAGCACCAGGAGTGGGTGGTCCCCGGGAATTCCCCGTGAGCAGCCCCGTTGGGGTGGTCATTTGGTCATGTTTGCACATTTGGTCATGTTTTACATCTGGGGGTCCCCCAGGGACCTGGGGGTCCCTGGAGCTCCGGGGGTCCTTGGAGGTTGTAGTTTGGCAGGTGAGGAACGTGTGTGCAAAATGTGGCATGGATCGGGGCAACGGTTGCGGAGATATGAGCAGGGCAAGAGTGTGACGTGTGAGGTGTGACAGACAGACTGACGGACTGACGGACTCACTCACAGTTTGTGCAGGTTTTGGTAGTAAGTGCGACCTACGGTCGCAATTACCAAGTCTCCTCTCCCCTTTGTTTTGTCGCTGCTTGAGCCAGCTGTGACATCACAGATATTGTCAAGTACACCACACACCACAAGCACAGGTCGGAACCAAAAAACCTCACCGCTTATAAGAAGCATTCTTCAAACTTTCAGATGCAGTTTTTCTCCCAGTGTGGAGGAATAATGCTTGGGATTGCCCATCAAGCCTAATTTATGCTCCGTTCTGCGAAGGAGTCACGTGCAGGGAAGGGCAGAGAATATCAAACCTCCAATCTCACAACTGTCGCATCTGCGTCGCTATGTGAGCTTGTATGTCAGCTATTCTCACAATACCGTTGCGCAATGAGGTATATCCTACTAATAAAGGAGCAAACTCACGCTCTAACGCTCTAACGCTCACGCTCTAACGCTCTAACGCTCACGCTTATCTACGTTTATCTATTCACTCGCTTCAGCAACTGATCCCAAAGTTCACATGGTATTGGCCATTAGCATTATACCAACACTGACGGAGCCCGAATTTCATTTCTCCCAAATTAAAGCAGTTTAAATTAGCGTTTTCTTAACCACTTCTGTTGAACTCTGCTGTCTGTTGCCAGGGTTACGGTCCGTTCCTCCAGGCCATGGGATCTGTAGCCCCACACACACACCCCTTTCTCTCACAGTTAGGAATGTTTCTCTCTCTCTCTCTCTCTCTCTCTCTCTCTCTCTCTCTCTCTCTCTCTCACACACACTTTCACCGGGTGCGTTTGACATATTTTGGAGCACATATCTTCGAACGGGTAAGGTCTAGTTATGTCTATTGAGCACCTCACTAGCCAACACTGAAGAGGAGGTTGTCACCTGTGCATTCAGTCTCAATGTTTGTAAACAAATAATTGGTCTATAGTAGGCTACTTGGTATGGTATGGTGTGGTAAAGTTTTTATTTTATTTATTTACTTTTTTCAATATTGCACATGCACCTGTATTCAATATTGTGTATTCAATACCTGTGTTCGACCAGTTAGGCGTAATATACCAGCTGGACAAGGATCTGTGCATACAAACTTAGTACAGATCAAAACCAATGATGTAATGCCAGTAAATATAAATATTAAGTGTGGGCTCCTGAACATTAGATCTTTAAGCAAAAAAGGTGTAACAGTAAATGAAATAATATCGGACAATCACCTTGATGTTTGCTGTCTTACAGAGACATGGCTGAGTGAGCTCGACTATGTCAGTCTCAATACAGCCACCCCGCCAAGTCACACTAATACACATATCCCTCGTGACACAGGACGGACAGGAGGTGGAGTTGCAGCCATCTTCAGCTCCAGTTTGGCTATTAGTCCAGGAGCCAAACCTACTTACAAGTCATTTGAAAGCCTAGTTCTTAATCTTTCACATCCAAGCTGGAAATCATCACAGCCACTATTATTTGTCACAGTGTACCGCCCACCTGGCGCTTACACTCTATTTCTATCTGAATTCTCAGAATTCTTGTCAAGTCTGGTCCTCGCCTCTAATAAGATTATTTTAAATGGGGATCTGAACGTACACATTGATGTAGAAACTGATAGCCTTGGTAAGGCATTCAGTTCATTAATCGACTCTATCGGTTTCTCCCAGTGTGTAGATAAACCTACACACATTGCCAACCATACCCTTGACCTTGTTTTGGTGTATGGCATTGAAATCGAACATCTCGTGGTCTTCCCACATGATAAGGAACTCTCCGATCACTATTTGATCACCTTTGAGTTCACACTATTGGACTACCCACCATTGGACACACATGTCCTTGGTAGAAGTCTATCCGATAAAGCTATAAATAAATTCAAGGAAAAACTGCCATTAGCCATTAGTCCAATATGCTTCAACCGTGTTGAAGATATGTATATTTATAGTCCCTCTCAGACTGATCACCTTGTTGACAGTGTCACAAGCTCGCTTCTTACGACACTTGATTCTGTTGCTCCTCTTAAAAAGAAGGTAGTAAAGCAACAGAGGTTAGCCCCCTGGTATAACAATGAAACCAGAAGCCTTAAGCGAGCCTCACGCAAACTGGAAAAAATATGGCGCTCAGCCAAACGGGACAAATCCTGCATAGCATGGCAGAATAGCCTTAAGCTATATAGAAGGGCCCTTTGCAATGCCCGAACTGCCTACTATTCATCCCTAATAGAGGAAAATAAAAACAATCCCAAGTTCCTTTTTGACACCATAGCCGGGCTGACAAAAGGCTGTGACTCTGTGAAACAGCGTATTCCTCTAACTCTCAGTAGTAATGACTTCATGGGATTTTTTAATGATAAAATTAAGAAAATCAGAGATCAAATCGATGATCTACTGCTTTTGTCTCCTACTGGTCCACATGTGGACCTTACAGCCTCGGGAGTGGCTTTTCAGCCTAGTGTGTATTTGGACAGTCTCTCCCAAATCGAGCTCTCTGAATTCACCTCGATTATCACTTCCTCCAAGTCAACGACCTGTCTCCTCGATCCAGTCCCCACTAGATTACTTAAGGAGGTCCTGACCCAGATCGGTCCTTCCTTACTCAATATGATAAATATCTCTCTTGTGACAGGCTATGTGCCACAGTCCTTTAAGGTAGCAGACTGCTACCTTAAGGTTGGTATTCGGGGTACCGCACTGGGATGGTTCGAGTCCTATCTGTCGGACAGATCTCAGTTTGTAAACATTAATGATACATCCTCACTACGTGAAAAGGTCAGATACGGAGTCCCACAAGGCTCTGTGCTTGGACCAATACTATTCACCCTATATATGCTTCCTCTGGGTGAAATCATTAGAAAACATTCTATACACTTCCATTGCTATGCAGATGACACTCAATTATATCTGTCAATGAAGCCAGATGAAACGGATCAACTGGCTAATCTGCAAGCATGTCTCAAAGACATAAAGAGTTGGATGACCAGTAACTACCTACTCCTCAACTCTGACAAAACAGAAGTTATCGTCTTGGGCCCTAAGCACCTAAGGGACAAACTAGCAGATAGGAACTTTGCTCTGGATGGCATTACCGTGGCCTCTAAGGCTGCTGTGAAGAATCTGGGGGTTATGTTTGATCAAGATATGTCTTTTCATTCTCACATCAAGCAAACCTCAAAGATTGCCTTCTTCCATCTGCGTAACATTGCTAAAGTGAGGCGCATCTTGTCTCAAAGCGATGCAGAAAAACTAGTCCATGCATTTGTTACCTCTAGGCTGGACTACTGCAACTCAGTATTATCAGGCTGCCCAAGTAAGTCTCTGAACAGCCTACAGCTAGTCCAGAATGCTGCCGCTCGTGTATTGACAGGAGCCAGAAGAAGTGATCATATCACTCCTTCCCTGGCATCTCTACACTGGCTCCCGGTTAAATACAGAATTGAATTTAAAATTCTCCTCCTCACATACAAAGCATATCACGGTCTGGCACCGCAGTACCTCGAAGAGCTCATTGAGCCTCGCAGTACTACTAGACCGGTGCGTCCACAATATGCAAACATGCTTGTCGTTCCCAAAAAAATACCTAAGGCCAGAACAGGAGCCAGAGCTTTTAAGTATCAGGCACCTCAGTTGTGGAACCTCCTCCCAGTCTCTGTCCGTGTGGCAGACACACTTTGTGTTTTTAAGACTAGATTAAAAACGTTTCTCTATGATAAAGCCTATAATTAGGTTCGTTCGTTCGTTCGTTCGTTCGTTCGTTCGTGCACTCGTTCGTTGCTTCGTTCGTTCGCTGCTTCGTTCGTTCACTCATGTCCGGGTGCATGTTGACACCATGGCCGGGCTGACAAAAGGCTGTGGCTCTGTGAGACAGCGTACAATCACTCCTAATCCCAACCTACAAAGTTACTGGGTTGGGCTGAATAATGGGTCAGAGGGGAGGGGGAACCCTCCTCCCTCTCTTCCCTTTTGGTTGTGTGGGTTTGTGTCACATTGGTGCAATTGTAACTAGCACTGTGCCTGCCATTATAAGGCCTGCCACTAATTCGAACTCCGGGGATCATCCCCGGAGTTTCTTTTCTGTCTCCCACTCCACAGTTCCAGTTCCTGGAAACTCGACAACCTAAAAACCTAAAACTCGACAACTCAGCTGCTGGGATTGCTACTAAAACTCGACTACTCAGCTGCAGACCAAGAGTGTGACTCCGGACCGGGCCTCCATGAAGCACGCCTGTGGACCTGCCTGGATCTCTCTGTGTCTATGTGTCTATCTCTTGCTCTCTCTTTGTTCCTTACTGTCCCCCCGACTCGGTCGAGGCAGCACGGCTGTTCACCCCAGAGTCAGGATCTGCCTGACGTTTCCTCCTCCTTAAGAGGGGGTTTTTCGTTACCATTGTCGCAAATTGCTTGCTCAGGGTGGGGGCCTCAGGCCTGTGAGGTATCCACTCGAGTTCTCTCGAGGGGGTACCTCACAGGTACAGGTTCTGCTCGGGTTCTCTCTCTCCTCCCCCCACCCCCCCCTACCCTTACCTCCCCTTCCCCTCCCCTTCCCCTCCCCCTACACGCGCATGCGCATGCAGCGCCTGTGTGTGTGTGCGTTCGTTCGTTCGTTCGTTCTTGTACACACGCATGCAGGGCCTGTGTATGTGTGTGCGTGTGCCCCTTGTTGTCTTTCCCTTGTCTCTCCCTTGTTTCTCCCTCTCTCCTCTCTCTCTCTCTCTCTCATGGCTCTTTAGCCTTTGTAAAGTGTCTTGAGATAACTTGTTATGATTTGACACTTTAATAAAATTGAATTGAATTGAATTGAATTGAATTGAATTGAAAATTCTCTGTCTCTGTCTCTGTCTCTCTCTGTCTGTCTGTCTGTCTTTCTCTCTCTGTCTCTCTCTCTCCTTCTCTCTATGTCTGCATATTCCAGTGGGAGGGAAGGAGAAGATCTTTCTATAATAGAAGTATATCTAAAGTGTCTATTATCACAGTATTGTACCGCATCAGCGCAGTGCTCAGCGCACCATAGAGCAGCTTTGGTGACAGTACAGTCTCTTACGGGTGAACAGGCAGAAGAGAGAGGGTTATAAATGTCTACAGAGAGAAGATTCCATTTCATGGTATGTTGACCTCCGGTTCTACTGCGAATGAAGACGAGGTTAGTGCAGTTAATTGTTGCCGGGCACACTTGGGCCGCACCTCCCATAAGGGTCCTGTAACAGCATTAGAGAGCTGCAGAGGACTGCTTGAGTGTAACTGGATGCCCAGCATTTGGTCAGTGGCATAAAAGCCTTGTACTCACTGAGGAGCTAATGCCTTGAATTACATTATCATTCTCCATCCGGCTGCACGGTCGGTTAACTCAACACCACAAAGACCTCTGACACACACACACAGGCAGGAAATCAAACGTCACCATCAATATCTTACAAGAAATCATTAGCTTTTCCTCTTTGTGTGTGTCTGAGTGAGGACACAGTCCATTGTACGTTGTTCATTGTTGCAAAACTACCGCACACAAGCGCAGTGGTTCCCAAAACTAGGTCCGGTACCCACAGGGGGGTCCCCAAATGATGATTTGGGGATGATTAGCTTTATGTGCAACATTGTTCTCTCCCTCAACAGTAAACAAACCAACATACAGTAGAAGTATATACAGGGTATCTGCACATTTCTAAAGTGACAATTTATGACTTTTAAGACCTATTTAAATTAATAGGCCTACCTAATTGGCCAAATTGGCAAATATTACATAAGAAAATTGCTCTACATAGCTCTGCAAGCTCACAGCGCCTCGCAGTGCGTCGTTCGGCTATTTTCACAATATTTATCTGTGGAACCGAGTCAAACTAAATGTCATGCCTACAATTCCAAGTGCTCTTCAGGGTTGGGGGGGGGGGGGGGGGGGGGGGGGGTCGTGGCTCTAAAAAGTTTGGGAACCCTTGCCCTAGAGGGATGGAGAGAGTGGGAGAGAGAGACAGTGAGACAGAGAGCTATGGTTTAGTGGCAGTCAACACTGCCTCTAAACCATGAATAAGCACCTCATGGTTTGTGGACATAGTTAATTGCTTTGGGTCTATACAATATAACCCAAAGCACTGCTCCGAGGCTGTGACACACACTGACACCGCTACAATGGATGCTTCCCCAGCCTTGACCTAGGGGACCCCCGGGGCAGCCATGCTGCTTTTCTCTCTCTGTCCCGTAAGTTAATTGCTTTGGGCGGTAGGTAACAATGTCATTCCAGCTGTTCCCTGCTGCCAGGGTCCCACTGCAATGCCACAGGTGAGGACAATTAGCATCCTGTGCAGATAAATGTGGCTGATCCAAGGCTCCCCAAGGACCATGGGGTCGAAAATGTTTACGCTTGTTCATGTGTCTGGCTCCTGCTGCAGTAAGCTGCATTACCAGAATCGGCCTCCATGTCCATTGCGCTTCACTTCTCCCTCTCGGTTCTGGGGCTTGACTAATAGGCAATTGAGCCCAAGCTGTCCGTCCAGCGTATGAGATCTATACACTATGCCATTGTTCTCTTCCCTTCGGCTGAATCCGTGTAACTCTAACAAACACTGTTGTGGCAAAGTAGTGTTGGTCTCATTGGTCAGATTTATAAAGATTGCTTCGTCTGTCTCTTCCACACAGCACAGCACACATGTATGTGCAATTTCAAAGAGAGAGAGAGAGAGACACAGAGAGACATTTGCTTGTGGAGATTTACTAAATAGTATTTATGTACAGTATATGATAGACATCCGGCTTTTATAAACAAGCAGTTGAATTGTGGAATTTCACTTGAAGTTCCTAACAGATATTTTACATGAATGTGGCCATTTGCCATGAGATGTTTCATTATAAATTATTGTGCTGATCATGGTCTTCATTAAAACAGGCTTAATATGTATTTTAGACACAATAAGTCCATTTCTAAGATGCACTGCAATCTTTCGTGGTCAGATGTGACTTATGGGGGCTGGTGTAAATAGTAATGAAGAAATTGCCGGAAATTGTGTCTAAAAAGACATATTTAGCCACTTGTATGCATGCCCCCAACCACTGAAATCAAAATAGTAAAATCGCTAAAACAATAGAAAGAAAGAAATGAAAACATTTTAACACTTATCTTTTCTTTTCTCTAATGAGTATCTAAAATATGAACCCTTGTAAAAGAAACTAAGTTGTCCTTTAAGATGTGCATGTGTTATATGTCCCCTCTCAGATCACACAAAGTGAAAAAGGCAGTGTCATTGCTTCTCGCTGTATTATACATTTCTCCCCGTCACTCTATTTCAAAAGCAGCCATGGTTTCATTTTCACGCTTCATGGTTTCAGTTTTCTATATGTAACTGTCTGAAAGTTTTCAATAGTTTACTGCGATGGGAAGAGACATTTATAAAATGTGCTGAGCTGATACCTACTGACATTTCAGAATGCCAATACAGAGTTTATAATAATAATGAAGTCCTATAATTCCACTGTTTTAGATGAACGTACCCTCATAGCAGATAAAATGAACATCGCTGCATAATCTCAGGGGAGTTAGTCTCTGTGAAATACGTAGAACAATTTTCAGCACAGCATATAGCAGAAAATATACAAGAGAAAAGAACTATAAAAAATAACATTTGGGCAGAACAGTGAAGGAGAGCATTTTAAAAAGCACAAAATAAGAATGCAGGCACTTACTCCATGGAGGCAGTGGGGGCTTAGGTTTTTTAAAAGGCAAGGGATAACATAATGGCTTAACAGCCACTGACAGGGTGTTCCACAGATTTGGTGCTGCGACTGTGCCTTCGATAAGGCACAGTCACCTTTTAGTTTCAGCCGTGTGCACGGAACCTGATCATCTGATCTGATCTGTTAATTGTCTTCTGGATTTAGAAGACACATTTTGAGAGAGAGAGAGAGAGAGAGAGAGAGAGAGAGAGAGAGAGAGAGAGAGAGAGAGAGAGAGAGAGAGAGAGAGAGACACAGACAGACAGACAGACAGACAGACAGACAGACAGACAGAGACAGAGAGAGGGGGGAGAAGCAATACCTCCCACTTCATGTCAGCCGCTATGGTGTATAAATTGGTCACACTCGATCTGAAGTCTGACAAATAAATGAACACAGAGACCATCTCTGGTGTCTGAAATCTCATGAAAACCTGCAGTAAAATCACCAGTTTCTTTTTCCAGAGGTTGAGACAATGTTTTTTCACCAGCAGACACCAATACATATTAAAGTGACACTCGTTGTATTGTCCTGGACTGTGCCTCAGTCAGATGTAGTTGCAAACAGGATATATATGAATCATTGTTATGAGTTCATATTTTCATATGGAGTTCTGGCCAGCTGTGTCCATGGGGACAAACAGTTATGTAGTAATTCATGTTGCACCATTTATTGTTTGAGAGCCAAATCTAATTTAACTGTATTGTATTATCATGTGTAGAATGTAAGGTTAAAGGGGCAGTACTGTACTGTATATTATATTATACAGTATTGTTCAATGTCATTAAAGAGAGAGCACCTGTCCTGTAGCATATTGACTTCAATTCAGTCTCATCAGTTCACCCTCCACAACATCACACACAGCAAAAGTATAGTTTACACATTTCAAGATCGATCTATCAATCTATCAAACTGTGTACTGTTGCTGTGTGTGATGTTGTAGAGGGTGAACTGATGAGACTGAATTGAAGTCAATAAGCTACAGGACAGGTGAAGCCTACTCAACATGCATGCAGCTTCTGCACAAAGGCAAATGTCTGGAGTCAGTGGGCATAACAATTACTGTCACCACTGAACATGAAAACGCATAGACCTGTCAGAGCAAGGCATGGGGAGATCATTCACTGTGTGTGTGTGTGTGTGTGTGTGTGTGTGTGTGTGTGTGTGTGTGTGTGTGTGTGTGTGTGTGTGTGTGTGTGTGTGTGTGTGTGTGTGTGTGTGCGTGCGTGCGTGCGTGCGTGCGTGCGTGCGTGCGTGCGTGCGTGCGTGCGTGCGTGCGTGCGTGCGTGCGTGCGTGCGTTTGCAAACATGCATGCCTGCGTGTGTGAGATAGAAAGAGAGAGAGAGAGAGACTGACCGTCTTTAAGTCCCTAGAAATACCTAAAAAGCACTAGTGTCTATAGGTGTGCCAAATAAAGTCACTCCCCTGGTAAACACACTGTGTGTTTGAGCAGATAAACTCACTGTGTGTTTGAGTTAGACATGTGCTTTTTAGGCTATCGTGTGTGTGTGTGTGTGTGTGTGTGTGTGTGTGTGTGTGTGTGTGTGTGTGTGTGTGTGTGTGTGTGTGTGTGTGTGTGTGTGTGTGCGTGCGTGCGTGCGTGCGTGCGTGCGTGCGTGCGTGCGTGCGTGTGTGTGTGTGCACACGCGTTCGCTCGCGCTTGTGTGTGCGCATGTGTGTGTGTTACTCCTGGGGGAGTGCATTTACAAATCATTGTAATGGAGCACCACCTTGCCCCGAGGGGATTGACAGATGAGGGGGCCGAGAGGGAGGAAGGGAGGCTAGAACTCCCCAGACCGATGCATCATCAGGACCTTCAGATCCTCTCAACGCTCTACTGAATCACTCTGACAAAGCACTGACTCACTACGCTGTGTGACCGAGAATGGTGGGAGGGAGAGTTAAAAAAAATAGTCTTTTTGTTAAAGAACAAATCATGAGCCCCGAAGGGATTGATGTCTCTGATGATTGGTCATGGCTGCTGGGGAGGAGATACCAGCCAGGGGAAATAGAGTTGAGAAGTGGGCGGGTACAGTACAGTAGCCACAGGCCGGCGTCAATATATCGTCACTGAGCAGAAACCTTGTATCTCCATGTTTTAAATCTGTATGGTTTTTTTTCGTAGTAAAGTAAAGCCTTGCTTCATCATGCAAGACTGTCGCACAAGACTAGTGAAAATATCAGCGGTGCGAGGCGTTGTAGATCAGCTATTTTCACTAGTTTTAAATCATTTTTAAAATGATAAATACAAAACTAATGGTTTTGGACTTACAAGGTTTCCACCGACAACGACGATATGCTATGGTCTATTCACAGCCAATAATGGCCATTTATATGTCGTTGCTAATAATTTCAATTTGGCTTAAAGTGCAAGTAACCACTGTAAAACCCAATAAAGGGACAGTTTGTCGACTATGCCACCTTTGTTAAAGGTGCTGTGAGCTTATATATCTGCTATTTTTGAACATTGATGCACTGATAGAGTGGGAGACATTTTCAAATAATGAGAAGTAGACAGTCACCCAAGAGCTGCAGGAGGAGTAGGTAACGGTGCAAAGTTGATCCCAATCCAATCAAGACTACAGCACCTGTTGCAGTGTCAGTCAACCATCTGTGAACATAAGGCTTGTTGGGGATCTTCTGTACTGGGACTGTGGACCCACAAACACACGCACGCAAGCAAGCATGCACGCACGCAGCCACGCACGCACGCACGCACGCACGCACGCACACACACACACACACACACACACACACACACACACACACACACACACACACACACACACACACAATAAGACAACACACCTCACTGCCTCTAATTAAGCTCAGGTTCACCTCTCCTCTTCTTTCCTCACCAACCCACCAAGAAGCAGGAGATTTCAATTTCTCAGCCCTGAGGCTTAAAGCATGATGTGTGCACCAGGGTAGGAAATTAATACCAGCTTGTGACCAAAAAAAAGAAGGTCTCTAATGATTAGAAAGTTAATCTAGAGGTGGATCTATAAAGGGAGCATAATTGTGACCCTGTGAAACAGATCTGAAACTTGCAAGAAGTTCACAAGAAAGGGGTAAAGTTTACGTATTATTTACAATTTTTTGCCTATTAGTATGGAACTCAAACGGCACTGACTTGGCAGCAACACAGGGCACGATCACTAGGCTATAGCGCAGGGATAATTAAATAGCTGAACCTGTGGGCCACATTACATTCTGACTTTCATTGGCACCTTATATTGTCGATCTGAACAACTGACTCTTATTTTCTGGCAAATTAAACACAGTGGTATTGCATTTGCATGAGATGGTAAAATGAAAGCAAAAGCATCCGTCCATTTTGGGTCAAAGTGACGGTTCTCTGCATCAATTGTTCGGCGCTTGCTGAGGCTCATCTTTAACACTGCTCTGAATGGCGTATGGCAGGTGAGTCCGAGGTGACTTGACACTCCGCTCCATGGGTCCGCTGTGTTGAATGAGTGCAAGCAGTTTTGCCTTCCTTGTTGATTATTATCTATCTATAAATGCGAGAAGTCTCTGCGTGTCTGCGTGTATGTAATCCGCGTATCTCGAGAACCGTTTTAATCCGCGTATCTCGAGAACCGTTCGTCCCACGGGCACGCGCGTTCTCCATATATGGGCATAAAATGAATGCCCCCATATATGGGCATAACATGGATTGCAGACAGACAGATACAGATATCTCCATATATGGACATAAGGTTTTTCCGAAACGGCGCAAAACGTTCGGAATCTCCTTATGCGGAGCTGATTGTTGACATCAGGCTGTTCCGGAGGAAATCGGCGCAAGCGCTGACTCATTGTGACATCATTTCATAAAACTCTGACATCACGTACGCCACATGAGTCAACAAAAAATCTCTGTGAGTGTGTATGTATGTATGTAATCCGCGTATCTCGAGAACCGTTCGTCCCACGGGCACGCGCGTTCTCCATATATGGGCATAAAATGAATGCCCCCATATATGGGCATAAAATGGATTGCAGACAGACAGATACAGATATCTCCATATATGGACATAAATGGACAGAGGCAAACAGATGGTCAAAGATCTCCATATATGGGCATAAAATGGACGCAGACAGACAGATACAGATATCTCCATATATGGGCATAAATGGACACAGGCAAACAGATGTTCAAAACGGGTCCTATGACAACAGGTATAATGAGGTTTGCATTAAAGGGGGAACCGGCACTGTGTCTGCAACACAGTTGGAGGCACAGACAGATACTCCTGTGTCTGCAACACAGTTGGAGGCACAGACAGATACTCCATATATGGGCATAAAATGCATTGTGACATCATTTCATAAAACTCTGACATCACGTACGCCACATGAGTCAACAAAAAATCTCTGTGAGTGTGTATGTATGTATGTAATCCGCGTATCTCGAGAACCGTTCGTCCCACGGGCACGCGCGTTCTCCATATATGGGCATAAAATGAATGCCCTCATATATGGGCATAAAATGGATTGCAGACAGACAGATACAGATATCTCCATATATGGACATAAATGGACAGAGGCAAACAGATGGTCAAAGATCTCCATATATGGGCATAAAATGGACGCAGACAGACAGATACAGATATCTCCATATATGGGCATAAATGGACACAGGCAAACAGATGTTCAAAACGGGTCCTATGACAACAGGTATAATGAGGTTTGCATTAAAGGGGGAACCGGCACTGTGTCTGCAACACAGTTGGAGGCACAGACAGATACTCCTGTGTCTGCAACACAGTTGGAGGCACAGACAGATACTCCATATATGGGCATAAAATGGACGCAGATAGACAGATATCTCCATATATAGGCATAAAATGGACCCAGAACTATAACTGCAGTGATCTCCATATATGGACATAAAATGGACGCCGACAGACAGACAGACAGATACAGATATCTCCATATATGGGCATAAATGGACACAGGCAGACAGATGGTCAAAACGGGTCCTATGAAAACAGGTATAATGGGGTTTGCATTAAAGGGCGGGGCATTCATTCCCTATTTACATTGTTCCGAGTTGGCCAGGTCGCCGATCTCGAGAACCGTTCGTCCCACGGGCACGCGCGTTCTCCATATATGGGCATAAAATGAATGCCCCCATATATGGGCATAAAATGGATTGCAGACAGACAGATACAGATATCTCCATATATGGACATAAATGGACAGAGGCAAACAGATGGTCAAAGATCTCCATATATGGGCATAAAATGGACGCAGACAGACAGATACAGATATCTCCATATATGGGCATAAATGGACACAGGCAAACAGATGTTCAAAACGGGTCCTATGACAACAGGTATAATGAGGTTTGCATTAAAGGGGGAACCGGCACTGTGTCTGCAACACAGTTGGAGGCACAGACAGATACTCCTGTGTCTGCAACACAGTTGGAGGCACAGACAGATACTCCATATATGGGCATAAAATGGACACAGATAGACAGATATCTCCATATATAGGCATAAAATGGACCCAGAACTATAACTGCAGTGATCTCCATATATGGACATAAAATGGACGCCGACAGACAGACAGACAGATACAGATATCTCCATATATGGGCATAAATGGACACAGGCAGACAGATGGTCAAAACGGGTCCTATGAAAACAGGTATAATGGGGTTTGCATTAAAGGGCGGGGCATTCATTCCCTATTTACATTGTTCCGAGTTGGCCAGGTCGCCGACTAGACGCTGGGCCGCCCGAAGGGCGGCCCAGCTTCTAGTAGTAATAAAGATAAATAACTTCATTCTGTCTAAAAATACATATTTTTAACCCTCTAAGGCCCACGGTTGTAATATTACAACGTTTGTATTTTATCCAAAAAAAGGTTTAAATCATTTTATTTTAGCTCCCCCTACCACCTAAACACCACCATTGGATTCTATTGTTTAGTATTACAATGCCATTGGCCACAATATTTGCATATAAATACCCCCCACAGGGGCTGACATTCACACCCGCCACACCCGCTGAAATTCCAGAGTTTTGACGAACAACATCTCACTTTTTCATGGAAGCTATACCTCACAAAAAGGTAAAGTAAAAGTAAAATGCTTGTACTATTTTTTTTGGTGATCATTAGAATGTCTAGAACATGTACATATGTTATTATTGTGAAAAATATCCCCCATATGTAAATTAGAGCATGATTTATGATTTTTGATTTATGTCTATAAAATCTTACAAAAACATTTTTTTGAAAAAAAAATTACATTTTCCTCTTAATAGGACTCCTACAACACCATCTGATTTTTTTCAATTTTTTATTTCAAGTATTTCTTAATGCGGGCCTTAGAGGGTTAAATCTGTGGAACAGATTACATTAAAGACGTGCGATTGTCCTGAGACATTCAGGCGACCTAGGCGACCTATTTGCCGATTGGCTGTCGCATGTCACATGGTAACCAAGCTAGTTTCATGATTGGGAGCGGCCAGAGCAGTATAATCAGAGAGTGGTGTCACCACGGACACGCAACTCTCCATTCTAGGGCTCTGGGAGCGGCCTTGCGCTGTTCTTCTTCTCGAGTTTGGAAAAAAAGGATCCGGGACCGTTCCGTTTCCTGCCTGAGCCAGATGCGAGCAGTCCTTTGTTGTCCCTGCTTAGCATTGACTTAACATTGTCATGATCGTAAAACTATCTAGTTTTAACGTTCAGAACGTTTTCTTTTTGGACAATAAAAACATTGACAGCCAGGGGGAAAAAAATCCATGAAGGACACGGAATGCAATCGTTCACTCGCCGTTGGAAAATTGAGTTAGACTATTCTGGATGTGTGGCTAACGGCTAACGCTAACGTTAGCTAGCGCTAGCTGCAGGCTAACGCAGGCATGTTATACACAATTACTCATGGAATAAAACGGCGACCCAACTCTATTTTTGCTCTTCTACAAGCTCACAACGCGAGGAGGTTAAGTCTGTCAGACTCAGAACCGTCAGATTATCTTCTGACTGAAGTTACACAAACACTGATTATGCTACATTTAGCACTGTTAGCCCGACCAATTTAGAGTCACGTTGTTGCGCACGTAATACATTCACTTCAACCTCGTGTTGAGCAGTTAAACCTATTTGCTACGTACGTCTACAAAAACGTTCTTATTTCAAAGATAAAGTGCTTACTGAAGTCTCACAGATGTCACAGTATGGTACGCTCAAGCAGAATTACCCGTATCTTTCGTATTGTTTAATAAACAGCATTTTAATCCGATCAGACGTCATTTTCTGTTGTTTTTCAGCCATGCGACCCCATCGGTTGCGAGGTGTACTGCACTTAGATACATTAATACCTTTTTAAGGAAACGACGACCGATCGGATTAAAATGCTCCTCTTTAAATAATACGATCATTACGGGACATTCTGCTGGAGCGTACCCTATGGTGACATCCGTGAGCCTTCACTAAGCAATTTATCTTTGTAATCTGACCGTTTGTGTAGACGTACGTAGCAAATTTGTTAAACTGCTCAACAGCAGATTGTGTTGAATTCACGGTTGGCGCAGCGTAGCGTCTTTACATTTAGCCCAATAATGCTAATCTACAAAGCAATAACTGATTTATTGATTGAAGAATTTATTAGAAGTTTGCAATAGAAAAAAGTACAGTTTCATGACAGTACAAATCACTGGTACAAGGTCAACTAGAGATCCTAGAAAGCCGAGGCTTATTTCCACAGGAACCACACTTTAAGTATCTCATATAACATTGAAAGACAGACGGATAGAACATAGTACTTTATCTAACTTTAACTAAAGTTTAAAACATACATAAACCACTTTAGCCCTATGTTATACCAAGTCTTTTTGAAAATAGCCGATCTACAAGCTCACAACGCATTGCGGTGCGACGCGTTGTGAGCTTGTAGATCTGCTATTTTCAAACATTTTGTACTTTTACTTTTGGTACTTTAAGTACATTTGGATACCAATACTTTTGTACTTTTACTCAAGTACATTTTTAATTCTGGACTTTTACTTGTAACAGAGTGATTCTACATTGCAGAATTGATACTTTTACTTAATTATAAAAATGTAGGTACTTTTTCCACCACTGTGTAAACGTTTGTGTTCTCATGCCAATAAAGCTTCTTTGAATTGAAGATTGAATTGAAGATTGCTCCCCATGTGGCGGAGTACACAATAATGGTAAATAAAGTAGCTTACTCTAAAATAATCCATCCATCCATCCATCCATCTTCAACCGCTTATCCAGCATCGGGTCACTGGGGTAACAGTTCCAACTGAGATTTCTAGAGTTCCTTAATAATAATAATTAAAATAAACAATACTAATGATTATAATTGCGACCGTCAGGTCGCAGTTACTATGAAAACCTCCACCGCCTGTCTGTCCGTCAGTCTTGTCTGTCACGTCACATCACACTTTTTTGCCCCTATCCATGTGAAATTTTCCACACACAATCCTTGTCTGCCAATCCACAACCTCCACCCTTCCAGGGACCCCCGCAGCTCCAGGGACCCCCGCCAAATTTTTTAAAACACATTTTTGAATACTGCTCCTACAGTTTTTGCCCTAAAATCACACAAATCACTACACAGTATGTCTACACTTATCTCATCGACATGGATCTGTCCCATATAGCGCCACCATCAGGTCGATTTTTTAACACATTTTTGGACCTAAACTTTTTTTTTTCTAAATTTCTTTTTTTCAAACTTTTTTTTTTTTTCAAAAAAAATTTTTTTCAAACTTTTTTTACACTAACGTCAACAAACCAATCCACAGATTTTATATTGACTGTGTGTCAATTCTTGTTTATTGATTGATTGATTGATTGATTGATTGACGCTTTGGGCACTTGGGGCGTGTTCAACCAACCGCAACTCAAATCACATTTGCAAATTAATTCTGTCCTGGGCAAATTCCGTCCTGCGCAACCTCGTCCTTTAGGGCGAGGTCGCTTTTTGCCCTTAGGCGTCTTACTGGTATATATCTGTATTTATTTATTTTTTACAAAGTTAAAGTTAAAGTTTTTACGAAGTTAAAGTGGCTGAAGCTTAAACTCTTTTCTTACTTCGTACTACTTACTTATGTATTTAAAATCTATATACATTTTAAATGTGTCTATATTCTTTTCTGCATTTTGAGTTTTGTCTACCTCTCTCAGAGGTGAACATAGCTATTTCCAGTGCAGAGTAATTGGTACCTATAATAAGTTCATAGTTAATGGCATTTTCAAACTAGCTTTCCCAGACACTTTTAAGCAGAAAAATAAGAACACCTCTTATAATGAGAAGGAGCTCCAAGACCTGGAGTGAACTCATCATAGTACTGACACAAATTAAAGTGAAATTGAAAGTGTATATAAAAAGAAATTATGCTCTTGGAGTCCAATCAAGTCAAATGACTCAGTGCACTCTGCTCCATTTTGTAATGGGAGAACAAAAATCTCATCCCTTCCAGACTCTCTCTCCCAGGCCACGACACCATGTACTACATCTCACCCTGCTTCACCTGCTACTGTTAGCTTTAATCACTGAATATGAATAGAATACACTCTGCCCGTGCCCGCAGCACATACAGTCAGGACTATTAATATTCATTGTCAGCACTGTGACAAGTTCCTGCTCTTGTCCAATTTAACTACCTCAATTTATTGCTATTTTCTTTTAAACCAGGCACCTAATGCACTGTTTCCCAACCCATTTGTATGGGTCACGACTCGAGTAAAAAAGCTCGCTATGCGGCACGAAGCGACGCGCTGTGCGCTTGTACGTCTGCTATTTTCACTAGTTTGGGGCCCAGGTAAACGTCTAATGTCTCTTTTGTATCAAGAAAATGATCGGGATATATTTTGCACTGCTCTTGTTTACACATTCGACCTGTATTTCTGTTTCTTTCTCTATTTATTTCCCAGTTTCTTGAAACTGCAAACTGTGGAGCTTGTACGACAAAGAAATGCACCCACAGTTGTAAAGTTTAAAGGTTTAATCAGGACAGTTTACAGTGTAAACCATCAAGATGACAATATTCAGTTGAGTTGGGAGGAGTTGACCCTCACATATAGTTGACTGTTTTGTTCTTTGTAACGCTAAATCAACATCAGATTAAGCTTATTCTATTGTAGCCTATGCCAGTGGTTCTCACAGGGGTCCTCGATGGGGCAGTGTTGATTTTGTCGACTAAAACTATGAGAAAAAAATGTTCGTCGACTACCTTTTTTCAATGACGAAAACTAAATAAGAACTATTAAACTAAGCTATGATGACTAAAGCTAAGACTATATAATTATGTTGACAATTTCGTCAACAAATAAAAACTAGACTAAGATGTTAGGGAGGGGCTAAAGGAGAGGAGATCCAGTAGAACTAGGGTGTTGCACTCTCAAAATGTCAGCATGCAACCAAGTGTAAAATCAGCCATTACGTCAAAATACATTTTAGTTGACAAAATCAACAGTTGATTTAGATGACTAAAATCTTATGAAATTTAGTCAACTAAAACTAGACTTAAACCAAAACATTTCAGATGACTAAAATATGACTAAAACTAAATGGAATTTTATTCAAAAGACTATAACTACCAGTAAGACTCCCTAATCGGGAGATAAGCGACCGTAGGTGGCTGATCTCCACAAATAGGGCAAACATTTGTTTTTCCAAAATCTTCCCAAACATTGCTGTCAAAATCAACACCGCGATGGGGTTCCAGTGGGTCCGCAGCCAAAGTATTATACTACATTGGCTCTAGTGATCCAAGCTGGAACACAATGGATTCTTTTTTTAAATCATTAAAATATACACGCTCTGAGAATGCACTCGTCTCCAATATAATTGGCTGCCGTTAAGTCGTCATGGCTGGCCCTGCCGACACTTTGGAGAGATTTTAAAGTTTAAAGCCCTGATCCATATAGGATGGGAAGCGCAGAGGCTGCTGTAAATGGTCTCCCCTGGAGGTTTTATTAGTGCGCTCTGACCTCCTTTCCAGGGCGGTTCACCAACCATGCAGGTGCACCTCCCAGATGACTCTGTAGCCTAATGACCACTGCTCTGTCATATGCGTTCACTCCAGCCCATCCATCCTCCACAATTATGGTGATGAAGCTGCGAAACAATCCTCTCCCACTCTTCTCTCTCTCTCTCTCTCTTCCCATCATTTCGTCTCTGTCGGATGGAAACCTCATATGTCCTAAACCGTTACTATAGGATTCAAATTCAAAAGCATCAAAAGTAGCAGATCCGCAAGCCCACTTGCAGATCTGCTATTTTTGATGATGTTGTGTGATGCTGTAGAATGATCAGATTGATCACGTAAGGGCGTAAAACACACAAAAGGTTAGAATATGGAGACGAGGTTTTTTCCATCTCCCCGGGTGGTCCTCGCTGCTCGCGGGGGAAACAATATTCATCTGCGGACAATGAACCAAAACTGGTCTCCATGGTTACTGGGTGTGCAGAGGATAATGTGTGAGCCTGGCTGCTGTCTTCATTTATGCTCTTTTCTCACGTGGTTCTCAAAGTTGGGTCCGGGGAGCCCCCAGAGGTCCCTGATGAGGGTTCCAGGGGGTCCCCATGCAGCAAATTGAGCTGATATGGCATCAGAATCTGTTTAACCCTATTTTATGCTTTTTAAGAAACCCATGCTCGCGTGACACAGTGTGAACTTGTTGCGACCGTAGGTCGCAGTTTACTATCAGAACCGTCACAGTTTGTCCATATATGTCTGTTCGGGTGACACTGTGGTTCCCCTGACACATCACTGTGACATCACAGGTGACATCACAGTGATGTCAGATACTCAGAGCAGGGATCTCCATACATGGGCATAAACAGGTGACATGACAGTGATGTCAGAAACTCAGAGCAGGGATCTCCATATATGGGCATAAAAGGGATTCTGTTAGGGATCTCCATATATGGGCATGAAAGGGATTGCATCCCAGATGATGCCCTGTTAGGAGAACCACACTAACAGAATCCATATGTGGCCAAGACAGATGGCCCTTTAGGGGGCGAGGTCGCTTCCCACCCTCAGGCGTCTTACTGGTAGATATAAATCTTCTCTTATTAGTGTCTCTGGCACAATATATTTTCAGGTGGGGGTCTGCGGCCAAATTACATACATCATTAATTTGGAGGGTCCTTGTCCTGACTGGCTTATGACACATGACAGGCATGGAGAAATAAAAGAAAGATTTGATCTTGCCATTCTGCCTGCGACCCTTCGCTTGTTTGTGTGGGGCCTTGACATGAAAATATTTGAGAGCCACTACTCTCTCTCTCTCTCTCTCTCTCTCTCTCTCTCTACCTCTCTGTGTGTCTCTCTCTCTCTCTCTCTTTCTCTTTCTCTCTCCTGCTCTCTCTCGTTCTTTCTCTCATCTCCTTTTAGATGGAGGCAATGATGGCAGTTCATGTTCAGTTGAATTCTTTGTTGCATCTTCAGTCAGAACAGCAAACAAATTGAACTCAACTCCCAGCAATCTTATCAAGACAATGCACAGACAGGATTCAATATTTTTAAAACAACACTTCACACCAGCTCATCCTTCCTGCCCAGGGACTGCAGATGCATGCAAATAACAAACACAGCCCGAGAAAAAGTAAAAAGAAATAACAGATACACACTCACAGTTGCAGCCCTACGTTACTACACATAACAGAGTTTAAAAAGATAGAAATGTTAGTTTTAGTATTTTCCACAGCATCTCAGTTGTCTTGCTGATGTGTATACTAACTTTGTTTGGCCTTCCTTCCCTCCCCAGGCGGGGGCTATGCTCCAGTCCATCACATAGCAGTGTAGTTGGTGGTGGAAAGTAACTAAGTAAGAGTCTAGAGGCCCCTGATCAGGTGAGAGTGTCAGGGTCAGCAAACACAGTGATGGCAGAGTTTAGCACCTTGGAGAGTGCCAGTGCCTCTGCCGCATCATTGATGGGAGGTACTGTTATGTGCACAGATTCATTCTCAATCAGTTTGTATGTCAGCACCTGCATGGCCACTGCCTCCTCACCGGAGTGCAGCTCTGAGTCAGGTAATCCAAATGTTTGGGCTTTTAGGCACGGAACTCTTGCCTCACTATGTAGCTGGCTCTCCACCAGAAAGGAACTCTCACATCGTGCAGTAGCAAGAACTGTACCATATGTTTCCATAATGATTTATTATCACGTTACTAATAGTGATGTTTATGTTTCTATTGTAGGCAAATTACGAGTGCAACTGAACTCTATGTCATGTGTATGGCAAAACCCCTCACAGGACGAACCTTATTTATGTATTCAGGGGAACCGACCCCTTGAATATTGCGTTTGAAACCTTGACATTTTGACTCTGTGTGTTGGCTTGGGCTCAGACTTCACAAACTGTATTCAAATAGCGTACTTGGGCTCCTTTTGATTAACTTGAGTTGTTTTGATGTTTTACACCTCTACTCCACTATCTCTCAGGGGCAAATATTGAAATTCCAAGCTTAGATCTGCTCTTCGCTATTGTTGGAAATGTTTGTAAGTGAAAGTGGTTAAGAATGTCTGTGTGGATTTATATAATTTGTCTCTGGGTATTATATCTCTCTCTGGGTTTTGGATATACTGTACTGTTACCACCTGACAGCTTTGTTATTAAGTGTTCCCTGCCCTAAACCTGTGTGTCTTGATTAGACCAGCGTATATACAAGACATGATGTGCTTAACGTCAGTTTTCTTTTTTTTTTGTGACTGCAGTTGTTTACACTATATGGAGCTCTTCGCAAAATAAATAAATAAAATAAAATAAAATTAAAAAAACTACACAAAAACACATGATTGGTGGTGTGGGCTAAACAGAATAATCTGTGGAAGTATGTGACTGGCAGTGAATGAGTTGTTATCTTGCTACTTGATCATAGCCTACTACAGCATCACAGGAAAGCATCAAAGTAGCGGATTTGCAAACGTCGCGTTTCAAAATCTTCTTCTTTTGCCGCTTTGGAATTTGAATCCTGAAAAGTAACAGTTTTGGACAGACATTATGAGGTTCCCAGCCGACAGAGACAGAGATAATACTTAAAGGAAGACCGTCATCATGTTTTGTACACTCGTACACTCCCAGAGTTAAAAGAACACAGATGATTTCCCTGTGTGCCTGGGTGATGTATGATCTTTCTATAATGTATGATGATGACTTATTGCTGGGTTGAAGAAGGGAGTCATGAGGCCACTACATTAAACAGGATTAACAAAGTGAATGGGGCCTGTTCCATTATGTATGTATGTATGCTCCCACACTGCACTCGCTGTCTGCTCTCTGCGGCAATTGCCATTAACCCCCCCACCCTTACCCCGTAGTACACACACAAACACACGCGCACGCACATGCACACTTTGTTTTAGTATACTTGTGAGGACATCAAGGTTTTAGGTATTAGTATTTTTACAATTTTGGGGGCATTTTAACCGTAAACCTAAAGCCAAAAATAGCAGATCTAAAGCAGACAACGTGTTGTGCTGCGACGCGTTGTCAGCTTGTAGATCGGCTACTTTTCAGTACACGCCACCAGTGGCGCAACTAAGTGTAAATAGGCATAACTATTATCTCTAATCCCTAAACCAAATGTATATGTCTAATCCTATATGCCTAACCACAACCTGAATCATTTCTAAACGTAAACTCTAAAGTTATTTTTTTCAACCATAAAACATCTCTTGTGAGGACCAGGAACATGGTCCTCACAGCGTCTATTTTTCAAATTATACTATACTAGTGGGGACATTTTTCACTCATAAGGATAGTAGAAGCAGAGTTCGAGTTATGTGGGAGCCAGTGGGGTCTTAGCTCCCATAGTTAAAGTCTGGGACCCCATAGTCAACAACCCCCTTTGGGGTCTCTTTTTTTCTAAGTGTGTTTTTTTTTTTTTTTTTTTTTTTTTTTTTCGTTTTTTTTATTTTTTATGTTCCATTGGAAGAATTTATATTATTTATGTTAACTAGATATACTAAATAAACATGTTAGACAGTAAGACTGAACAATGACATCACACCGTTTAATCCTACTATTAATTTTATTATTATAAATCAGGCGCATTTAATGTAGGGTGTGAGTCTTCCTTTACCGTCCGGGTTATAACACACTCGCTGCAATGGTTCCTACCTTTCTGGATGCAGACCTACCCAGCTGCGTGGTCTCGCCATGGCCTGGGCATAGGCTAAGCTAGGAACCACTGCATCGAGTCTTTGCACTTCTAGCCACGGCCCGGACGGCAAAGGAAGGCGGACACGCCGGAGAGCAACAAAACAACCAAACAAAACAACGCTGTCTTAGCAAGACCATACCCGAGGGAAGTAGGGGTGCTGGGGGTGCGTGCGCACCCCCTCCCCCACGTCCCACCGCACCCCCTAAAGGGGGGTTGGGGGGAAAATATTGCCGATCGGCAAGTAGAGGCTCTGACATCAGTGGCGTGAAGTAGGAGCTATTGGCTACTTCTATTTCCAGTACAATTTCAAAATAAACATGTCTTGAATGATCGATTGTATAGACAAAAAAAAAAAGAAAGGCTCTTGTTTTGAAATGTGCTTCTGGGCACTGTTCAGAGAGGAAATGGCTTTCAAAGGACTTCCCTTTTAACTTGTCTGAACGTCTGTCTCTCCGTGCGTAACTGATGCGTCATGGACTCGGTGGATTATAACAATACGGCCATAAAGGAATATACAGAACACCAAGACAACACAACCTAGGCTATGAAGGCATTAAACATCGCCCTCTGCTAGCCCTGGCGTCCTCACTGGTGAGTCGTGGGCTCGTGGCTATAGACTTGTAATGATGAATGAATGCTATGTTATGCTGCTGTGCTGCCTGGCTAGGCTAACGTTTGGGCTAGCTAGTGGCTAATGGCTATGGTGTACCAGAACCATCGCCAATGAAGCCTGGGTTTCCGAGGCTAGCTGTTTCCTAACACTGGGGTCTGGACCGATGTGGCGGACACGTTGTATGGGTCACAACGCACTGAACACAGTGCGAAGCAACTCGTTGTGAGCTTGTACATCTGCTATTTTCACTACTTGTTTGGTACAAGGTAGTAATGTCTCTTGGTTCACGGGCTAAAAAGTTTGGGAACCATCATACTTGCTGTTGTAGACAGGTTCACGGGCTAAAATGTTTGCTTGCTGTTGTAGACAGTGGTGTAAAGTAACTAAGTAGATTAACTGAAAAGCTCTGGGAACTGAATGATTTTATGAAACTGGCACTTGTTGTCTGACTGTTGGTACCAAGAAATCTAGACTATATACCGAAAAATACCTGATTTAATATGATTTAATATAGGAAAATACTCGTTTTAGCCGACTTTATACCCGAAAAATAGGGCCCCCATAACTATGGGGGCCACCCCCATAACTATGGGGGCCCTATTTTTAGAGGGACCCCATAGCTCTCGGAGTATAACTCGAACTCTGAGTAGAAGCACACACGCACGCACGTACACACACACACACACACACACACACACACACACACACACACACACACACACACACACACACACACACACACACACACACACACTGTGCTCTCTCCGAGTGGTTATTAATGCACCCACCGGGCACATCATGCACGTACTGTATGTATGCGATAAGGTCTTGCTGCGCGGTCATTACGGCTTATATGGACACGACGGGGTGATAATTCCCCGAGGCGGAGCCGAGGGGAATTATCAGCCCGAAGTGTCCATATAAGCCGTAATGACCAAGCAGCAAGACCTTATAGCACTTATTACCCGGCTAATACATAAAATTAATAATTTGACTCAAAACTAAAATCAAAACAAAGTGTTTCCTTGTTTACAGACGGCTGAAAGTGCGTCCCCCCGAGCGCAACACGCTCGCCTTGGAAAACAAGGAAGTGCTGATCAAATAGAATCCATTTCTGTTACTGCGTCGTCTATTTCTCGCCTCAAATGTTTTTTAAAACATTCTTCAGAGCAACGTTTGGTTGTAAATGTCGCTGTGTGTTTGTTTACATGGTAGACATGTTGGATACGGCACGAAATCCACGCAGTGCAGCCTGAATACAGCAGCTGCTCTGAGCCTTTGATTAGGCAGCGGTGAATTATAGAGCGGAGCGGTCATTATCCGCTCATAATTCACCGCTGATTTCAGCGCTCGACCAATCAGAATCAAGCGTTCAACCAAGCCGGGTAATAAAGGCTATTAGCTGACATCACTATGGGTGTATGGCAAAGGGAAGAACGTGCAATACACCCAGCCTGTGACTCTCTGCCTTCTCCACAAGCTGGATAAAAGCGTAGCAGCCTTAGGGGTGTGTTTGAAAGACGGAGATGGAGCCTTTTTTTGCGCTGTACAGTCAAGAGATTCCCAAATGTGGGCCGGTGCACACTTGTGGACTGGGAGGATATTTTTACTCCATGTCTCTCCCCTGCTTCTCTCCCTGTTTCCTTTCAATCTACACTAATACTCTATAAAAAATAAAGGCGGAAAAGCCCCAAAAATATATAAAAAAAAAAAAAAAATGCATTAAACAAAAGAAAGTAAAAAGATTACAGATACACTTACAGTGCAGAAGGGAAAGGAAAAGAAAAAAAAAGAAAAGTAACTAAATCAAAGTCAGTAGCAAACAGGAAGGTTTTTAGTTGTTTTTAGAAATAAGAGTGACAGCAGACCTGCAGTTCTATGGAAGTTTGTTCCAGATATGTGGTGCATTAAAAAAAAAACTTTTACTTTTGGTTTCATGGACAGAAAACAGACAACCTTTCCCAGATAGATTAGATAAGATGACATGAAACATCTAGCTGGTTCATGAAATTGCACAAGATCACAAATGGACAATGCTTTTAAATTAGATAAACAGATAAACACTGTAGTTAGAGCTAGTTTTTATCATTTAAGACTTTTATCACAAATTAAATCTGTTTTAGGATCTAGAGCGAGTCATACATGCTTTCATTACAACACGACTGGACTACTGTAATGCTCTATATGTGGTTGTAAACAAGGCCTCTATATCTAGATTACAGCTAGTCCAAAATGCTGCAGCACGCACGCCTCTTAACCGGAACCGGCAAATACGACCACATCACCCAAGTTTTTTTCTTTTCACATAAAAACGGCCCCTACTGTTGAAACTTTTAAAAGCCGCCTTAAGACCCATTTTTATACTTTAGCTTTCTCCTGCTGATTTCACTGCTGCTTTTATGGGTTTTAACTCATTGACTGCCACCATTAAAAGTGAACTATCAAGCTAGGTTGCCAAGCATTTCTTGATTTCTTACCATGTTTACCATTTTTTTTTTAATTCTGTCTAATGATGACTATGCCATGGCCCAGATGAAAGAGGATAACTTCTAGTTTCCACAGAAAAAATAATTATGTTTTTATCATGTACACTTCTTTAGTTATAGCCATTTGAAAACCCTTGTTTCACCAAAACCAAGCCCTCTCAGAATAACAACTGGAGAAAAATACGTTTTTGTGAATGGTCTCTTTTCAAGCAAACAACTATTTTTTTTTACTCACAGCTCTTTATTTATTACATGAGATGCTTACTTTATGATCTGAAACAAAACAATATTTTCTTACAGTGTAATGGGCACATTGTCTGTCCGTCCGTCACACGTCACACTTTTGCACGTCACATCGTATCTCCGCAACCGTTGCCCAGATCCATGCCAAATTTTGCACACACACTCCTTGCCTGCCAAACTACAACCTCCACCCATCAATTCTCACATGCCCCTCTTCTAGCGCCACCTTGAGGCCGATTCTTGCAAAACACATTTTTGGACACTGCTCCTACAAATTTTGCCCTAAAATCACGCAAATCGGTACATACTTGCTCTACACTGATGTCATCAACATGGAGCTCTCATTTAGCGCCACCTTCAGGCCAATTTTTCAAAACACATTTTTGGACACTACTCCTACAGATTTTGCCCTAAAATCACGCAAATCGCTACACAGTATGTCTACACTCATGTCATCAAAATGGATCTGTCCCATATAGCGCCACCATCAGGCCGATTTTTTCAAACACATTTTTGGACACTGCTCCTACAGAATTTGCCCTAAAATCACGCAAATCGGTACACAGTATGTCTACACTCATGTCATCAAAATGTGTCTGTCTATCATCAACGTCGAGCACCGCTTGCATGCTCATAGTCAATCTCTGCGTGGTACCGTTCGAAACAAAGCCTCCTGTGCAAAGGCACAAGACACAGATGGCAGTAGAATGAGGTCTCACTCCTTTTCTTGTGTATTTTGCTGCAGATGTAGCAGACCCTTGTAGGGTTTCTCCTTCGTGGTCTGGGCGGTATCTTTTCAGGGACATGGGCTGACCTCCTCACAGTCCGAGAATCGGGCCAGAGGGGTTGGGTGGGTCGCGGGGTGCACCAGGCTTCGACAATGGCTTCGGTGAAGCTCAAGCCAACACAAACACATCAACAACACAGCAACACCTCCCAGATGAAAGCATTGACAAATCAACACTCAAAATGTTATAAAAGTTTCAACATGAACTTACCTCAGTGTGATGAGGAGAGCGTTGGTGTAACACACACACAGAGAGAGAGAGAGACAGATAATTCCAGTGCCGTTTAGTGTCAGTAGATCAGTAATCCTATAGTTTCATTCGTGTAGTTTTCTTTTTCTTTTTTCGTTGTTTGTGAGCGGGTTTCATGCCCTCACCGCGGAAGCCTAAGGCCCCGGCCGGGCACAGCAAGCACCCGACGGCTAGCCATGGTTCACCGGTCGCCTCTAGTTCTGGTTCCCGTCGCGAACCAGCCCGATCCTGCCCTGGACGCGGGCGAGGTAGAGGGGCTAGAGGGCCTCCATCGAACCCCGGTCCTGGTCAGACCACCATGGATGCCTTTCTAATCGCCAATTTGCCCCGTCCGGAGACGGATACAGAGTACGAGACGGAGGAAGAAGAGGCGGCACCAAAATCAAATGATGTGTACAGGTCCGTGTCCGAGGACTTCTCCGATGCAGATGATGTCATCGGCAGCACTGGTGATGGAAGTGCTTCCATCACCAGTGCTTCTCTGTCAGGCACTGGGACACAGAGACCTTCAAGCAAAGGAACAGGCAAAGGTAAGATAAAAATAATGATATTTTATATATATGTGTGTGTGTGTATATATATATATATATATATATATATATATATATATATATATATACATATAATATATATATATATATATATATATATATATAGATATACACACATATATATATATACACACATATATATATATAAAATATCATTATTTTTATCTTACCTTTGCCTGTTCCTTTGCTTGAAGGTCTCTGTGTCCCAGTGCCTGACAGAGAAGCACTTCCTTGATCAGCTTCTGAAAACGCATACCAAAATAAAATAAATTATTTACTCCTCAAATTGAATGAAAAGTTCTGTTTCCATGTGTGTGTGTGTGTGTGTGTGTGTGTGTGTGTGTGTGTGTGTGTGTGTGTGTGTGTGTGTGTGTGTGTGTGTGTGTGTGCACGCGCGCAATGTGTGCTGCATGTGCACAACTTACGCGCAAAGAAAGAGTCATCTTTGCTCTCCGGGGGGTGCCACTCAAACTCACCAGTGCTGCCGATGACATCATCTGCATCGGAGAGGAGAAGTCCTCGGACACGGACCTGTACACATCATTTGATTGAATGAATAATTTAGCGAAAGTTAGCTCAGGAAAGTAGGCTACACAGTGATGCGCTGTGAACTTGCACTGACTGCTATCTGCTGTTTTTGAATGGATCAATGATATGGATTAGGATAATACATACATCTCACTCTGGGACTGGGAGAGATGCGTGCGTCTCGATATTATCTCTCGGCGACATGGGCATGGCAGAGCGTTCTTCGCGTGGCCGGGACGGCGAGCCACCGATTCCGGCGTGAGGAGTGCGGGCAGTGGAGCCGTGTCTGCCCGCGGTGTGTGTTGTTGGGACGGCGACGCCGCCTCTTCTTCCTCCGTCTCGTACTCCGTATCCGTCTCCGGACGGGGCAAATTGGCGATTAGAAAGGAATCCATGGTGGTCTGACCAGGACCGGGGTTCGATGGAGGCCCTCTAGCCCCTCTACCTCGCCCGCGTCCAGTGCAGGATCGGGCTGGTTCGCGACGGGAACCAGAACCAGAGGCGACCGGCGAACCATGGCTAGCCGTCGGGCGCTTGCTGCGCCCGGCCGGGGCCTTAGGCTTCCGCGGTGTGGGCATGAAACCCGCTCACAAACAACGAAAAAAGAAAACTACACGAATGAAACTATAGGATTACTGATCTACTGGACACTAAACGGCACTGGAATTATCTCTCTCTCTCTCTGTATGTGTGTGTTACACCAACGCTCTCCTCCTCACACTGAGGTAAGTTCATGTTGAAACTTTTATAACATTTTGAGTGTTGATTTGTGAATGCTTTCATCGGGGAGGTGTTGCTGTGTTGTTGATGTGTTTGTGTTGGCTTGTTTTGGTATAGAGAGGCCTGAGAGGCCGGGCGGTTGCTACGAGGCTCTGATGTAGCCATTGTTGTCTTGCTGTTTTGGTAAACTTTTGTTGTAGAGACTTTGAACTTTTTTGTGTGTATATGGAGCTGTGAGTGGGTTAGGGTGACTCAGTGCAGCAGGTCACAGCTTTTCAAGTGAAAATGTTTTTGATTCATGCAGAATGGTCTGCTTGAAGATCTGCTTGTTTTGTTTTCATTGTCTGACACCACCACTGCTGCGGCCGCGCCGCACTGTGTCGGCGGAGCCGTGTCCTGATAAACGAGTTCACTTTGGGTTCATGGGGAGGTCGATTTCTCCTTTGTTTTCAAACAAGCTGACTTTGATGTGTGATTTTTAACCACCCTTTTATCATAGCAACATGACATTTTGTCACAGGCTAGGGGAAAGTGTACTTTTGCATAAACCTTGAAAACAGCCCCAACTCGTGAAACTCGGGCGTCGCAGCCTCAGACAATGGGAAGAACTCGGGGAACTCGTGGCGGCGCAGTCAATGAGTTAATATCATTTTTATTATCTTACTTTATTTTATCTTGCATTATTTTATCTCCTTGCTGACAGCTGTTTCTTACTGCTGTTCACCCTGATGACCCATGACTGCTGTGCGAGGTTCAGTACTAACCATATGGTGAAATACGCGGACGACACGACAGTTGTGGGCCTCATCAAAGATGACAACGAGGATGTATACAGGGAGGAAGTGAGACAGCTGGTGGGCTGGTGCAACACACACAACCTGGTCCTGAATGTCAACAAGACAAAGGAGATCATCGTTGACTTCCGACGGAACCAGCACAGCCACACACCACTCCTCATAAATGACACCGCAGTGGAGGTCGTGAGCAGCACCAAGTTCCTGGGGGTACAAATCACAGACAGCCTGACATGGTCCTCAAACACGGCCTCTCTTGTGAAGAGAGGACAGAAACGTCTGTTCTTTCTGCGCCGGATGAGAAGAGCCCAACTTCCCCCTCCCATCCTCACCACGTTCTACAGGGCCACGATAGAGAGCATTCTGACAAACTGCATCTCTGTCTGGTCTGGTAGCTGCAGTGAGACAGACTGGAAAACTGTGCAGAGAGTGGTGAGGACAGCAGAGAGGATTATCGGGACTACACTGCCTTCCATCAAGGACATTGCCCAAAATCGCTGTCTTTCAAAGGCAAATAAGATCATGTCTGACCCTACCCACCCACATCAGGGACTGTTCAACCTCCTGCCCTCTGGTAAAAGGTACCGCAGCATTGGGAGCAGAACGGTCAGATTCACCAAGAGTTTTTTCCCCCAAGCCATAAGACTTGTGAACTTTGAAAAAGCTGAAAAAGCTAAAAAGTCACGTTAAAAGTGCATATCCCCTGACCTTTCTCCATATGATGCTTAAGAATCCTGTGGGCCATATCCATGAATTTGAATTTGAATTGTGTTTTTATTGATCAAGTGGTTTTTCTAGTGTTTTTAGTTTTTAGTATTTTAACTTCTTTTAACTAGGAGCCAGTGAAACGAAATTTCGTTCATTTATGCATTTCATGTATATGTTGAATGACAATAAAGCTATCTATCTATCTATCTTTTATGGACTTTTATGTGATTTTTATATATTTTTTAAATGTTATTATATTATGTGTTTTTGTCTTATTATTTTACTTTTATCAAAATGTTTACCATTACGGACTACTTTTTTGATTGTTTTATGTACCTTTATTGTGCAGCACTTTGGAAACCCTGTGTTTGTAAAACGTGCTATACCAGTAAGACTCCCTAATCGGGAGATAAGCGACCGTAGGTGGCTTATCTCCACAAATAGGGCAAAAATTAGTTTTTCCAAAATCTTCCTGATCCATGTTGATGACATGAGTGTAGACATGCTGTGTAGTGATATAAATGAGGGGTGGGGTCTCCGCGTTGCCTTGGCGGACGAATAGGTACCGGCCCCGGCTCTCCCGGACGCTCCTAGCCCGAGTTACGGCATTTTATGTGCGCTGCAGTGGTAGGGGGTCCTCCACTGGGGGCGCCACCACTTTTGCATCTGTTGTGGAGCACCAGGAGTCGGTGGTCCCCGGGAATTCCCCGCGAGCAGCCCCGTTGGGGTGGTCATTTGGTCATTTTTGCACATTTGGTCATTTTTTACATCTGGGGGTCCCCCACCGGGGGTCCTTGGAGGTTGTAGTTTGGCAGGCAAGGAGTGTGTGTGTAGAATCTGGCATGGATCGGGTCAACGGGTGCGGAGATATAAGCAGGGAAAAAGTGTGACGTGTGACGTGTGAGCACATTTGGTCATTTTTTACATCTGGGGGTCCCCCAGGGACCTGGGGGTCCCTGGGGCTCCGGGGGTCCTTGGAGGTTGTAGTTTGGCAGTCAAGGAGTGTGTGTGCAAAATTTGGCATGGATGGGGGCAACGGTTGTGGAGATATGAGCAGGGCAAAAGTGTGACGGACTCACTGACTCACTGACTCACTGACGCACAGACAGCCGGTGGAGGTTTTGGTAGTAAATGCGACCTACGGTCGCAACAAATACATTGGATTGGATTGGATTGGATTGGACAAATGTATTTTGTCCCGAAAACATTTGACTTTATCGACAAACATGGGACACGCACGCACGCACGCACACACGCACGCACACACACGCACACGCACACGCACACGCACACGCACACGCACAGGCACAGGCACAGGCACTTGCACTTGCACTTGCACTTGCACTTGCACTGGCACTGGCACTGGCACTGGCACATGCTGTCACACACTGTTCTGTTATCTCCTTGAACACATTGAGCCTCATCCTCGGAGCAGGGCTGCTGCTGCTGAAGTCTGCTCTCGTCTCTGTGCAGCGCTATAGAGTTAATAATTCAATCAAATATTGTTTTAGTGCGTATGAGTTCTGCCTTCTTTTAACTCTTTAATTATATTACATTGGTCTCATCTTTCATGATTGCGATCACATTCTTGTAATTTAATCACACTAAATTTAATTTGTTAACCAGTGTGGCTTGGAGAGACTTTAGGGCTTGTGATTGACATCTGCACTAAATCATGAAATCATGAACACAATTACAACAGTAAAGCAATAGTTGTGCAAGAACAGATCTCTTTAGTGTGTGTAATTTAGATATTAGAGTGGGTTGCTGATGAAGAAGATTGATTTCATTTTGCTATGTTCAATTATGCATCAATTATTTCACATGAACACGACTTGGCAAGAGGCTCCTGGTTGAAATGCATTCCCATTCTCAAAGTGGGGTCCAGGGGACCCAGGGGTCCTTGAAGGGGTTCCAGAGGGTTCCAGCATCAAATCGTTGTAGGCAGGTTAATAGCATGAAATCGTTGTAGGCAGCCCCTTGGCTATTCAAAAATAGCAGCTATACTAGCTCAGCTTGTACATCTGCTACTACTGAACATTTATTGGAAAAAGTTGCCTTTTCAAACCAAACCTTATATCTTCTGGGGGTCCCTGGCACAAAACATTTTCAGATGGCGGTCTTCATTACATATGAGTCTGGACGACAGACATGGATGTAAACTGCATCTGGTTGGTGGAGGCATACAACGGCGATGCAGTATTTCTAGTTATCACAGTCCCATGTGGTTTGAGGCTGTATAGGCCATTAAGTGCTGTTTCTAGTGGATTATGTGGGAGCAACGCTGGGTATCATATTGGAGGCGCTGTAGGAGCACAGAGGTGGACTATGCTCAACGTAGGAGGGCTAGCCTGAAAGAGATGGGTGACTGCAAGGTGATGGCAGGGGAAAGCCTAGTAAGTCAGCACCGGATGCTGTAGTGTAGGATGACCCCAGAGGGCAAGCAGAGGAAGAGAGCCAAGGCAGAGCAAAAGATCTAATGGCCGGAAGCTGAAGGAAGGAAGGATGCTCTGCAGGGACGTGCAGAGAATGTTAGAGAGGCAGGGGCTGAAATTTCTAAAAGGGCCTTGCGGTGAAAATATTGAAAATAGCCGACCTCCAAGCTCACAACGCGTCGCGCTGCGACGCGTTGTGAGCTTGGAGGTCGGCTATTTTCGGTGGTACTTCATAACACACTAAACTAAGCATAAAAAAGGCAATACTGGAGATGTGGTGTGGATTTCTGGACAGTGAGGGCATTACTTTCAACATAAGATGCTGCGTTCATGTTCAGGAGAGTTTGAACAAGGCAATTCTCTTGAATGCTGCCTTCGGGTATGGCATGGAAAGGGGTTCATTTGCATTTCTTTTACCATAGTAAAAACTGCATTCATGGTCTAGAGAGGGCACTTTTTTACAGACGGATAAAAGGGCAGGGGCTCAAGCCCCCTTTGATGTCTATGTGTGCACGTGCCTGATGCTCTGTGTGGAGTTCAGGGAGGAGCTATAAGACAGGCACTGGGTGGCAGTGAAGAGTTTCTGGAGGACTGGGCAACTGCAGTAGGTACTGAAGAATAACATCACAATCCATTTGAAAATGTACATATGTACTGTATACACCCTATATGAGGTTTTTTTTTTTCATGCCAAGGATCCGTAGCTGAGAGAGAAATGAAGCAGGGACCTCCACTACATTATTGTATACAACTGTTATCAGACTTTTAACCACTTCTTAAACCCTCAAAAATACACCAAACTTCTGTAACGAAAATAGACGGTCTACAAGCTCACAACACAATGTCGTTCGTTTATGTATCCAAAAGACATAATGGCAAACTTACCAAAAAAAAATGAATGTAATGGATTCCGTCTACTGCAGAGAGAGGCTGATTTACACATCCTTGCTGATGTACCTGCTGTGTATTTTTAGATTCAGCATTTCAGGGAGCAGTTTAGTGTGAAAACCTGCAGCAGTTGTGTCACGCTGTCACGCTAAGCTGTTACCCTTGCCTGTCACACTGTGTTCAAGGTTCAAGGTTCAAGGTTGTACTTTATTGTTACGTCTTTTGTACTGGTACATGATAAGAGTGAAACGTATTCTTTTTTTCGGCTTCCTTACAGACAATGCAGTGGTATATATAAAATAAAGCAGAACAACAGAAAACAACACATCTAAAGATAAAATAATAAGTAATAACGACTTAGGAAGAAAGAGAGTGCAAAAGGCAAAAGAGCAAAGAGAATGAAAAAAGCATCCTCAGCTGTGCATGTGCATAAAGTTTGGTGTATTTTATACACCAATGGCATTATTTTCCCATAGTAGCTACTGTACTTTAACTATTTGTAAATAACTTCACAGTGTGTTCTATGTGCAAAAGGTCGGTATAATTAAACACTTTTTCTACAGTATTTATGTACAATAGGTGCAGTTCAGCCTCACAGTATCTACTGTATGTGAGGCTCAAGCATAGTAGTGCATAGAAGGGACGAGTGGGATTTGCCCCAGACCGTTCTTGTCTTTGACAGTTTGTTCATGTGCCTGATTGTTTGTGGAAAGAAGCTCTTTTGCAGTCTGTTGCTAATAGCTTTGAGACTGCGTAGTCGTTTTCCATGCGGCAACATCTTGAACAGACTGTGGTTGGGATGGTGTAGATCTTTGATGATTCCCTGGGCTTTTTTGACACAGCGTTCGTCGTACAAGGCTTGGATGGGGGCGGGGGAGATCGCATCCACTGATGCGTTCGGCTGTCCTCACGACCCTCTGCAGTGCTTTGCGGTTGAGGTCAGTGCAGCTACCATACCAGGCAGTGAAGCAGCCAGTCAGGATGCTCTCCGTGTGCTCTGTGTTACTCTAAGCTGTTAGTTACTCTTGCCTGTCACACCCACACACTATGCTCTTTCACACCTCATACAGGCGCTTGCTATAACTAGACCTGTAATCAGTGTTAAGCCTGTTCAGTTGTGGTAGATCAGCTCAATTGATGTCCGGTTTGGCTGAGTGTCTCAAAGTGTACAGATCTCCTCTACCTTTTTCCTCCTCACATGTGCTTTGAAGAGCCTTTGCAGGCGATATTGCATGCAGGCAGTTACCGACTGCACACAATATGTATCGTCAATTAATGTCACCCCCACCATATGTCTTATATGCATATATATGTTGACGTGTTTCTTTTTTGCTATTTTTTTAAATCTTTAGGTAAGTCTAAATAGTCAAATTAGCTGGTACCCCCTGCAGTCGCTACTCGACATTAGGGAGTGTTACTTTTAATAAACAAAAAATAAATAAAACTT
This sequence comes from Nannobrachium achirus, assembly GCF_963921795.1. Taxonomy (NCBI): domain Eukaryota; kingdom Metazoa; phylum Chordata; class Actinopteri; order Myctophiformes; family Myctophidae; genus Nannobrachium; species Nannobrachium achirus. The sequence continues at coordinate 17,794,132 of NC_137826.1, forward strand.
TCTGACCAATTAGTGAGCGTGACATTTTCAACAGACCACAGAAAGCACCTGGAAGCTTTCTGACTTAGGCAGCGCTCAGCCAGGGATGTCAACACAGACTCACAGACGTCCAACAATACTTTCCCATTGTTATCTCCACCAGGATATCCACTGTCCCTCATTAGTTCCATGCAGTGATGTCCACCCCAATGCTGCAGGCAGTGGTGAAAGAAGTACTCAGATTTCTTATTAAGTAAAAGTAACAGTACCACAAATACTATGTAACAAAAAGTCCTCAACATTTCATTTAAGTGCACTTCTCATGTCTTGTTTGGTGTGTGTCTGCTTTGACTCTATTTGTGACTGCCCTTGTATGGAGTTATTATTGATTCAATATTATGTAAGCACCTTTCTGATGTTGAGCAGTTGTATATTAAGATGTGTGCAGTCGTACCTCTGAATTTGCAGACTTGTATGATGGAATCTGAACGTGAAAAGGAAAAAAACGTCAAACACTCGCACGCTTTTCTCTCTGCAACTGCAAATTCCGGTCTTCACGCTCGCAAATCGTGACCTTCACGGTTTTGCCAGATTTTGAAAGGGACATATCGATGATTATGTTGCAATATCGCGAGCATGTAAAAATGAGGATTTGCGAGCGCGTAGGAAGGCAGTTGAGGTCGTAAAAGTAAATGTGTGCGTGAATGGGCAGAGCGCACACGTGTATAATGGAATCTGGAAAAAAAAAACACTCTCTACACGTACAGATGTCAGTTTGCAACCTCTCGAATCTTCATGTGCAGATGCTCGCATTTTTTCAGTGTCGCCTGCTCGCTTTTGCCAAATATTGCATCCACATATCGAGGAATATGTTTCAATTTATAGAGCAACAGTTTAAACTAATCTGAGCAAGTGTAGAAGGGGTTTTGAGGTTGTAAAAGACGATTTGAGAGGTGTTGGAGGTTGTTTTTTCCTTTTCACGTTCAGATTCCATCATACAAGTCTGCAAATTCAGAGGTACGACTGCACAACTCTTAATATACAACTGCTCAACATCAGAAATCTCTTCTCAACATAAAGTTACAATAATAACTCCATACCTTGCCAGTGTACCTCTTACTTGAGGGACTCTCCACCTATCTTCTGTGGACTTTAATTGAATTTGAGAGACATCATAGTTACCGGTAATTGGACTTTCAGAGTATACAAGGAGTGCTTCAATTGGGTTGTTGCGGTTGCTGCCTTTTTTCTGTGTTCCTGCTTGAGTAATTATTTGCCCGCTGTAAACAGAGTAACAGACCAAGATGCCAGTCAAGATAAAGTGTTCATACAAACAAAAGAAAATATGGATGTAATGAATAATGGATAAGCCCTAAGAAGTTAGACTCATTAACCTGTTAAAAAGCCTTTCAAAGCAACCTAACAAGTTCACACTTTTGAGGGGCGTGAAGTGCATGATGAGATCGATGTGTTAACCATGACCTAAAAGCAGACTTCACACTTCTGCCCACACATGTCTCCGAAACGCTGAGAGACTGCTACTGTTGCGTTGTTAAAAGTGTTGCTTGCATCATAATCTGAAGACTTCTGAGTTGAGCCTGCTTGTTAGTTCCCTGTTTCTTGCTAGAACCAGACAACTTTAGCCTATTTGTATTTAATAAGAGCAAGGCAGAGCAACTGTGTCTGTCAGCTGTCAGCAAGAGAGATATAAATAAGAAAGATTATACAGCAGGCCAGATGTCTTTAACAGGCCAAGGACCCCTTAGCTGAGAGAGAGATGAAGTAGGGAGCCCCACAACCATATTGTATATAACTAGAAGTTTGCGGCCCTTCGGGCCGCAAAAGTCTAGAGTTCAGGCCGCTGCGCGGCCTTCACCGCCATGTTGCGGCAGTGTGGTGTGTGTAATGGCCAAATATGGTAGTTTTTTGAGAAAAAAAAGTTTTTTGAGGAAAAAAAAGTTTTTTGAGGAAAAAAATACGTTTTTTGAGAAATAAAAAGTTTTTTGAAAAAAAAGAATTTTTTTTGAAAAAAAAAAACATTTTTGAAAAAATGTGTTTTTTGAAAAAAAAAATTGAAAAAAATTTTTTTGGGGGAAAAAAAACGCTTGCGCACACACACACACACACACACACACCCCCCTCTGTTGTAATTCGATACTCTACTCTGCTCAGCTCCTCTCCCCCCTCCCTCCCTCTGTAACTTGATACCCTGATGATCATTTCAGCACTGGCCAGAATGTTCAGAATACTATGTCAGGACTGGCTGCTCTGCGTGAGGTGAAAGGCGAGATGTTGTTAAATTGAAATAAATGCCGTTCAAAGAGTGGCATGTTTAAAATGTGGACAGTTGTAAATTTTCACGCTTGTTCGACGTGGTGGCTATGTTTGTGAGAGGTGTAGCGAGACAATGGAGCTAAACATTCAGGTTCTAAATTGCGACCACTTTGTGTTTGCTCAATTGTATGTATTAGATTGTGTTGCAGATTAAAAATGTTCATAGATTTCGTAGACAGCTTAGAATTGTTTAACAGCACTGTCATCATGTTGGAGTAATGTGTGTTTTCATACATTTAACCACTTGAACCATCAAATACTTAGTCTGTCTTCTTTTCCTTCTACAAACCTCTTTGCCAAAAATCTACAAGCTTACAAGTTAACGCCTTGCAGTGCGAGGTGTTGTAAGCTTGTAGATCTGCTATTTTTGGCTAATGTTCCACTCAGAATAGGGATCTAGGGTTCAAGTGGTTAATGTAAAAACATGTTCCTATCAAAGATTTGACGGCCCCCCTGTAGTAACTCTGAGGACCGCCTAGGGGTCCCAGACCCCCTGTTGAAGACCCCTGCAGTAGACTATACGCATAAAAAAGGTCACTTTCTCGTATGAAGGTCATCATCACACAGGTCGGGCACCAGTTCATGCTCCTACAATAAAAAAGTGCCCTGTGGGCGTTTGGCCCCTTCCTACTGTAAGTGTAGATATAGCCTACGGTAAGTGCTCATGTAGCCAATTGACCAATATTCACCTGGCGGCCATGTTAGCGACTCACCCCACGGAGATTAGGGTTAGGGTAAGTGTTGGGTTTGGGTTTGGGTGTCGAAAAGAAGACACATAGTAACATCGAAACGCTCCCCGTGTGAATATGGTCGATAGTAGTCACTTCATTTGGGCTTGTTTTCATAGACCTGGCTGCTTATTTCTCTCACAAAATCTGGCAACAGTACCCGCTGCTGTTCCAGTGTAGAGGTATTGATGATGATAATGGCCTGCAAGGTAGGCTTTATACGGAACACCACAGCCATAATGAGCTCATTATACTGAATAGAATGAGATGCATACAATGGAGTACGACAGAACGGAATGGGCCTGGAAAATTAAATATGATGTGTACGTGTGTGTGCATGTGCATGTGTCTGTGCGCATGTTTATTTTACTGTGGGCTTTGGGACTGCTTGAGATAATCACAATGACCATCTGCTTTATGCACATTGGCAGAACACATGCCATTACTTCATTACCACCAGCCTAGATCCTTGAGGCTGTTTCTTGGTCAGGCGGTTGTGTGAGACAGATGCCACTGTGGCACATTGGAGGAGGGATGCACATCAGCTATGCAACTGAAACAAAATGGATGCTGCCACGGTCACGTAACATGCTTCCATTATTGAGGATTGGCTGAGGTGATACTTCAAATAGATAATAGTAGGATCATAAGGTAAACCAAGAACCTATAATCAGTCTAACACTAGATAATATAAATAAAAAAACATATATAATCTGTACATTTAAATGATACCAACTATGGGATGCCTCTGTGGTAGAAATATTTCTAGAGTAACAAATATGTGTACTGTATGTAGTCTAAAGAATCTCACAAGGCTACTTACTCATTTAGATGTACCTGCAGCTGTCAATCTAACAGCTGAGTTCTCTACCCCATCTATGCTTACTTCACTCTGTCAGCATAATCTGTACTGTGTGTAACTATTTCTATGTTGCTTTATCTTTAGAACATAACCTTATAAGACCATGTTACCATGTTAGAATAGCATCTTGGACTATAAGAGCTGTATGGTAATGGTGCAGGGGAGGGTTGTGCCCGGAAGGGGCTGACAGGAGAGGCCAGGAGGCCTTCTCCTCTGATGCTGCAATGCTGATACTCTGTTCAACTTTTTGCATTTTTGAATAAATCAATTGTCAATTCTTCAAATCCTTCATCCTTGTGAAACATTAATATTTTTCTATAATCCCTCCAGGCCAACAAATTAACCTACCATCTACAGTATCTACGTAACATGCAATCTAAATTTCATTTTAGCCTTTGCATAAGCCTGCAAGGTAGTCAAGGCTAGCGTGCACAGAGTCAGCTTGGTCTTTTGAAGTGGGAGTATTTTGACTGAATTTATGCATGCATGTATGCATAACGTATCCATAAAATACCTCCATTTGTGCAAGAGATAAATTGGCCATTTTCTTCCATTCCTGGCTCTTTAACTGCATGTCGAAGTGTCCTTGAGCAAGACACGTTCAACCTTTGAGCAGGATCATGACTCGCATGCATGGTTTCCTCCACCGTCCGTGTGTATGAGGACCTTTTAATGTCGGAAAGTTTCCAAATTTATGCTAATCCATGGAAGTGGAACAGAAACACTGCAACACAGTTTTTGGAGTGTTGGGTTAACAGATTCTATACACAGAGCCAGACTAAAGTACTTCTCACACATACCGGTTTGTATGTCAAGCTGCTGCCACCAGAAAAGGGAAGTGTTTGCACAGTCATCCCACCCCCACAGAGCTCACACGAAGATATGTGCAAGAAGTGTGAACTTGGCTTTGCATGAGAGAGCTGGACAATCTTTGACATAATGCTTTGGACACAACGCATCAACATTAAGGAAAGATTAGAAAGACTAACCTAGCCCAACCCTACCCTCCCCTGCCCCTTCTTCTTTGTATTAACTTCTTTGTATATACTTACTGTTTGTTTAGACTTACTGTTTTCTTTTTTTTGTTCTATAATTTTTTTTCTTTACATCTACTGCATAGTACTGTGTTCTATTCGTCTGTCATTCAATGTTATATGAGATACTTTAATGGTTTCCTGTGGAAATAAGCTTAGTCTTTTCATGGATCTCCTTTTAGTAGACCTTGTACCAGTGAACTGTACCGTCATGAAACTGTACCTTTTCCTATGAAAACTTCTAATAAAGTCTTCAATCAATCAATCAATCAATAGAGGAGTTAATATAGGAGTATAATGTTTATTATGCAGGTCCTCTCTTATTATTCATTCCATGAGAAAGTCTCTTTTAGTGTCGAGATAGTTTTCAAGATGTTTCTGAAGTTTACACAGCGAGTACAAGCATTTATACACATTGTGTTGAAGCTGTGAGTTCCTCCTGTCATAGTGTCATCGGCCAGCTGGTGAACAACACCTTTTTCTTGTTGTCTCCAAGCAACCACTGTCTCTGCGAGACCTATGCCACAATATGTACAATAACACAAGGCCATTTGACAGTTAGGCTATCTTTTTAATATACTAGTCCAGGGGTCTTCAACAGGAGGTCCGGGACCCCTAGGGGGTCCTCAGAGTTACTACAGGGGGTCCTACAGGTTTGGTGTAGAGGGGAAAAAGAACACACTAAGTACAGAGTGAAAGGTCAAGTTTATTACGTATTGACTGTTCAAGTGGTTACATAATCAAAATACAAATTGACATTATGAATCAAAATACACTGATGATTGTGCTGTCAAATGATGAAACTATACGGAATCTGGGGGTCCCTGCTTCATCTCTCTCTCAGCTAAGGGGTCCTTGGCCTGAAAACGTTGAAGACCCCTGCACTAGTCACACAGTCTGACACAAGCACAGGGTTCAGACCATTACACCAGCTGCTACCAGGACAAGCTGAACCATAACAGGCTGTAACCAAAACAATAGCTATCAGGCCGGAGACATGCTGACTGACTCGTACATGCTACAACACAACATGTGAGTACAGGCAACTTGACCATACTCACACAAATGAAAAATCACACCTGATGTGAAGTTAGCGGTGCTATTATGAGTTAATTTTATTAAGCTTCCCACAAAGCTTGGCCAATGTGACCCTGAGCAACCCCCTCTGCCTCTCACGTGGAAGAGCGCATTGCTGCAATAGAGTAACGAAGTCATTACGTGACTCGCTCATCCCCCGGTTCCAATGAATTCTCTATGGAGAATAACATTGAGTCATCTTAAAATTGTCTCATATAAGCATTTCGGTCCAAAAATAAACAAACAGTCTTTACGATATTATCAGCGAGGTGGCTCTGTGTGGTTTATGATAGTCAGTCACTCATATTTGATAAAGCCTGTTTCTAGCGAAAATGTAACTAATTTGGCGACAGTAACAGTAGCGTTTTCTCACCATCAGTTGATTCTTCATATCCATATGAGTCAAACCGCTGAGATAATTTGTTTATAATTGGAACACAGTTCTTATATGACGCGATATGGAAAAGGTCTATGGGAGTTCTGAATGGGGGAAGAAAACCGCGAACCACGTAGGATGTGTAAATTACGTCACACTTCACTACTCTATGTCTGGCTGACATCTCACAGTGGATGACAGCCCACCACCTCAAGCTGAACCCAGATAAGGTGGAGCTTCTCCTCTTCCCAGCTAAGTCCTGCGAAGATCTCACTATTTCCATAATGCCTAATTGGTGACTTCGATTCCAACCGAACCTTGATGCGGTCCTGGACAGCTAGCTCTCATTCAAGGCACACATTGCATCAGTCACCTGGTCCTGTACTGTTGGTTCACACTCTATAACATCCGTAGGATCAGACCCTTCCTCACCCAGGAGTCAGCCCAGCTCCTCATCCAGACATCTGTCAAATCAACACTCGACTACCGTAACTCTCTCCTCACTGGCCTCCCAGCATGTACACTTAAGCCTCTCCATCTGATCCAAAATGCTGCGGCATGATTGGACTTAGAGTACAAAACACTGATGCTGGCCTTCAAAGTAGGACCAGCCCTACAGTAGGCCTATATCTGCGCTCCCAAGCCTGAATAAACATTGTTAAAGTATTATTTGCGTTAGTCTGTAATACACATTAATGTAGAACAACTAGGCGATCTACACTTCGACAGTATCTACAGTATCTATCGGTATCTCTCCTCTCACTGATGTGCCACCAGCTCCTTCCACATATAGCATCATTCTCTACCTCATCATCTCTCTCAGTCTCTTCACAACTCTGACTTCAACCTGTCCTTGTCAGTTGCTATCTCTTCTTCAGCATGCGCGCTACGCAGTGAAATCCACAGTGAACTTCATTGAACTCAGTCAGTGTAAAAATATACCATTAAGACACTCACCAAGTTCAATTACAGTTACACTCTGGATCTTTCTGTTTCCTATTAACTATGCTGTTTACGTCCACGTATAGCCTTCCATCGTAGTCTGCCAAGCTCTAATTGGATGACAGGTGTGTGTGTGTGTGTGTGTGTGTGTGTGTGTGTGTGTGTGTGTGTGTGTGTGTGTGTGTGTGTGTGTGTGTGTGTTCCATACCTTCTTGCCTCAAACTCTACAAGGACAAACTAACATAAAAGCATAAACAACTGTGGGATTGGAGAGAAAATCTATGCCGCATGCTGAGATCAGTACAAAAATACCTTTAATTGGAGACCACCGCCCCTGTCAATCAGTGCTGACGTGCAAGAGGAAATGTGGACTGGTGTTTGATGCTCTCTGGCCCATGCAGGGATATTGTTATGTGGTTGGTTTCTATGAAGTTGTTCTTCCATCTATATCAACACACCCAAAACAACCTTTCAACAAGCCCCTGGTACCCAATAATACCATGCGTCTTTTCTTTTTTACTGATGTTGTCTATTTCTATAGGCGTGTCTGCGTTTGCGTATAGCTGTCTGCACACCTACCAGGCTGTGAGTGTATGAGCATGTGTGAACGGAAAATGTGTGTGTGTGTGTGTGTGTGTGTGTGTGTGTGTGTGTGTGTGTGTGTGTGTGTGTGTGTGTGTGTGTGTGTGTGTGTGTGTGTGTGTGTGTGTGTGTGTGTGTGTGTGTGTGTGTGTGTGCAACACATCTACAGTATTTGTGCCTCAGCTGCCTACAGAAGATAAGGCCTGAAGCGCTAATTAGCATCCATGATTACAGCTCAACCCACACTCTGTCCTGCTGTCAGATTCATGCACGCACGCGTATGCACACGCACACACACACACACACACACACACACACACACACACACACACACACACACACACACACACACACACACACACACACACACACTTTCAGACCAATCCAGCAACATTAGACGGGCAAAATCAATGCTTGTGCCACAGAATCCTTCACAGCGGTCAATCTTGGCTTGGCTAATGCATGTTATTGGCTTCTTCTCCTTCTCCAAGTTTTTAGATATTTTAAACATCTCAGCCCAAAATGCCATGACCTGAAAACCTCCCACATGAAACACATTTATTTTCTTCCCACCTACCTAACATATCTTCACTGCACTGGCTATCTGTAAAATCCAGAATAGAATTTAAGAATCCTCTTTCTCACCTGCAAAGCCATTAATGCTCAACGATATTATAAGACTTTATTTATTTTTTTTCATTTTCCCAAAGAATTATTAAAAATAAAATTCGATTATCGAAAAAGCACAACCTGCTCACGAATTAGGAGGTTATGAGTCACTAGAAAAACATAATTGGTGTTTTTGATGAATTTATCATGGTTAAAATGTTGTTTGAAGTTACAATGGGTGTGTATGGGGGTGGGCCCTGGAGAGGTGAGTGCCAAGAATTTTTATAGTCTTTGGTATGACTCTGCTGGGGATTGAACCTCGATCTCATGGGCAGACATTCTAACCACAAGGCCACTGAGGTGGTTGTCCTTAAATGACTATGTGTATAAGACTGATGGGCCGACTGGGTCTCGTGTCAATACTAACATACTGTATAACCTCTACTGTTCTGCTGTAGTTTGTGTCCCAGACAGTTATGTCTGATCAATGAAAACGCTATTCCATGTGGTTTCAGGCCCACACACTTGAATGTACAATTATCAAATACACTTTATCCGTCTGTGTTGCAGCGACTGGAGGTTACACTATGCAGTTCTAGAGACCAGAGAGCCTTTAATGGCCCTATAAAGCATTATATATAAATTAAAGTTACGTATAGGTTGCGATGTGGAATCCAACATCTTGGTACAGTGGGCAGGCGGTTAGGAAGTGTATCTCAGTTTCCACTTTATTTTGTGTGCAGTGCTGGGTGCAAAGTCTGTTTTCTCTAGGGAGCCAGGTATGCCTATGACGTTGTTTTTCGATCGCAAGACTGTGCTCACTGAGTCTGTACCTAGTCAAGAGCTTTCTTTGTTTTGGGTCGGTCACCTTCCTCAGGTATTCTGCCACAGTGTATTCTCTGTTTGCTCTGCTTTTCGGCTTCTCTCTCTCTCTCTCTCTCTCTCTCTCTCTCTCTCTCTCTCTCTCTCTCTCTCTCTCTCTCTCTCTCTCTCTCTGTAATGTAATGTGGACCTACTCCTCCCGCAGGGCAGTTATCAGCTCTCATCTCAGCCCTCAAGGGGCGCGGAGCAAAAAGGGGTTAAGAGTCTTGCTCAGGGAAACACATCGACGTTTGATGGCCTGGCCTTGAATCGTACCTGGGACAACCAGGGGCTCTGGCTCTCCAGGCAAGCTCACTAACCACTCAGCTATGGCCACCGCCAAATTTCAGGAATTGAAGATCTACAAGTATCCTGACACCCGTGTCCAAGACATTTAATGCCCTAGTGGTTTCTAAGATTAGTTTTCGAAAGACACACACGCACGCACGCACGCACGCACGCACACACACTCACACACACGCGCTACTGTCATCCCATTAGGCTTGGCAGTCTGCGATGCAAGGTTACACTGCAAAATCCAAAGTGTTACTGTAATAGAACTCGGAGAGTGTCTTAACCACTTGAACCCCATGCATCCATCCGTATTCTGGGGCAGAACAGTGGCTGAAAAAGCAGATCAACCAAAACCATATAGGTTTTTAAGTGGTTAAGGGTCCATTTTACACTGACTGAACACCATGGATTTCAGACATAGAAGCAGCTGAGAGAGGGAGGAAAAGGTTGAAGCCAGCTGTGAAGAGGCTGAGAGAAGAGCATATGCACATATGCTATATGTGGAAGGAGGTGATAGCACATCAGTGAAAGGAGAGAGAGAGAGAGAGAGAGAGAGAGAGAGAGAGAGAGAGAGAGAGAGAGAGAGAGAGAGAGAGAGAGAGAGAGAGAGAGAGAGAGAGAGAGGTTGTATTGGCCAAAAGAAAATTCTGAGAAACACAACAATACGAAAAGTGTACAATAAAAAGACAACCAATTTAAACACTTATATTACACATATATGAACTAGAATTAAACTCAAAGAAGGAAGAAGAGACCCCTTTTAAGATTTTCAGCGTGCAGCTTATTACTGTAATTGTTTATTGTATACTTATGCACACTGCGCTGTCAGAAAAACGCAACGTACAAAAATAATGGAGACGTTAATTCCCCCTAATTCCCCTTTCAGTTGTGAGAGCCAATAGGAAGGAATAATGGTGTAGAAAGCGGCAAGAAAAAGAAAAGTAATACAAACAGGAGAAATACTTCCTCTGATTGTTGAATTGAATGATGCAGACTAGAGCCAGACACTTTGTCAGCAATTCAAAACATTGATGTGACACTGTACAGCATAGTGTCAAAGAAACTGGCTCTGTCTCTGATCCAATTTACCACAGATAATGACATGTTTATGTCTAGTCCTGGCTGCAACCCACTTTTTCACATGCAATTTTCTGGTCTTTGAACTCATTTAGAGCATATTATGGTCTACATGTGGCTGAGCCAGACCTGGAACGGGATTGCCTTCATAGGAGAAAGGCAGTACCGCAGTTGCTCTCTGCAGGTGCGAGTTTGCTTTTTTGAGTGACAAATATTAGGTGTTCTGGACAAAATTGAAATGATTGCGCTTCCCTTTCCAGCTCTTTCTCTGGTGTGATTTGGCTTGACGTTTGTCCAAAACAGCCAATACAAAGGGCTAGTTTGTTTTGTTTTCCCATATGATAACTTAAGTCTGTTTTTTGGGTAAATGGAGTGCTCAACTCAAAGGCAAAATAATGGCAAATGTTTTCATCAGCATTCACACTTCAGTAACACTTTTAACGGACAGAAGCAGAAGGAGACAGCCCTACAGTACATGTCTATATGCACACCACTCCCCAAAAGTGTGAACTTGCTATTTTCTGTTTATAGGCTTTTTAACGGTTTGATCTTTTGTGACTTCTGCTTTCCAACCAGTCGTAGAGTGAGCATAGTTTGAAGATGGACTACAGTAGAATGACTGAGGACGTGTACGCCAAGCCGGACCTGACTAAAAAGGTCAGATATGGCAGAGGAGGAGAGGGGAAGGTGGAGGTGGAGATGGAGAAGAAAGGAGAGGATGAAGACAGGGGAGAGAGGGAGGAGAGGATGGTAGACATCTACATCTCTGCAGATGCCCCTGACCCGAGGCCCCAGCAGCGGGATGCTGTCCAGCAGAACACAGCACCAGAGCAGAATGGAGGTGATAATAATAATGAATGTGGATATGGATGTTAATAATAATAATAATACTACATTGTATTTATAGCATACTTTACATTTTTGTGAATCAAAGTGCTAGGCCTACAGGGTCTTTCTTTTTTTTAAGATTTGTTTTTGGGCTTTTATTGATAGGACAGTAGACTGACAGGAAATGGAGGGAGAGATGGGGAGTGACATGCGGCAAAGGTCGTCCGGATCGGGAATCAAACTGTCAACGCCACCAGGCATCCATGCCTATGTGGCAATGTCTAAGTGGTATGCGCCTGGACCAGTAGGCCAGCGGGCGCCCCATTCTACAGGGTTTAAAAACAATTTCATAAAATTAGCAAAGGCAAAACAAAAAACATCGACAACAACCTAAGACCCTCGCCCATGCTTGGTCATGGGGGCAAAGAGATTTATTTTACGGAAAAAATATACAGAAGAGCAGTGGTGATGTCTGGAGAAGTTCAGTTCTGTTCACATGAACATCATTGCTTAATTGGTCGTTTTTAGTGGGACATTTGCATTTATGCACATCATGAAAGAAGAGGAGGTTCCAGAGCTCCAGTCAATAGTTTATTAGGGTACAACGATTCAACCCCTTTGGGTCTTCATCAGGCATGGTGTGTATATATTCCTTGGTTCGGCACCTGTAAATCTTTGGAGATGTGCGTGCTTCCCTCTCTGCTCTCACATTTGCATTAATGCACATACAATTGGATTCACCGCAATTTCTGTGGACTGAATTGTGTAACTCATGATTGAAAAAAAGTATTGTATGTGGTAATGCTGAATTGTGAAAGGGGTAACTTAATGAACTGCTCTATATGTAAATTGTTGTGAGATAACGTTTGTTCTGAGTTCTGACTTGCCGATATAAATCAAATTGACTTGACTTGAAGTCACCTCAAATATTATATAGAGATGGAAGGACGAACGTTATCATTTTACTTTTGAGGCACTGCACCTGTCATCTTTATCAAGCCTGTCATCTTTATCAATCCTGTCATCTTTATCAAGCTAACACCCACGTCGCACACCTTTTGTAAATTGCTGTTACTTGATACAATTTTGTCAGTTAAGAACACCCATTACTTGTTATCTCTAATAAAGCAAAACAACAATACTTAACTTATTTTAAATGTCAAACTTTGTAACAAAACTCTTGAAACCCTCTGAAGTATCCTCATAGGTTTGTCTTGTGATTTTCAGGCTCTGGTGTGTCAAAGAAGGATCGTGCCAAAGTTGCTGCAGGGTGTCTGGGGCTGCTGTGTCTGATGATATTGGCCATTGTCGTTGGTCTGGTCATACGCCGTGAGTATAAATAATAATATAGACAATATCTTACCTTTACATGTCAGAAGTAGTGTTGATGGCTGTTGCTTGAAATACTTTGGGACCTATTTTGTGGCAGCGCATGGATTGGCATAATGCAGCGGACGGGTAAATTTAAACTTTCTGTAGGTGAAGTGCCATGTATATTGAAGGCATACAGTATCAGTTCATCCTTTATGAAAGACTTTCCTATCAAGTCAGCTGGGTAAATTATTACACAAACTGCCAGGTTCTGTTTGACTCATCGCTGCACATCATTGAATCACCTCTTAATTTAAAACAGGGAGCAGACACGTATGGAGGCTTTTGCCTTTCATAATCCATTGAACTCAAAAAGTATATACCAATTTTTATAGACATGTGTCATGATAGGTAGGCACAGACACAACAATGACTGTTGTATGACCTCCAAGGCAATTCTGGAGGTGCATAATTATGTCCATCTGGACCCTGAGCCGACATCCTGCTAGGAGGTCCATTTTGTGGATGTCTGTGCATGTAGTTTATTTGGTGAATATGAAATGGGCTTTACTTCGATCATCATCTCTCATGGCACCAGTGCCATGAGATATCTGCAGATATTATTTTCCCTAATATGTTTACATCATCTGCTCTTATGGGTTATAGATTGTTTGATTCTGCACCTCCCACACTAGGACATTACAGTTAGTTTGATTGTGTAAGAAAATGTAATTGCTGAGGTGTTTCTTCTATGACGCTGTAACATGCATTATACAGTACAGAGCTCTTAAACCCTCCACGCTGTTGACTGCACTTCATGTCGGTTACACTTTTTTTTTTTTTTTTTTTATATTTATGTTATGTCTTTTAATTAATTAAAGAGAAAATCATCAAAAAAGACCAAGAGGACACCAGATGTAAGAGCATGACTCAGACTGCAGAGCGAGATGATCTGAAGAAGATTCTTTCTGGTCAGTGAGACTTTATTGTTTTTCTACATTATTACAGTAGATAATGTTCCCCATTTGTCATGAAACTGAGAATATGAAAGAAGTGTTTCTAATTGTATTATTTTATTAGTAATATGTGCATTACCGAAATCTGGAGACCAGGAGAAAACCTGGGAGAAGAGCAGACAATACTGCAAAGACAAACAATCAGACTTGAAGGTCGACAGCAAAGGAGAACAGGTATACTGTACTGTATGTGTGTGCGTTTCAAGCATTTACATGTTTCCACTTTGTAGAGACACACATATGTTATATAGTTTGCACTGCAGTAATCAGCCATTATTCTAAACAGGACTTCATTGACTGGTTATTGTGGTTAAACCACACACTGTGGCGTTCGACTGACAAATGTGAAGGCGATGAAGGTGCAAATGAAGGTGACAAAACAGACCACAACGTAAGACTTATTTTTATTTTCAAACATTTAAGTACATTTCAATCTCTTTGCTACATTTTTCTAAAAGGTCTTACATGCTATAATAAAATACAAAAATACAATCTTATAATTCATGATAAAATCATTGTAAATGTATTGTAACTAATTCTGTTTTTACTTTTCCAGAGTTGTGAACATTGAATACAAACAGCGGATCAAGATCGTGTTCTGAAATAAACCATTGGATCAGTGAAAATGTTTGCTGGTGTGTCAATGTACCACTATAGGTCTGGCCACTAGCTCAGTTATAGCACCACGCTCAGGAGCACCTGTTGATGGTGTGGCTGTGTAATGATGATCCTGGATCAGTCACGGACAACAGAAGTATGATTTATATATTAATAAATCATAATGTACACCTTTTGTGTTATGACCTGAACACAAGGGAGAGACTCTCTTTTCCTTTTAGAGGAACAAGGAACTCCTTGGCTAAACCAACCCCCATACTTTTCAGTGGAAGGGGAGACTTTTATTGCCCCTTGGAATGTTTACCTAGAGATAAGAAATCATGCCAACATGGGTTTCCTCTGCCATGCACTATTCAGTCTCTCACTGACTGAAGACAACCAATGGAAAAAAACATGGAATGTGATGATAACTTCTCAATGAAATGACATTTATAACATTCAAATATATGGTGGTATTGCCATATGATGTACATCAACTATACTTTGAATTTAACGTGTACAAATATGTTTTTCTTTCTTTATTTGACTTTTATCATCATGTACTCTCTACACAATTTGAAGCAATGATGTTTGGTATCTGTACAAGTGTATATTAATGATGATTACAAATTTCTGGTCAGATGTAGGAAATTAATGTTCCTTAGAACTCTATCATAGAATTTAGTTTTCATTTTTGTTCAAAGAACACAGACACTTCTGCCTCCTCCCATTGCGGTCCTACAGACTAAAAGGGTCCGCCTCCCATTAAAAGCCTGGACCTTTCAGGACCAGGCAGTTCCCCATTTACTTGAGTTCAGACAAGCAGGGAGGCAGGATCAGACTTCGGTCTCCTGCACCTTCTCTCTGCTCAGTTCTTCCAAGACTCCTACCAAACTCATAGCAGAGTCGACTCAGGTCCTCTGTCTGTGAGCTCAGCTTCGCGCTCAACCAGCAGGCACTCGAGAGTTGGACTCACATCCTCTCGCTGTCTCTCCTGCAAAGAGATCACAGAGTGGGACACGCATTGTCCTCTGTGGCCTCATCTACACAGGGTCGACACACGTCCCCTGCCAGACTCTCACCAGCGGCCGGGCAAGTTACCCTGCCTCTCTGACAGACTCTCTCGACTAGTGGGATTGGAGCCAGCGCTCTCTCACTCCATTGACGGCAAAGACACCAGACTTGGGTGATAACCACCAAAGATACCTCCAGCTCTACTCCAGCAGCACGCCTCGACTTCCAGCCTCTCTTCTCCTGCCCTGAGGGAAGCACGTCGACGCCCTGCTCCACCAACTCCAAGATGGCCACCGCCACTCAGCACATGGAAGCCGCATGGGCCGACGCCTTGCTACCATGCTAGCAGCTACACGACGCAACACCACATGGTCACCATCCAGCTCTAATCCTCCTCCTTTTCTCCTCTCCCCATCCTGCTAGGCTGCTAGGCTAGCAGCCACACTCTTCATCTACAACACGCTAACGGACGCGCCGAAATCAGATGTTTGCAGGCAAGCAGTTTCTCGTGTCAAGTGGCAACCATTACAGTGTGTAGTGCAGTGTAGGGGAGATATGTTTTATTGATGTTGTTTGACTTTATTTCTTTTATTCCCTTTTATTAGGATGTACCCATCTGACCAGTTCTGCTTGTAGATCTGTCTTTTTCACAGCATTAACGCACATGCTTTTGGGTTTTTAACCTAATTTTGACCTCTTATCCTTTACTCCATTTATGGTTGTTTCTATGAATTATTATATGCCTTTTTCCTTTTTAATAAATGAGCATTATTGATAAGGGAATTTGTCATTTTTCGTAAATATTCATATTTTACAGTATGTATGCACAGTAATGAACATTTATTGCAACTCTGCCAAGAACTCACGCTTAGAACTCACAATAGCGAGTGAGTACGAGTGAGTTCTCACAATAGCGAGAACTCACAATAGCGTGATAGAAAAATTATGTTTCATAATTTGTTTTATGAAATATTATTTTTAATATTACGATCTATTAATACTGTATCCATATTCAGTATTCATATGTTCGCTACATATTTGGCGCCCAACGTGGGGCAGAGTCTTGTTCTATTACTGTAGGCCTACATACTGTAAATATGAATTTATGAAAATTCATAAATTTCATATTTTTTTAAAAAAAAATAGATTTTTGGTCTAAAATAGGTCGTCCCTCCAAAAGCCTAATTTCCCTGTGTCGCAGGACAGAAAGGAAGTGTCGTGTGACTAACCACACCCCTTTCTGACCTGACCCTCAGGGATATTTGGAGTATGCACTTTAGCGGCATCTGGTGGTCAAATTGCAGAATACATTGATTTGGTAATTTAGTCCCCAAGGACATTTTAGAGAGTTCACTTCGTTGACATCTGCTGGCTAAACTGCAGAATACATGTTGGTGTTTTCAAGTCGAGTGTTTGGTGTTCAAACTTGTGCCCATTTTGCTTCTAGAGTCGAGAGCCTAATTGATGGTAGCCTGGTAGGATTAGCGATCTAACAGAGCGAATTTAAATCCATGAAGGTCTCCCTTCATGTGAAACAAGGTCAAATACCCTTGTAACCCCTTGGATGTCCCTCTCCTAAATTGAGGAAGTTTGAAATACAGATGTTCACTCCCTGTATAGTAAAAAATAGGTAATCACTAATCTTTAGTATAACCATTAACTACCAATAAGTATACTGCACTAAATTGGTAGGTAGAAGTGAAACTGTGACCTGAAAAGGTTTATAATTGGATAGTAACAGATGTGTTCTCCTTTTATAACTTTTAGTGACACGTAGCAGTAATCTAAACTACATTTATAGTTTAAAGCACCTCTCCACAAAGTGTGTAGAGGAGTACAGCAGTAGGTGCGTTGGTGCATGTCAGTCTCTCTGTGGGGGCAGCCCCTAGATTCACTCACACGCGCGCACACACACACACACCTAACCCTACCCCAGCAGAAAGGGGGGGGGGGGGGGGGCTGTTTGTTTTCCGACAGGTCGTAAACCAGCCTGTGATCCTGCTGACCAGTCAGAAGTCTGTAAGTCTCTTGTAAGTGACTGGCCAATGCTGTAACAGTGTAAGACACTTTCATAGCAAAGGGCTAATGTTATTTTAAAGATTTATACACTTTTAGTTGGGTTTAGTTTCTAACTCACTTCTAATCTAAGACTAACCTGTTGTAGGCTATATGTTTACTGTGTAAACATCCTGTCTTTGTCTTTTACCTCCCATAGTGATGATTCATTTCAGTGTCAAATATATGTATGTGTTCTATGTTGCGATAACCACACCTAATTAAAGTACTAGCCAACTTAATTGAACTAGAATTACCTTTAATTTGTTTTAGCTGGAACAGCCCATACTCAAAGCAAACCTCTCAATTTGCAATTGTGTAACTTTTAAGGAATTAAATGGTTTAAGTGAAATTCTTCAACTTTGGAAATTATACCCAAATTTGAATTTGAATTAATTTTTGTAGTAAACTACAACCGATTGAATTAGAGAAGAATATTTTAAACACATTTTAAATTCTAAAAGTTATCTTAATTCCAGGGCCGTTCACACAAAAAATTGTACATATCATATTGGGTATACTTCGATGATATAACTTGTAGACTTTAAATAAGTGTGTGACCCTAAAAAGTAATATCAACGTAAGTTCTAAATTAAACTAGACACAGTGTTGCTTTCAAACAAAACTAGTTTCCCAAGTCATAAAGATAGTATTAAAAAGGTTGGTGCATTATATATAGAACATTTAACTATTTTTGCCATCTCACTTTTGAGAAAAAGACTGACTGCCTTTTAACACAGGCTGAGTCACAATTAGAATCTTGCTTACTCACAAATTTCTTTATTCTGACTATACAGAAAGAGCAAGATGACTAAATCCTCCAAATTATCCGGCTACCCGGACATTTTTGGTCAGTTAATGACCTTATGGGCAGTTCAAGATGACTGTATCAGTCCAACTGTTCCATGCCAACTAGTCACACCAGTACAAATGTCTCAATGTCAAACCGACATGGAACAGACTGCATATGTTCTACAGGCTAACAAACAGCTAAGAGCCGAATTAGACCAACATAAGGCCGTTCTGAAAGTTGCGCGACTCCGCATAACGGAGCAAGCTGCCATGCTTGATACAGCCAGGGAGGCAGCACAACAACAGACAGCCACACTGAATGTTGCAAATAGTTTTGTAATAATGCTACAGAAGATTAATACAGGACTAGAGCAAGCAAAAATCCAGGAAAATGTTGAGCTAACTTTGGCCAAACAGCAAATTTGTAAATTACAAGACACAGTCGTTGAACTAAAAGTGTGTATTGCAGAAAATGCAACACTTAATAGTGTGAAGTTGCAAATAACACAGGATAGTATTAGCCAATTGCAAAAGAGAACTGAGTGTCTAGAGCAAGGTAACTGGATCAGTGAGGATGAATTTGTTGAAAAGGTCAACGACCTTGTCATGAGAGTGCAGGCACTCTCAGGTCAGCCTTGCTATGATCATTACCAGGCCATGGGAGTTACCCAGCCACCCCAGGAACAAATACAGTGCCACGCACTAAGTGTTTCTCCTTCTATTCTGCAGAAGGCACAGGGAAATCTCCCTGCAGCCTCACAGTCACAGCAGGGTGGCCAGGCACCACCGATTTTACGACGGCAAACCCCCTCAGAGCCACCTAGCTCCAGTCACTACCCTGTGACACAACATCAGCTTCCTGCAGTTGGTCAAACCGCTCAGGCTGATAACCATGTCCATGGACATGCCTCAATTGTCTTGCCCACCATGTTACCGTCTTTTCAGACCATGCCTCCAGCGGTCAAGCAACCTGCCCTTGAACCATATGCCCATAACCAGGGCCATGACACATTGAATGCATGTGGCCCAGGCCAGCCACAGGATGCCCTACTTCAAAGCAAGGGCAACCTGCCGCCACAACCACTGGGTAATACTGATTTATCCTTAGTTGTACAAGGCATCAATTATTTTGATCCTAAGCCTGGCGACGCTAAAGATGCCCACATTTACCTGGAGGAGATAAACCACAATTTAGCCTTGAATAACTTCGACAACGTTGATGCAAATACCAAGGTTAAATTGATTTATCTCACCGCAAACCAAGAGGTAACAGGTTTTGTCAGGCGACAGAGTGACAAAGTTAGAGCTAACTGGCCTGTTCTGTGTGAAGCAATAATCGACGAGTTTGCAGATTATCGAGCATTAGAAGGTCTGTCATCTGCCGCGCGCGTCTGTCAAAACAGAGGTGAGGATGTGGACCGATTTTATAGCCGTTTGAGGATTGCCTATTTTGGTAATCGAAACCTTCCTGGTATGGAGAAAAATGTATATTTCAAGGAGTTGTTCCTACAAAATCTACATCCATCTATTAAAAGACACTTAGGTATTGGTATTGATTTGAACAGTTTGTGTGCCACAGAGCTACGCAATCTGGCGCGTGAAGCTTCCAAAAGAGAATGCAACGAACCTCAGACTCAGAGTGCATTCTGTGTCCCTGACGACACCCAAATCGATAAATGGCAGCCCAGACAGTACGACCACAGTCGATCTAGTCAGGACTCATCATGTGACCCAACCTCAAGAAGTGTCTCTAGTAGAGCATGTAAGAGCCCTGAATTTGTAAAGGATCTCCCATTGGAGTCTCGGCGCCAAAGAAAAGCCCGTAGATATGATGAGAGACGAAAATCAGGCCCAGCCCGTGAGAATTGGAGGGACACTATGTCTCCTAGCTCGTACTATGCCTCCTAGAGTTAAGCCAAACACGGCGATAATTCTTATGCATGTTTCACATGACACATTTTCACAGTAGTTTGTGTGCCATGTGTAACATGAGGGGGGTGAGTGCATATACCGTATTTTTCAAAAATTTAAAACTTTTTTTGATCACAAATATTTCTCTGTGCAGCTCATTAATCTAGTGAAATAATAAAGAGTCAACAGCCAAATGTGTTCATAAATGGTAGATCAGGTTACACAAAAGTCATGGGCCTCTCCCCAGACGCTTAACAAGTACTTTTGTGTCTCACCTAACTAACCTCCAATGTCATTATATGACAATGAACATTTTCTGTTTGTGTGCTTGAACATTTTACTAATCCTAGGTGGACTAACAGCATGTTACTACCAAGTTACACTGTAACTCCACCCAACTTTAAGTGTGTTTTCTCCTCTTTGCCCTAATGAAGGTGATTTACACTGACAGTATTGCATGGTTGTTCAGTCAACAGGAACTGGACTAATTCAGACTTGTAGTATTGTTTATCCAACTCAGCTACCGTACTGTATATAGAATTGTTGTCTCCCCACTCATGCGACACAGTTGCCTAAGGGGGGTGCCTGCTTATTTCTTATACGTACCTCAAACTGTACTTCTAACAAAGAATGATTTATAATTGGTTGTCTTTAAACAGGAAGTAATTAATTATTATCCAGGCTAACACATAATCCATTTCCTTATCTTCAAAGTAAATCAGGATTTAGACTAGCGTACAACCAGCCAAACTCTTCTTTGAGAGAAATAGCGTTTTTGTTTCTCTGCTCTTGTGTAACCAAGTCTAAAGGTATACTGTATGTATATATTCCAGCAAGCCGTGGTAGAAAAGAAAAACGGATGGAATATCTTTGTGTTAAGAAATGACGCTTTTCATGTCAATCTGGTACACAAAAGCAGAGACCTGTGAGGGTACTCGTTGGAAAACTTACTAGCTCTCAAATCTAAGTCACAAAGTTACACCTCCTCACATATATTTAGATAGTTTGTAAATTATTTAAAATCTTAATTGATATTGTCCTAATGGAGGTTTTCAAGTGTACACCATATGCTTAATCAACTTTCGACTTGTGGGAACTATTAGGCCCACTTCATTAGGTGACCCAAAAGCCGCCTTGTGAACTGTGTATTCTTGTAATGCATGTTTAGGAGTTTTTACTTTTTGTTCTGATTTATGGTTTTCATGCAATGTGTTTATGACTGTCCTAATGCCCTCTCCGAGAACTGTCAATTCATGATAAAAATACTGTCTTTCGATCAGTCGTATCCATTGTCACTAGATCAGATTAGTAAAAAAATAATAAGAGTTGCCATTTGACATGTGTATATAACTGCTACGACTTCTGTGTCCTAAATCCTGCTCTCATCTTTTGTGTCATCAAAACTCTGTGACTTCAACATTCCGTTTCGTCTGACCTTGATGACACAGGGGGGACTTGTAATGATGATCCTGGATCAGTCACGGACAACAGAAGTATGATTTATATATTAATAAATCATAATGTACACCTTTTGTGTTATGACCTGAACACAAGGGAGAGACTCTCTTTTCCTTTTAGAGGAACAAGGAACTCCTTGGCTAAACCAACCCCCATACTTTTCAGTGGAAGGGGAGACTTTTATTGCCCCTTGGAATGTTTACCTAGAGATAAGAAATCATGCCAACATGGGTTTCCTCTGCCATGCACTATTCAGTCTCTCACTGACTGAAGACAACCAATGGAAAAAAACATGGAATGTGATGATAACTTCTCAATGAAATGACATTTATAACATTCAAATATATGGTGGTATTGCCATATGATGTACATCAACTATACTTTGAATTTAACGTGTACAAATATGTTTTTCTTTCTTTATTTGAC
This sequence comes from Nannobrachium achirus, assembly GCF_963921795.1. Classification (NCBI taxonomy): domain Eukaryota; kingdom Metazoa; phylum Chordata; class Actinopteri; order Myctophiformes; family Myctophidae; genus Nannobrachium; species Nannobrachium achirus. Next base: position 17,816,295 of record NC_137826.1, read on the forward strand.
TTTTATCATCATGTACTCTCTACACAATTTGAAGCAATGATGTTTGGTATCTGTACAAGTGCATATTAATGATGATTACAAATTTCTGGTCAGATGTAGGAAATTAATGTTCCTTAGAACTCTATCATAGAATTTAGTTTTCATTTTTGTTCAAAGAACACAGACACTTCTGCCTCCTCCCATTGCGGTCCTACAGACTAAAAGGGTCCGCCTCCCATTAAAAGCCTGGACCTTTCAGGACCAGGCAGTTCCCCATTTACTTGAGTTCAGACAAGCAGGGAGGCAGGATCAGACTTCGGTCTCCTGCACCTTCTCTCTGCTCAGTTCTTCCAAGACTCCTACCAAACTCATAGCAGAGTCGACTCAGGTCCTCTGTCTGTGAGCTCAGCTTCGCGCTCAACCAGCAGGCACTCGAGAGTTGGACTCACATCCTCTCGCTGTCTCTCCTGCAAAGAGATCACAGAGTGGGACACGCATTGTCCTCTGTGGCCTCATCTACACAGGGTCGACACACGTCCCCTGCCAGACTCTCACCAGCGGCCGGGCAAGTTACCCTGCCTCTCTGACAGACTCTCTCGACTAGTGGGATTGGAGCCAGCGCTCTCTCACTCCATTGACGGCAAAGACACCAGACTTGGGTGATAACCACCAAAGATACCTCCAGCTCTACTCCAGCAGCACGCCTCGACTTCCAGCCTCTCTTCTCCTGCCCTGAGGGAAGCACGTCGACGCCCTGCTCCACCAACTCCAAGATGGCCACCGCCACTCAGCACATGGAAGCCGCATGGGCCGACGCCTTGCTACCATGCTAGCAGCTACACGACGCAACACCACATGGTCACCATCCAGCTCTAATCCTCCTCCTTTTCTCCTCTCCCCATCCTGCTAGGCTGCTAGGCTAGCAGCCACACTCTTCATCTACAACACGCTAACGGACGCGCCGAAATCAGATGTTTGCAGGCAAGCAGTTTCTCGTGTCAAGTGGCAACCATTACAGTGTGTAGTGCAGTGTAGGGGAGATATGTTTTATTGATGTTGTTTGACTTTATTTCTTTTATTCCCTTTTATTAGGATGTACCCATCTGACCAGTTCTGCTTGTAGATCTGTCTTTTTCACAGCATTAACGCACATGCTTTTGGGTTTTTAACCTAATTTTGACCTCTTATCCTTTACTCCATTTATGGTTGTTTCTATGAATTATTATATGCCTTTTTCCTTTTTAATAAATGAGCATTATTGATAAGGGAATTTGTCATTTTTCGTAAATATTCATATTTTACAGTATGTATGCACAGTAATGAACATTTATTGCAACTCTGCCAAGAACTCACGCTTAGAACTCACAATAGCGAGTGAGTACGAGTGAGTTCTCACAATAGCGAGAACTCACAATAGCGTGATAGAAAAATTATGTTTCATAATTTGTTTTATGAAATATTATTTTTAATATTACGATCTATTAATACTGTATCCATATTCAGTATTCATATGTTCGCTACAGCTGCATAACATATCAGTTGTTTGCAGAAATGGATGGAAGGTGACGTTTCTTCTGGCGATTGGGTAGCGTATTTTTTGTTTGCTTGGCTTGTCTGCTTTGAACATCTACGCAATATGTACATTGCATTATATGTTTACGTTATTGTACCTTACAATGCATAATCAATATTTTAATCACGTTGTTAAAAGCAAACCTATATGTGCAGGACAGGAATCTAACAGCCATCTTTTCCATTTTAAATATCAATAAAGGGCATTCTGTGTGTTGTTCTGATCTCAAGTGGTTTTCTTAAAACAGTGAATGTTGTCATTCACATGATGAAAAACCATACATGACCACAAATGATTTTCATACTGAACCAATTACATTTTAAATGTTTCAAATCAATGGTTTGCTTTTGAGACCTTGGAGACTGTCTGAAAAATGCAAAGTATTTTACCAAACGAATGGAGAAATAAATTCCCCCAAAAGTCCCCTTTCAGTGTGAGAACCAAATGGAAGGAATAGTGGTTTAGGCAGCAGTGCGATAAAGCAAAGCAAAACAAAAGGGAGAAATGCCAACCTACGATGGTTGAAATGAACGATGCAGAGTTGACACTTTGTAAGCCTTTAAAAACCAGCACATTGCATGTGACACTGTGTGAACAGCATAGTGTCAAGGAAACAGGCTCTTTACCGCTGATAATGTCATTGTATAGTCCTCCAATAAAATGCTATTGGACTTTTTCAGATGTCATTTACGGGTCCTCGCAGTCACTAAGAACATGGTCTATGGCTCAATCACCACAAATATACTGGGCCAGAGCGAGCACCTTCCCAATTGCCTTCATAGGAGAAAGTGCCCTTTTTATGGCAACACAATTTCTCTCTTTTATATATCCTTGGCTGCACCACAGTTGATCTCTGCAGGTGTGAGCTTGCATTTGAGTAGCATTGTGGCAAAAACTTTAGGAGGACAAAAGTCAAATGATTGTTCTTCCTCTTTCCATCTCTCTAGGCAAGGTTATGTTCTTTTCCTCTCCTGATAAGTGTGGTTTTAATGCACAGTACTGTAACTGGTGTTCTTAACTCAAAAGTCTTCAGAGGCACAATGATAGCACATTTTGTCATCAGCACATGCAAATATGTATGTAATACATAACGCACAGAAGCAGAAGGAAACAGCCCTATATATGTCTACAGTATATACTGTACTGTATACTTTTTAACCACCCTGGCCACAATATGCCTTCCGCTTGGTTCCAAGATTTCTAGCGGAAATGCTGCGTTTAACGGAAGTTACGTCATGCGGTGCTGGTCTGTTTACATTCCCCAGTGAAAAAACAAACATAGATTGTAGCTCTTGACTCGCTCTTAATAGGTATAACATCGCCTGAATAGATTTTTTGTTTGTATATTGTTTATTGCGAGCGCAACCGACGCAGCAGGAGAGCAGATTCTTTCCAGCGGGGAATACGTTTGCAGGGACACCGCACTGTGGAAAAAATACAACTTCCGGGAAAATTCAGCCCCACCTCCTAGACCCGTCGCTGCCTCATATTGTCACCAGGCTTTTCTCTTTGCAGATGAGTAAGCCAGGCTACGCGAGGCTACTTTTTAACAAGGTAGATCCAAATTATGAATTTGTATGGTTGGATGACTCGGAAATGCCTCTTCAAATATGAATTTTGTTATATCATGATTGAAAAAAGTATTGTACATATTTTTATTTGCATTTCTTGAAAAGGCCTGGTCAATGAGAAGGTAGCCTCAGGAGGGCCATTTACGTTAGGTAAAATGGCATTGCCTTACTTGTTCTTATTCTGTTTATGTAAGTACTGTATGAATGTTTATTTAATATTTATGTGGTAAGACAGGGCATATGAACAGGAAGGATGTAGTTAGGAGTTAAGTGCATTGCTCAGATGACACCTCTATGGCCGTGGCCAGGAATTGAACCTGTGACATTTTTGCTCTTCTTGCTACAAAGTGCTGGGCAAACGTGCGTGCATTTGAGCCACTCCTCTAACATTTAGGAGCAGAAGACATGCAGCCACAGAGAAGTGCCAGGGGAGTTGGACAGGGACACGCTCCAGTCATATGGAAATAATAAGGTTGAAGTGGAGGATGCTGCTCTATGGGATAAACTCACGCACACGACACACATATTTGTATTACTACAGTATACTTGGGAGGGAATTTTATAGGCGTAAAACCGAAGAAATTGCAGATCTACAGGCTTGCAATTTTCCGGTGCCCGACACCAAGTGCGTATCTAAGTGAAACTAACTTCTAAATGTTTAATCCAAACATCCACCACCGGAATCACGTTCTAATTGTACACGTATTAAACAGTTACACAAACAACCCTTTTTTCTTGTGAGGACCAGGAAGATGGTTCTCATACACCTGTTTCTCATATACTTGTGGGGACATTGGTCCTCACAAGAATAATGCAAACATGCAAGCAGGCACACGCGCACACACACACACACACACACACACACACACACACACACACACACACACACACACACACACATACACACTAATCTCTTCTCTCTGTGCTTTCACAGAGCTCATTTCATATATGTGATACAGTACCTGCCCTCTGCATGTTTCTCCATTAGTCCTCTTTCATCTTCTCTATGAACTCCACTCTGCTCCGCCTCAGCTTCTAATCTTCCATCCTCTGCTCTCATTTCATCTTCATGGCTCCTTCTTGTCGGTGACCAACCCAACGACACGCCGCCTACGTGCAATGAATGACACAGACGTGTGTGTCATTCAGCGCCTCTCCATCATGTCCGTTATTTCTGTCACCTGCTGCCATCAGCCTGACATCCCATCTGTGCAGCACCACAGCAAGGATCCTCAATGTTAAATTAATATATCCTTGATGTTGGGCAGAAACCTCTCATTTCCATGTTTTAACTTTGTACTTTTTCTTTTTTTTTTTTGTTTTGTAAATGAATGCATGCTTTGTCATTCTACAGCATCACACAAAAGCATCAACAGTAGCAGATCTGCAAGCTCGAGCTTGTATAGCTACGTGTGCTACTTTGACGTACCTGATATGACATGTAAAAAATATGGTAAGGCAGCTTTTTGTTTTTACGGCCCGACTGCCTGGAACAAGCTCCCAGCTCACCTAAGACAGGCTTCCTCTGTGGATAGTTTCAAAGCACAACTTAAGACCTATTTCTTCACTCTTGCTTTTAGTTGATTTTAATTTTCTTTTAGTCCTATTTATTCTTCATTGTTTTGGATTGTTCCGTTCTTAGGGTCTTGAATGTTTTTTGCGTTTTATTGTTTGAATTTATTTTGTTTTTATATAATCTCTTTTGCACTGTAAAGCACTTTGAGCTGCATTCCTTGTCATGAAAGGTGCTATACAAATAAAGATTATTATTATTATTATTATTATTATTACTTTTGCTATGTTTGAATTTGAATCCTGAAAAGGTTTCTGTCCGACAGAGACAATATCTTTGCTGTAGGGCAGAAACCTCTTCTCCATAGTTTAACTTTATAATGTTTTTATTTTTATTTTTTCATTTTTTTCATAAATGAATGTCCTACTACACTAGAGTGTCACGCAAAGGTAGCAAAAATAGCATGTCTACAAGCTCAAAGGTGTCGCAACTTGGTAAAATAGCTGCCCTCCACCATGGAGGTCAAGGGTTCAAATCCACCGTGGTGCATCCCGATTTGTTGAGCGTCTACAACACAAACACAATTGACCCTTTGCTAATCCCCTCCCCAACCCGTCCTTGTCCAGTACGTTAGCAACGAGTTACTCAGAGAGGAGAGCTGGCAAGCTCTGCTTCTCACCCAATTGACTTGCATGTTAAATGACAGCTTTTTCCCACGTAAATAATCAATCATTTCAGGAGCAAGAGCTTCAAAACGCCTGCAGTAAGTAGGCTATGCACTGGAAAAATGAGCATGACATTATTTCAAGAAACTAAAAACACAGTGAAATGTTAGAGGGAGAAACAGTATCCAACTCAATCAACTTTTTGATTGATTGAAGACTTTATTAGAAGTTTGCATAGGAAAAGGTACAGTTTCATGACGGTACAATTCACTGGTACAAGGTCTACTAAAAGGAGATCCATGAAAAGACTAAGCTTATTTCCACTGGAAACCATTGAAGTATCTCATATAACATTGAATGACAGACAAATTTAATTTAACGTCTTTATCATTTATCACAGGACTTTTCATGTACCACACGATAAGACTACAGCAGCAGTTCATAAATAGACCAACAAATTAATTAATATACGGTCACTCGGTCAGGGTACTAAACGTGCGGAATCCGAAACAAGCCAACCCAGCAGCCGTCAACACAGTTGAGTAAACCTGTTTTCATTTAACTTTTCTTTAACCTCAAAAGTCCATTGGAGATCAGGGGACGTTTTCTGTAACCCCCAAACCCCATGGACCTGTTCTGTCCCTTTTCTGATTGGACAATATAATGTACAATCAGACAGGATATTGGTCATGCTTCATTTGACATCACAATATCTTTTATACTGTAAATGGTAAGACGAAATTATTTTCCCGGTGGATTCCTCGCGTCTCGCGTCCAACCAACCACACTTGCAATTTCGCAGAATTGCATCTTTCTAGTTTTATTAGTTAATGTAGTTGTTACTGAGGAGAACCACGGACCATGAGGATGGTGACATTCAGTTCAGTTCACTTGCTGTGAGAGAATATCTTTGGATCAGACCGTGACTTATTTCTCCCAGGATTCCATTTCCTACGCAGGCTGTACAAGCACCCGGCTGAAATGACTCTGTCATGCATCATTAGAGCTGCTGGGTCTTTTTTCTGGGTGTTTCAAATGATATATACAACATGTTGGCATTTTCACAATTGTGTCTTTTAACTCGTTTAGTTCTGGTGAAGACGAAACGCCAGGATAATGACCCGTCTGTCAAAATAGTAGAGTAATGTGTTAACAATGAGGATATAATGGTTCCTTTAATAGGCGCCATTAGTGGGAGCATAACACTGCAGAGCTGCAGAGCTATACATTGTGCGTGCAATGCCTGACATTCACTGTTGCCAGATTTAGCCAGAGAAATCAGCAACCAACAACTCTATGAAAATAACATTAGGAAACAAGCCCAAATAAGCAAATATACACTTTCAAAACAAGCCAAAAAAAATGCAACCAGCAACTACCAATTAAAAGCATCTTTACAGAAAAACAAGCCCAAATTCGCTCATAATAAGCAGACTTGGCAACACTACTGACATTGGTCTGCGTTCCAATAGTTCATGGGAAAGCTGCTGAGATAATCTGCTTATCAGTGTGGGAAAAAATTACTAAATGTTTTTACTTAAAGGGGCACTCCACCACTTTTCAACCTATGTTCATATAATTGGTCCTCACTCAAAAATAGCTTTTTTTTTTTTTTTTTTTTCTCAGAGGAGGGCTGTGGGCAGGTCAGAAACCCATCGTCTTGTGACATCATCGATTGCCAATCCATCTTATAGAAACTGCAGGCTTTCTATTCCTGAAAAGTTGCAATTTTAAAGTGGAAGCCATTGTTCTCGCTATAATAAAAATCTAAATATTTTTTTCAAAAATATTGATTAAATATTTTTTTTGGAAAATGATGATGTCACAAGACGATGGATTCTGAACTTCCCACAGCTCTCCTAGGAGACTTGGACTGAGTAGAAAAAAATTGTGATATTTTATCATGAACATTAGTGAGGACCTATTATATGAAGACAGGTTGAAAAGTGGTGAACTACTCCTTTAAGTAAAAGTATTAATACCACAAGGACAAGTCACATTGTGAGCTTGTAGCTATTTTCGAATGACCAACTATATATACGTAGAGCTGAAGTGGTCAATGTATGTTTTATAACAATAATCAAAATCTACAAACTAAAGTTTTCAAATAATTGTAGTGGAGTAGAGACTCAGAGACACACTGTTATGGGGTTATTATTAGGCCAAATCAAATTCGTATTCGTACTTTGCCTTTTTTTTACTCGTAAACATTTTTACCAAAAAAACTATACGTAAACAAATTAATTGGAAAAAAATATCCGTAAAAAAAAAAAAAGTATGAATGTTTTTGGGGAAGCTACAGTGATTATAATGCCAAAACAAAAAAACAAGACAAAATACGAATATTTTCTTACTGATTTACGAGTGGTTTTGTTGGTTACTTCATCACGAATGCTTTCGTCATCTCACGCACACGAATCTGTATCACGCGCACACGAATGCATGCCTGGAATCAAACGGCCAATAATCACGTGATCAGCAGAGAGCCAATGGAGTGCGGCCTTTCCCACTAGCCAATCATAATTCTCCATTCTTGGCAGCGGTTGCCATGTCTGGTAAAAGTGAGTAATCTCTGCTTTCTGTTTGTTCCTCACATAATATGCCCTATATAAAACCTATATCCACACGATATTTGTTTTTAAACTATTGACTAATCAATCATTTTTATACATTAAATAAAATAGAAATGCATATATTATTAATACACACGATAAAAGCCACTTACAGATGCTGCAAATCAAAACTAGACAATTAACCTTACCTCCGGCCCTGACCTTTTTACTGTAAATACAATATTTATTGTTTCTTATTTTTTTCTTATGATTGATGATACAATGTGCACAATAGCCTAATGTATTTTATTATTCTGTCATTTAATGTACATAGCATCCATGAAATGTGAAATGGATGATTACAAAAACAGACCATTTGGCCAAAACAAACTAGTTACTATGATGAACAGTGTTTCATAACAGATTACAGTACAACTTTGACTGTACAACCTGGATTAATGAACATTTTGCTAATAAAGAATGCAATCAATTCCTAATGTAATTTATTTACTTACCAGCAGACCCTCTGATGTTATAACCAAGCTAAATAAGTGTTCATGTACAATAGGTTATTTCACATTGATGTTAGCAGACAGTGATGACCAAGATCAACTTTAGGCTGGAAGGAAAAAATGCTACAATAGTCAAATACAAATGCACAGAATTATATTTTATTAGACAGTGGCTCCACAGTGTGTGGCAACCAGGTTAATCAAACAGATTTTCCTGCCGAGTCCCCGTTTCAATGATGTGTTCAATTGCTGAATCTTATTTGTTAGTTTCTTTCTACATGAAAACTAATTATAATAGAACTTGCAGAATTAATTGTACAAAATTATCGATGTGATCGTTTAGAGATGTAAAGGATGTTTGGAGGAGGGTTTCAGTATTTCTAATGTAGGTGTTGTAACCAGGGCAGGAATTTCAGGGAGGCCATGAAGGCCATGGCCGTCGTTGCCCCTCAGTTTGGCCTTGTGCCCCTCCAAAATATGGCATGCCCTGAAGCCACAGTGGCCTTAATGCCCCAGCTGACTGTACCACTTTCTCCTCTGTCTCTGTCTTGCTAACATGTGACACCAGTGTCTTTCTTGTCATGTAGACAACAGTGTAGTGTTGAGTTCCCATTTATAAACCAATCCAGTATCTTTGATTTGTACAGGGCTGAGGCTGAGCATCAGATTGTAAATACCCATTTATTTATTTCACAGCAGATATTCTACATATTAAATGTAACATTTAAATTAAATTCATTATTTAAATGGACTAAAATTGTTGTTTTATTTGATGGCCTTCCTGCCCCGGCATTTGGCTTTTGGGCCCTCAAAAAATGGACTACACTAAAGGCCAAGTGGCCTTGCCCCTAAAACGATGAAATTCCAGGCCTGGTTGTAACAGTAATACAGTGCCTGGAAAGGGCATTACATAGAACTGAAAATGGAAGGACCATAGGTTAAGTGTCTGTTCAGCTCTACAACGCTCTTCAACCTACTAAGGCTAGACTCAAGTTGACCTCAACAATGAAGATAGATGTCCCTACTGTGGTGTCAAATTTCAACATCTCAAAAGTGCATTCTGCTGTAATTATATTAGAAATGGGCAAATAAATAAGAATACAAATAAGCAAATAAAGAAACATTGCACTGCCCTAAACTATTTTTAAACAGTAACAGAGCACACATGACACACATTAACCACTGTGTGCTGGATTCCAGGTAGTGAAGACTGTACGAGGGAGAAGGACACTTTGAGCAGAACACTTGTCGACATAACACCTGTCCAGGCAGGGAGGAACATGAACCCAGTGGGAATTAGGAACTTTGGTAACGATGCCACCCCAGAGCAAGAATATCATACAAGGTTTCATAATTTTAGATTGTAATTAGGGAAAAGCAAAGATGGGAGAGTTAAATGTTTTCATTTAGTTCTATTGTTTTAGCGATTTTAAATACTTTATTTCAGTGCATGTGTGCAAGTGCCTAAATGTGTCCTTTTAGACACAATAAGCTGGCAATTTATTTTATTACAATTTACAGTGACACTACTAGCCCCCATAAGTAACATCTGCCCATGAAAGATTGTGGTGCCTCTTTTTGAATGGACTTATTGTATCTAAAAATACATATTTAGCCATTGTACACATGTCCCCAAGCACTGAAAGCAATGTAATCAAAATCGCTAAAATTATAGAAGAAAATTAACACATTTTAACACTCATCTTGTCTTTTCTCTAATTACAATCTAAATATGAAATCTTGTAAAGGTGTCCATTCAGTCAAGTTTGCGATTCTATGTGGTGATGTCAGACGGAGAGAGAGAAAAACAGAGAAACCATCACTCCTCGTGCTCATGGCGGAGGGCGTTGTAGAAGCCATGGAAATCACTGGGCAACACCTGCTTCATTTCTTGCAGATGTTTGAAGTTCATCGCTTTAATGGTGCGGCGGCAGGTGTAGAGTGGGGACACTGTGGTGATGTTGCTCTTCTTCCTCAGTGATGGGGACTCGTAGGGCTTCCAGGCGTCTGAGTGGTCGATCTTGTACTCCATACTGCCATCAACGTTGTACCTAGGATGAATACAAGGACAGTGACAGGGGAGAAAAGTCAGGTTTTAATACTCATTAAATAATGTTTGTTTTGGTTTCCGCAGCCATGTCATTATTATGTATTCAAATACCTGATTGCTCGGAGGTCATGCACGGTGGGATCCCCAGTGACCTTTCCCGGGCGGATGGCTTTGCAGAGGTTCACCTGGCTGAAGTTTTTGAAGAAAGTGTGGTCTACATACTTCACTTGGTATGGCCTGGGATTGGTACGGGCTTCCCGGATGGCAACGACATACTCAGCTGGAACGCAGATGTCTCTGTTCCTCAGTCTTCTCTCAATCACACTGTGCACAGGATGTACTCATCATAAGAGGGATGTTCTTCGAGGAAGTGCACGATGCACGAAGCAAACTCGTTGGCAGAGAGACCAGCTTCACCCTCATGCCATAAGTAATTTGATGCATCATGTGAAGTCATGTCATACATGGTAAAGTTATGGACACAGAGCTTGGTCTTGAAATAGAGGGATGAGGCCTGTAGCTTGGAGCAGAGCAGGAGCCCCTGAAGATCCATGCATGTCACCAAGGTCTTCTCACCTGCCTCGTCTTTGTCCTTCTGCTTCATGGCTTGTGCAGTGTCCTTTTTGTTGCAGTGCTCCTTCCATGTGGCAGCCTCAATGTTCCCAGCCTTGAACGCACAGCAGGTATCACACTGGTCTTTCTTCGGGTGAAAAAGAGAGTAATTCAAACATTAAACATTCTGGTGAACACTTGCCTTGACAGCGCCTGGATGCCATGGTCTGCACTGGAACGGATATACTCTGCATGGAGGTGATTGATGGACTTGAACACAGGCTCCAGGTACATCTTAGTAGCCTGATCTCAGACTCAGCTCACGCTTTAGTCTGAAACTGTGCTCTATTCTAAGCGATTTACAGGGAGGGACTTTTTTGCGAGCGCGCGCGAGTGATCGACACGCACGGTGGACGCGACGCACGGTCGCGGACTGTGTGTGTGTGATTGTGTGTGTGTCTCTGTCTGTGCCAGTGACAGAACTGCGACCAGAAACATGTAATCAACATAAACAGCTTGGTGAACTCAGCGTGTGCGTGTGTGTGTGTGTGCCTTCCTCAGCCTGCCTGTGTGTGAACTTCGTTTGAATCGTTTCAACTGCTGCGCGGATTGGATATTCGTTAGACCCACCCCCCACCCCCCGCGCTCATTGGAGCAGCCGAAAATAAAAAGTGATTCCTGTACTCAGCTCCAGACCAGAGAAAGAGTCCACTCTGAGAGTGGGCGGGGTCTCTGGTCTGGAAGCAGGCTAACATCTTAGAGGACGAGGACCGGCAGTAGTGCGAGGGAACTTTTGGAAGGTCCAGAAGGAAGGTCTTCAAGAAGTCAGACTCCTCTTTCCTTACCCTCACCCGCTTCTGCTTATCTTCCTCAGTAGGGCTTTTCCCTCTTCTTCCTACCCACTTCAAAAAAGACCACTGCTTCAAGCCTAGGGTTGACAGGAACATGCGTTGGCACACTCCGAGTCTCCTGCCATCTACGACAAGGTGACAGAAAATGGATGCCGACCTCCTGGATTTCTCTGCTCCTGTCCTCCGTCGCTTTACACTGCTCACCTCTACCAATGATGCAACATAAATCTTCCTCTCCTCTCTCAGTCTAATTTCTCCCAGAAGTACTTGAAGATCTCTTCTCGCTTCGACTCTTCCACTTCTCTGCAGTGCAGTTTACTGGACCTGTGGCCGGCTGCAGACTGACATGACACACCCATTTTTCTTCCCTCCTTTAACACTGACTCTCTATTCTTCCTAGGCCAGATATGACTGGCCTATCATTCTACGCCTCTTCTGGATGTTGTTCTTCCAGCCCTCTGGATTTCTCCTCTTCCTACAGAGACCAGCATCAACACCTGAGGAGTCTTCTTCCACCTCAAGTCCTATATTGTGTCACAAAAAGAGAGAAAATTTGTCATTCAGACCATTAGTGTGCGAGTCTCTCTGTGTGTATCTGTGCAGCCCCTTGCGTGCACATCTGTGTGGGTATGTACATGTGTACTGTATGGATGTGTAGTTGAAAGAAAAGAGTTAAATAGCAAACATGCACCATGCAAGATACTACATTACACACATGTGTCCATATTAATAATGACAACAACACCTTCATTTCCAGATTCCGATTCACCAGGAGAATCACCATGTTGGTCACGTTCAGGTGTCCAGTTTCGATCAAGCGGATCTGGGAAAGAAAGAGGAACAAACAGAATGCACACGTTGACATAATTCAGTGTTGCTAGGACTTTGCATTCTTTGCTCTGGCTGACTTAAGCCTGGTTGTACACAAACCTTCTTCGTCCCCACTTGTGTCGTCATCCTCAACTCCTTCAGAATCTTCATCCTCCACATTTGAGTCCGGCTCAACTCTGTCTGCACCTAAAGAACAGAAAAGAAATATGAGATGTTCTCACATTAAGTGTGAGGCGCTTTCTGGTCATGTACAGTATGATTCTGAAGGAAAAAAATTAAAATGCAACATTCAGCAGTCACTATTTGTGTTTATTACAGTGATTATTAATAATAATACCTTCATATCCAGATTCAGCAGCACCAGAAGAATCACCATGTTGGTCACGTTTAGATGTTAGGGTTAGTGGTCGAGTGGATCTGGGAAAGAAAGAAACAAAATGAATGCAATGTTAACACACCTGCAATTCAGTGTCAGGCTTTGCTCTGGCCAATAGCCTCGGTTCCCTGGCACTTGTTAGTTTTACACCAACCTTCTTCTTCCCCACTTAAGTAGTCATCCTCAATTCCTTCTTCGCCTCCCTCATTTGAGTGAGGCGCAACAACTTCTGCTGCAGAAAAAGAGAAGAGACTGAATGTCAAATAGAAAACATGCAGCATTGACAATAATGCAAAGTGTCACATGTGTGCGTCATGTTTTTGTATGAAAGACTCTATACAGCTATTAATATTACCTTCATATCCAGATTCAGCAGCACCAGGATTATCCAACTCTAATTTAAGGTTCCATGATGAATCAAACCCTCTGGTAAAAACATAAGAGGAACACAATGTACAGTGAATGCAAAGTAGAAATTACATTGCCAAGATGTTGCATCCTTTGCCCTTAATCTGTTTTACCACAAACCTTACTTCTCTCTCAGTGGGTGTGTGTGCGTGCGACAAAGACAAACCTTCAATCTCCTCAATTGATGAGTCCTCCACAACTGCTTCTCCTGCTGCTTCTCCTGCTGAAAGGGGAAAAAGGTCACACAAATTAATGAAATGGCTACTTTTTAAGATTGTGATACTACAGCAGATACTGATTAACAATTTGTGTTAAGGTAATAATACTATGTTTGAAACTAGTACAGCAACAATTCAAAATGGGTACTTAGTGCATGTTTAGGGATTTGTAACTAGGACAGCAGGTACAATACAAAACCACACATATGTGTTTCTATGCACTATAATTCATAACACACCACACCACATACCTTCACTCCCAGATTGAATCAAAACAGCTGACCCAGCACTGGCAGCATCAACTTGGTCACAATCAAGTGCATCTTGGAAAGATACAGATTATCATTAGAACACTGAATACAGCAGCTAATTATTGTAATTCATGATTAAAACACTTTGATTTCCAAATTAATCACACAAGTTGCACCACAGCCAGAATCACTACACACATCATTAAACTGAGCTGACTTATTCCTATTTTTCTTTCTATTTTTTTTTATCCCACAAACCTTCTTCGCTGCTTTCACTGCTCTCTAGTACAGTCTCTGCCTCGTCATGTCTGCCCCTGACATACTTGACGCTAACCAAAGCACACAGCTCCTCCATAGAATACATCATCCTGAAATGTTATACTGAAAATAAAAGGAGAATACAGGGTTAAAATCAAGGGTAACACAATGGTGTAAAGAAATTAAGTACATTTTCTTAAGTACTGTACTTGAGTACAATATTGAGGTATTTGTACTTGACTAGAGTATTATCAATTTCCAATACTTTTAATCCACTATATCTCAGATCCAAATATTTTACTTTTACTCCACTACAAGCTGAATTATTTCCAATTTCCAATACTTGTACTCCTCTATATCACAGATCAAAATTATTGTACTTTAATACACAACAAGCTGTGCCTTTGGAGTACTTTTACTCCAATGCAAGCTCACAGTGCGACTCATTGTGAGCATGTAGATCTGCCATTTTCAAAATATTTGAAATGGGACATTCTGCATAGTACTTTTACTTTTGGCACTTTAAGTACATTTTGATGCCAACACTTTAGCCATTTTATCAAGTACATTTTGAATTCCAGACTTTTACTTGTAAAAGAGTATTTCTACATTACATTATTGATATTTGTACTTAAAGTAAAAACATTTGAGTACTTTTACCACACGTAATGGTACGTTTTTGTCCAGATGGAACCAAATGGACCCTTTATGGACCCGTTAAGGGTCCATTTGGTTCCATTGACACTCTATAGAAGTTGTTGTGCTGGCAGCTTAATGTAATGGTACGTTTGTGTCCAGATGGAACCAAATGGACCCTTTATGGACCCGTAATGATGTAGTAGCCTATTATAGACGGAGCTAAGATGCTAATGAGGCTAGCGTTAATATTAAACTTTCTTTACATCAAATAAAGACCCCGGACTAAACCCTAAAAGACACTACTGCTAAGCACATTTAACAAACGTTTTAATAGATAGATTGCTGTATTTTATGATAATAATAGCGACGTTATCTTACCTTTCTCTGTCTGTCGGCTCTGCTGTGAAGACTGTAGCATAGTTACATACGTTTCCCTTTTATAAATAAAAACCGATGACAACACTAACAAAAAAAATGAACGGTAAAAAGATGAAGCATCCAAATAAAACGTATTTTGACAAGTGATAAAAGTAGAAAAAAGTGAAAAGAAAGCATTTTTATCTAACGAAGACGACAACAACACAACACTGTCTGTGGACGAACCGGAAGTACACAAAACGCCTCTGCGCGCCCGCCCCTTCCCCCTTCCCCCCTTCTGCTTGAATACTATACTAAAAGTATTAAAAAGAAAAGTACAAGACAGCTACAGTTCAGTGATACAAGGTCAACTAAAAAGAGAAATAAAAAAGATGTTGGGGTGTTTTTTTACACTGGGGTAGCCTATCTATCAATTCCTACAACATTAAATGACAGAATAATAAAATATATTGTGCACATTGTATCATCAATCATAAGAAAAAAATAAGAAACAATAAATATTGTATTTACAGTAAAAAGGTCAGGGCCGGAGGTAAGGTTAATTGTCTAGTTTTGATTTGCAGCATCTGTAAGTGGCTTTTATCGTGTGTATTAATAATATATGCATTTCTATTTTATTTAATGTATAAAAATGATTGATTAGTCATTAGTTTAAAAACAAATATCGTGTGGATATAGGTTTTATATAGGGCATATTATGTGAGGAACAAACAACAGAAAGCAGAGATTACTCACTTTTACCAGACATGGCAACCGCTGCCAAGAATGGAGAATTATGATTGGCTAGTGGGAAAGGCCGCACTCCATTGGCTCTCTGCTGATCACGTGATTATTGGCCGTTTGATTCCAGGCATGCATTCGTGTGCGCGTGATACAGATTCGTGTGCGTGAGATGACGAAAGCATTCGTGATGAAGTAACCAACAAAACCACTCGTAAATCAGTAAGAAAATATTCGTATTTTGTCTTGTTTTTTTGTTTTGGCATTATAATCACTGTAGCTTCCCCAAAAACATTCATACTTTTTTTTTTTTACGGATATTTTTTTCCAATTAATTTGTTTACGTATAGTTTTTTTGGTAAAAATGTTTACGAGTAAAAAAAAGGCAAAGTACGAATACGAATTTGATTTGGCCTAATAATAACCCCATACACTGTGCTTATCATAGGCTCTCTCTGTTGACACAGGCTTGGCTATTTTATTCACTGACTCAAATTGAATTACACTCAAGTACCATGGGGATTATGCAAAGCAGGTGACTATCAGAACTGGTGAGAATGACAGAGAAGGTTATCCCTCCCCCCCTGCTCTCAAACAGGTTGTTATGATTAAACTGACCTTATCTGATAAACCCAGTAGGCCTACATACATGTGTTGAATCACTCTCATTGTGCGTAAGCACATACTGATACATTTGACACCATGACAATCAACTAGACTAGGGGTCTTCAACGTTTTCAGGCCAAGGACCCCTTAGTTGAGAGAGAAATGAAGCAGGGACCCCACAACTTTTTCATAGATTCCATATAGTTTCATCGTTTTGACAGCATAATCATCAATGTATTTCGGATTCATGTCAATTTGTGTTTTCAGATATTTAACCACTTGAACCATCAATAATTAATAAACTTGACCTTTCACTCTGTACTTAGTCTGCTCTTTTTCCCCTCTACACCAAACCTCTTTGCCGAAAATAGCAGATCTACAAGCTCACAACGCCTCGCAACGTTGTGAGCTTGTAGATCAGCTATTTTCGGCATAGGTTCTCAGAATATGGACACTAGGGTTCAAATGGTTAATATAAAAAAGGACTCAAAGGATTTGAAGGACCCCCTGTAGTAACTCTGAGGACCCCCCTTCCTTCAAATAAAAACAAAACTTATTTTATCCTGCAGCAAATGAAGGACCTGCTACTTTTGAATTTGAATCCTGAAAAGTAACAGTTTTGCACCCAACAGAAATGATATACAGAGCTATACAAATATTCTAACAACAACAAAATCAATTACACCGTACCCCCATCAATAATGAGTGTTTCATGCTTGCCAAAGAGTACTGGCAATAAGACAATAACATTGTCACTGGTACAAGTGGTACATCTACTGTAAATCAAACGTACCCACTATTTTAATAGCTGCAGCTGTGTCTATCCCAGCCTGCTAAAAAGGGCCTGTTCATCGGTTCATGAACTCACAGATGAAACCCAAATAAATTCCATTTCAGTGTAATGCGATTTGAGATAGAGACACGGGTAGCAGGTGTGAGGTGGGATCATGTTCAAACTCCTTTTGTCCGTTTGGGTCAAATTGACCTGAAACACCCCCTACCCTGGTCTGAAAGTAGAGGGGAGTCGTTCTTTATTGTATAACCTGCACAGTAAAATGCTCAGTGTTAAAAGTAGGGTAAGTGATGTTTTGTGGTTAAAATAAGAGTTAAATTGCCCTATATTCTGATAGTATGCATTGTTTCAGTAACAGGAGTCTCCCTGTCCCTCCAGCTCTTGATCAAACAGAAAATGCTGGCCGGGATACCAATTTTATCCAAAACAGAACACAGATTAAACAAGTAAAATTGTACCGTGTAAGTGATGCAACACGGAAACCAGCTGACAAAATTGGAACCTGAGCACTATAAAATTGATGCGGTCGTTACCCTCGCCTGATTGGCTGAAGATTGGCCACCCACCTGAAAAATGTATTTTGTTTTTATTAAAGATCTGGAGAGATGCAGAGACCCCTCTATAGCAATCACAATGTAGCGCTTACGCTACCTTTAATCTTGACATCAGAATTTTTGTTTTATTCAGTCTTTTGAGTAACATTTCATTTAGTTTTAGTCATATTTTAGTCACCTGAAATGTTATAGTTTTAGAATAGTTTTAGTTGACTAAATATCATTGTCGACTAAATCTACAGTTGTAAATGTATTTTGGCAGGCCTTGATGGTGTCGTAATGCCTGATTTGTAGACAGGCTACTGACGCAGACGCTTTGTGAGCTTGTAGATTTGCTATGTCATAGTTATACTGAATCTCTTCTCTAAGGACTAGCCTTCCCTAACATGTTTTATTTGTTGATTAAATTATATTATGGTCATAGCTTTAGTCATCGGAGCTTAGTTTTTATTTCGTTTTCGTCAGTGATAAAATGTAGTCGACGAACATTTCTCGTCAAAGTTACTGGCGTCCATGATGGAACCGAATGGTCCATTTCTTCCACTCTTCTGAGGATCTCTCTGTGTGGAAGGAAGGAGAAAGGTGAGATGAAGCGATAGATAATATAAGTTGGTGTAGAGGTGTGTGTAGGAGGATTATATAGGTCTGCTAGATGGGGCATGCTGTGATGAGGATGGCAGGGCTGTATGTGTGCATGTGCGTGCGCGTGTGTGCATGGTGTGTGTGTGTGTGTGTGTGTGTGTGTGTGTGTGTGTGTGTGTGTGTGTGTGTGTGTGTGTGTGTGTGTGTGTGTGTGTGTGCGTGTGTCCAATCCTCCAGTGTGATAGAGGTGTGTGTTTGATGAGCTGTGTGTCCAGTGTACTGCTTGGAGTGACACATTGATTTCTCCTGCCTATAACTTTTTATCGCTCCAAATAAAATGGTATATGTGGCGATTAAAACGCATCTATCCCAGGGCTTGACCTGCTCTTTCCCAGAGTTGGAAAGTACTGTACCTAAGTACATTTACTCAAGTACTTTACTTAAGTACAATTATGAGGTACTTTTACTTTACTTGAGTATTTCCAATGTTCAATACTTTTACTTCTACTCCACTACTAGGCTATTTGATTCGGATGGTTCTCTTTAACTGAACAAAGAAAATGTGCGGTGAATTGTGGGGGGAGAGGGAGCTAGGTTATAAAGAAAATAAATGCAATTCCAGTGTGTGTGTGTGTGTGTGTGTGTGTGTGTGTGTGTGTGTGTGTGTGTGTGTGTGCGTGCGTGTGTGTGTGTGTGTGTGCGTGCGTGCGTGCGTGCGTGTGTGTGCGCACGTGCATGCATGAGTGCATGTTTGGCATGCTACCCACATGCATTTTAAACATTGTTTCATCAGAGAAAATAAAAACTATTTCAGAGTAGGCTACAGAATGGTCATTTGAATGCAAGCTAGGGCACACATGCACATCACAAGCCAAATACACAGCAGGGAGTGTGGTTTGTTAACGAGTCCTAGGCTCTAACCACTGCTAATGGCACTCCATTACATGGAAGAGGAGACATTCTGAGAGTGGACATAACATGTACAAAAGCAACAACCAAAGGAAGTGCTCACATAATTGGCCATGTTTCCATAATAGCTGAAAACTGAGCATTGGCAATATGGAACATAATAGGGGCGAGGTTATTGAGTTCATTTCCAGCAAAGATGTGAAATGAGTAATAAAGAAGTTTAATATGCTGCTGGTTAATGAAAATGAACTTGAAAGTATACAAACACTTTTTTGTTTGAGTCGGTATGAAGAAAAACTGTATTTAACTCATTTTTAGAGGGCATGCCATGAATACTTTTGGACAGGCAGGTGTTTAAACTGTGATGTGTGACCGATGAGTTGTATTCATCCTCCACTGCTGCATTCTTTATGCAAACTGCTGATCTGATGGCCTTCAGTTTCACTGTTTGGGTGGTGGGTGTTTGATAGTAGAGAGGGAGCCTGCCTGGGCTTTCAATCCAATCAAACTCCCACCTCCTGGTATTAGAGAGGCACTGAGGCTGAGAGGGGGCCCGCTTATTAACCCATTTAGGCCTAGAATTATTGACTGCTTTAACCAGTGAAAAATAGCAGATATACAAGCTCACAGTGCGGCACCGAGTGCCGCGCTGCGAGCTTGTAGATCTGCTATTTTTGAAAATCTTTGAATATAATGTATTTTGGGGGTCCTTCAAATGAAAAGGTTTGAGCACCACTGACTTAGAAGTCTCTCAAGAACAGACTAACTGAGCTCCAGTTAAGTGAAAAGGACCTTTTCTTTGACGATGCATGGCTGGCCAGATTGCTGACATAGAAACATGGGCTTTTAAAAAAACCTTAGAAGGATTCAAAAGAAACTTATAGAATCGGGTCAAAATTCTAATTTTCACGATTTAAAAAAAATAGCAGATCTACAAGCTTGCAGCGCGGCACTCGGTGCCGCGCTGTGAGCTTGTATATCTGCTATTTTTCAATAGTTAAAGCATAAAATAATGATACACAATAATGTGTACCCGTTCTAAACAGGTTTTAAGGCATGAACAAGTAGAGTGGGAGCAGAGACCCTGGGCTTTTCCAGGGAATATATTTCAAAAGTCTTGTTATTATTCAGCAAAACAAGTGGCGACAGCGAGCATCTTTCTTTCGAACAGGCTGTGTCTTTGCCCTCACACATCAGTCACAGCGATGGATGTTAACGGGAGGTGAGATCGAGATGTGGTCCAATTTATTTCCTGGGCGCCAAGCAATAAAATGTCATGACGAATGGATGCCCTTTTCAAGTTCTCCACATCATGGGCCACTGTATGCTTGTAGGGGGAGAATAATTATACATAATAATATTATGGTTGTTTATATCTAACCTTTATATTATACCATCACTTATTCTTCTGACTACACACAGGCCAGGGAAAGCATGCAAACTAAGTCCCCACAGAAAGGACACTGCTGCCTGGGTTCAAACCCAGGATGTAATTTTCTATTTTCTGAACTCTTAAGCCTCGAACAGAGTCGGTGTAGTGCGGTGTAGTCTTTTTGAGTCATAAAACTACAACGCTAACGCTCAAAAAGACTACACCGCACTACACCGCGGTGGACTCTGTTCGAGGCTTAAGAACCAGTAACATGACCATATTACCCCTGTTCCTGCCTCACTGCACTGGCTACCTGTGGTGTTCAAAATTGATATGTTTTTTAAATCAGTGAACGGCCTTGAACCGCCTACATTTTCTGACTGACCTTCCGACCCTTTACACCCTTCCCTGCAATCTTCGATCTCATCTGCAGACAAGCTATTACTCAAGGTCCCCAGGAGGACAAGGCTTGTAACAGAAGGCATAAAAGAGCATTTGCCGTAAGTGTTCTAGACTGGAAGTTAGACTATACCTCTGTGTCCACTTTGAAAAACAGTTAACTAGAGGGATGGACAGCTAGACTTTGTGTTCTTAATTGTGTATCATTTCAATGTTCTTGTTTCTTTATTGAACTGCCTGTATTATTCTTTTTTCCACAATTTGCTTGTCTGCTCTTTTTATGTCTGTGAAGCACTTTGTAAACTTTGCATCACTGTGCTACCATTTTGTCCAGGATAAAACCCTCATTTATCCATCACACGATGGTGTTGCGCGTGTAGCACAGAACAGAACACATCTTCAAGCTAGCAATGCATTGTGTGATAGATAGGTCTTCTTATAGCTTGAAGATCTGTTCTTTCTGGAAAGTGAGTGACTCCATATTGTACCTTGCTTATTGTAAGTCGCTCTGGATTAAAAGTCTGCTAAAATCCTAAATGCCTAAATTGTAAATTGTACTATAGTGAGTATACAGTAGGCATATACTGTGCCTAAACTTCATCGTTGAAAATATTCAGTCTAAAACTATGTCACATTGTGAGCTTGTGAATCTGATATGTTAGCAATATTGTAAAGAAGATGACCTCCCAACGGTGCTAATATGTGGGTTTCTCTCTACTTGGCTCTTAGTTATCTAACAGGGTCATCATGACTTACGTTATCTTAATGTTCTGGCAAAACCTTATAATGTATGCACTGTGTCCAACGTTGCATCACTTCCCCACTGACATACTGTATAAATGTTTATACATCCCTAATGAATCCCTCACTGGCTGTGACTCAGATTATCCACTGCTAAATGTTGAGGTCCACATTTCTATTTTTCTATTGGAAAAAAAGGAACAGATGGGCTCATTACTGAGTTTTGGACACATATAAATGTGTGTGTGTGTGTGTGTGTGTGTGTGTGTGTGTGTGTGTGTGTGTGTGTGTGTGTGTGTGTGTGTGTGTGTGTGTGCGTGTGTGCGTGTGTGCGTGAGTGCGTGCGTGCGTGTGTGTGCGTGTGTGCATGCACATCTATTTAGCTTTGAATAGAAGCCTATCTGTGCCAGTGTCTAATTGGTACTTCTCTGCCCATGGGAACCAGTGTTGCCATGTCTGCTTATAAGCAACTTTGGTCTTCTTTCTTCTGTAAAGTTGCTAAATATTGGTAGTGGGCCGTGGGGTGCTTATTCCCCTTGCAAAATCTGGCAACACTGATGAGAACCCCTCTATGTTAATGTGATGCACAGAGCCTGTTTTGCTCACATTTTGCATACTGAGTAAACACTGACTTTATACATGGCACCACTCATTTATGTGATGCCTTTGTTGGCTTGGAAATCAGTTCTTGTGACCACAGTGGACCCCATCACTATACATGCAGCAAACAGATAGGGCTGGAACTAGCCTTGCTTAGCCAGGCTTACTCATCCGCGAAGAGAAAAGCCTCGTGACAATATCAGGCAGAGACCGTTCAACTTCCGCCGTGAGAATTTCACCGGAAGACTGCAACGCATGACGTAACGTCCGTTAAACACAGCACTTCCGCCACTTCCGTTAGAACCAACCGGAAGTTATATTGTGGCCAGGGTGGGCTGGAACAGTTCATTGATTTAATCAACTTAAAACCTGGCATCTCTGTTTTGGGCAAGTCAATTGTTGGTGAAAATAATGTATAATGTTCCCCAATTTCCCCCAACAATTGCAGATCTACAAGCTCATTACAAGCACATTTTTTGTCACATCAAATTAGAACGCAAGCACCTGCGCGTGCGCGCACACACGCGCGTGCACGCACACACACACACACACACACACACACACACACACACACACACACACACACACACACACACACACACACACACACACACACACACACACACACACACACACACACACACACACACACAACACACACACACACACACTATAATGTTGTTATAGGTGCCAAATAACCCATTAAAGCATGACGTTACATTCTCCATTTGGCCAATCTTTTTTTTTATTTAATTTAATGTTTGAGTAGTTTAATAATGGACACACAGAGTGGAACGAAATAACATCACAATGCCTGCCCTGCTTGCACAGCACAAAGGTGCGCTATGCCAGTGGGGGGGGGGGGGGGGGGGGGGGATGATTAACTTAATGTGCAACATTGTTTTCTCACTCAACAGTAAACAAACCGCCATAAAGTTTAAGTGTAAAGAGGGTTTATGCCCATTTCTAAAGTGACAATTTAAGGACTTTTTAATACCTCTAAAATGACAAATTAAACATTGGCCAAATTGTCAAATATTAGAGGCAGAAGTTTTTAAAATCTACCTGTAGATCTGCTATTTTCACAATAGAACCATGTTACACAAAATAATACTAATTCCTCAACTCTTGGTGCTCGTCAGGGGGGGGGGGGGGGGGGGGTCCCCTGTTAAAATATGATTATTTTGGGGGTCGTGGCCTGAAAAGGTTGAGAACCACTGCGCTATGCAGCGCATGCACACTCACAACCTAGGAGTTCAGCACCACGGACAGCGATCAAGTCATCTTGGAACCCACGCTACAACCAACCATCACACATTACATAATGCCATGCCAGGGGCCTGCCCAGCAGCCCTAACAGAACATAAAGGTAGAAGTGGCAGGCCCTCTGGGAGACCTGGTCGCCCCCTCAACCTACCAGGGCTGAGCCCTGCATGCATGTGAGAGAGAGAGAGAGCAAGATTCGTGAGCTACTGTTATAGGAGAAGGATATCAAATGGAACATAACCACCTTAAAGACTACCGATCATGGTGTATACATCCATTGTCTGCTTCAAGTAATTTCGATACATCAAAACTGTTCCACCCCTTTCAATGGTACATATTTTCATTGATTGATTGTATTGTACTGTGTACACTTCTGCTTTGGCAATGTAAACGTATGTTTTCTCATGCCAATAAAGCCCTTTGAATTGAAATTGAATTGAATTGAGAGAGAGAGAGAGAGAGAGAGAGAGAGAGAGAGAGAGAGAGAGAGAGAGAGAGAGAGAGAGAGAGAGAGGCACTGTAGTCATCCCCATAAATCCAGGGTAAGGTCTGCCACCATCAAGGCAGCGTGGTGTTGGATTCCTCTGGTTTCAATGGGAATGGAATGGTTTGCTGACATGGATTGCTGCTAAAAAAAAACTCTCCATTCCCATTGAAATGCATTGGCAGAATCTGCCCTCATATAGGCCTATAGGTTAAAAGTGCGGTGTTACCTTGCTGTGCCCTATTAAAGGACCAAAAGAGAAGGATCTCAACGGAAATAAGCTTGCCTTACCTGAGTTTCCTTTTAGTTGACCTTGTATCAGTTAACTGTACTGTCATGAAACTGTACCTTTTCCTATGCAAAACTTCTAATAAATACATCAATCAATCAATCAATCAATCAATCAATCAATCGAGTAAAAGTAGCCTACAATATTTGATTCTGAGATTAAGTGGAGAAGCATAGAATTACTTAAAATTGGAAATACTCCAGTTAAGTAAAAAAAAAAGAGTACAGTATTTAAGTATGCTAAATGTACTTAGTAACTTAAAACCACTGCAACACACTGATACTCTTGCAATAGGCTATAGGCTATATTGAACAGTGTGCTGCTACGCTCACACACCTTATGAAGCTCATATTCATAATGTGTGGATGGATATACCATGTGTAAATATGTATACTGTACCTTGTTGTCTCTTTTTCATTATTCATTTTTTCCCCTGAAAAGTAGGCCTATACTGTTTGTAAATGTCTAACACTCAGCAATATTTTTAGTTGTGATAGGCTTTACTATATATTACAAGTCAATAACATGTGTTTTGAGTCCCTCGAAAATGTAGATTGTTAGTTTGTTTTGCTGAATGTGATTGAATAAAACATGAAATCTACTTGTGATGTTGTTCAGCCTTAAATCAATGCGCTTGCTCTCGTCCTTTACGGTAACTGATAGGCGCCTGGAAATAATGCCTGTCTGCTGAGTAGAGAGAGAGACAGACAAGAACAACATATTTATAGTTAAATTCCTTCGTATATTCAGCAGGAATAGTGGGATCACCATATATTTGGAAAATATCTTTGAAATATAAGAAGAAATAAACCCCAAATATAGAATCTGACAGATGACGTGTACATTGGGGTCCTCGTTGGGGTCCTTCGGTCTTCCGGGTCTGCCTCATACACACAACACACCGCAAACGACAACACCTCGCCGCAAAGATGTGAGTTTTATTCATGTTTCGCTATAATGTCACTGTAAATAAAACGTACCGTTGTTGAGTAAACAGTGAGCTGACCTTAACCGTCTTTCTGTTCTCGTCGCCAGGTCTAAAGTCACGTTTAAAATCACGTTGACGTCGGACCCCCGGCTCCCATACAAAGTGTGAGTAATGTAATGACAGATCAGCGTTTACATGATGTGTGCACAAACACATACATCTTAACGTTATACGTGATGCATCTAACGTAGAGCTCTTAAATTGTGTCTAATTTATTGTACTTAGATATAGAGAGAGAAACCTTTGTTGATTGACTTGATTCCAGACTAGTTTGTTGAGTGGGTAAATTAATCTGTCATCAGCGTGCCAGCGTCTATGAAACACAGGATAACGGTGCATATCCCATAATCTGCACTGGGTGTGATCGAGTTAATAGTAACAGTACACGATGTATAAAATATAAGTATGATGCACGAACATATGAATGTATTGCAGATGAATTGGAACGCCTTTCAACATAGTTAATATTGACAGTTTATATGCAGTGTCAACTTATTGCCTACAGCAGCTAAATGGGTAGTAGCCTAACAGCAATTTATTATAATGAGTAAATATAAAATCTCTCAACAATGAAACGTTGGCAATAGTTATCCTTAACCGGCATCTAGACTATCATGGTTCAAGCAGTGAAGAAGGAGGCATTAATCAAATAACAACAGAACATACCGTATGGTACTTACTTAGTTATGTTGTTTTCATATTCATTGTACTATATTGCATCTTGCTGCAGCTGTAATCATCATCATGCCCAGCAACAGATTTTATTTTTATTTAATTGATAATGTATTTAGCTATTAAATCATTGAGTTCACACTGAGGTTTAGGCATGGTTGATGCATGGCTAACTTAACGTACACACTGACAGCCATAGCTAGCCACAAGGCGCAAGCAACTCTTAGATGCTATAATGCTACTGTATCTGGCATCTAGAGTTGCAATCATAGGCGCCGGGTTTTGTCCATGCCGCGAGGTGCTGAAGCATCGAGCGCTACCCCCCCCCCCGTCACCCCCCCCCACCCCCCCCCCCCCCGTCGTCGTCGTCGCCGCAAAAAAAAGGACATTTTTTTTTCTCAAATGGATACTTTATTTACAGTTTGTCAATAGTACAGTGGTACATTTTTACAATGAAAGTTCAGCATGTTTCAACAGTTAAGCACCATAGTATCAAAGTATCAAACAAAAAACTAGCTAATGCCATGACATTGTATTGATTAGAGAAGACACTGTGCCGTCTCGCCCTTGTATTCGTGCATCATGCAGTAGTCTGCTAAATGATAGAAAATAAAATGCAAAGAAAGACAAAATAGTATTAAAACCATGGCCACGCTATTGCAACAGCCTATTAGGCCTATAAAGTGAACACCGCATACAAGTAGGCTACTTGCAGCAAAACAAAACCAAAAAATTGTATTTATTTCTTAGTGAGGAAGGTGCTACTCCTTACAGATGCACGGGATATGAAGCGGTTGGCTATGACATCCATGTCAAGTTTCAGTGTCTCCTCCCTGTGACAGTTCAGCAGAGTAAGATGGTTTAGTCTTGCTTGTCCCATTGTGGATCGCAGATAGGATTTCAGTCTCCGCAGACCTGAAAATGACCTCTCTGAGCTGCATGACGTTACAGGGATAGTAGAACTATAGGCACTAATGCTCCGCCTCCCAACGTTAGCCCCCCCACTGGAATGTACCTGCCCGGTTTAAACAAAAGAACTATTAGGCATGTTTGCATACATGCAAATAGGCTATGGGAGCGCTCCGCCTCCAGTCCCAACGTTAGTTTCTATCGCTCCCTCAGCCCCCACACCAGCCCCACCCATAGGAATGTGGGGTTGGGGAGCTGGTGTTTTCCCCTCAAACAAAGCTGTACGTGTTAATTTCGGGCTTGATCTCGCGGGGTGCCGCGGCCCTTCGGCCCACACAGAGACGGCGCCTATGGTTGCAATACCAAGTACCAAAACTTAACAGGCTAGCCGCAAATTGCAATACTAGATGTTTTTTAATCTGATGAATCTAGAGTTGAAATACCTCCCATTTGTTTTTGCTATTTGATTGTACTGTATTAAACAACGTCAAACTCACCAATATTGCTGCTCTATGGAAAGCTTGAATTATGCTCTTTATATCTTCAGAAAAATCCACCACAGACATGTTATGAGCTACTTTCTGTCAAGAAATTCAGTTCAGGTGATTTATTTTCTAAGTATTGGAGTTTGGAAACGCTCGTGGGACATCACTCAGCGGTACCACCTGGTCCTAAATGTCACATAATGCAGGAGGCAGCAGGACATTGCGGTATTGAAGACAATCGCTTCCAAAGTTCAACACTTAGAGAAAAAAACATGTCTGCTCGGATTTCTTGACAGAAAGTAGCTCATAGCATGTCTATGGTGGATTTTTCTCATTGATCTGATTCTAAGAAAATACTTCAGACTAAAAAAGTTGCAGATGGTTGCTATAAGAACGATTCTGTCTTACAATTTGATTCATGAATCTCAAATTATCTTACATTTGTGAGCATATTAATCTAGTTTATGTTGCCTTTGCCTCTGCCATTTAATTAGGCCTGTAATGTACCACACACACGTTTTTTTTTATTGAACTGTGTAAAACAAAAAGGTTAACTGCTGCACATACTTTATGTGCTGTCTGCACACAAAGGCCTCCTTATGTGTGCTTGTTCATTGTCTGTAAATGTGTTTACACTGTAAACACATTGTAAACACTGTTAAGATACATCAAATATTCTGTATCACAGTGGACATGATGCAATTACTGTAAGCAGCGGCTGGAATACCTGACCTGTCACTGAGTTGCCTCTGGAAAGACACCTCAGGTGTCAGAGTACTTGGGCAGGTACATGTATGACATGGTTGTTATCTTGAAAACAATCAATTGATTTCTCCAATTCCGCAATCTATAACTCCTATAATAAGCCAGTCAATTTGGTCAAAAAGAGGGAGCACTGCTCTCTGCTGTTCAGACGATGTGCACTTACTTCGGTGCCTATACAGTACCCAACACAACCAGCAGGAAATTCACTTCCATCTGGTCTGACATGGACTTACAGTAGGATTTTATGAATATGTACGTAAGTTGATTGTGGGCTTGTTTATGCAATTACCACTTAAACCATATATACTTCGTTGACCAGGGTCCTCCAGTGATTTATACTTCTATCATCTATAAAATAGCTCATCCAAATTGAATGTTGCTACTTGCGAGTGTGTAGATGTGCTATTCTCCGATTTCTCACCGCCCATGACAGGACATCACATGCCCAAAATAGTAGGGTTCAAATGCTTAAAACCTTATAAATGTGGCACCAGATGTATTTGAGAGGGATATGGTTTGCGGTATTGAAAATTAGCACTTGTGCTATAACACTTATTTATTTGTCCAATGTGATAGTGATGTCCATGTCAAATGAAATAAACGTCAGATAATAAGAAGCACAACTCTCCAACACTTGCCATCTAATAAGGATCAAACAGATGCATGAATTGACAAGTAACTCCCTCACCCAAATCAATACAATGCTTAGATGTAGTTGAATCGATCAATAGTGCAGCTCGCTGGTTGGCACGCACAAAGAATATAAAATACGATCCAAGATGTGAAGAGCCATTATAGGAAAATGTATTGCATTGGAGCACTACTCCTTAAAGTTTACAGGACATTAAAGTTCTCCAGAGTGGTTTGAATCATTAAGAGTCAGATGCCACTGCCAAGTTCATGTACACAGATTTGGCAGGTAGTTTGAGTTAAATTGCTTCACCTAAGATCTCATTATGATAGTCTGCCACAGGGAGAAATCCCTGAAGCATTTTCTTTTCGGTACTCGGGAACTGTTAGTCCGATCAGATTGCCACTGTACTGCATGCGTTCCCAGACGGTGTATTGAGAGGGATAATGGTTTTCTATGGTTTATGAGGCAGATTTCATAATTTTGGCACCTTTTGTTAATACATTTTAAGTGCTTTGTCAACATTGTGTATATGTTGGCTATTCCAAAATATCAGATATACAGTACAAGCTCACAGTGTGTCACTTTGTGCTGTGCAGCTTGTACATCTGCTATTTTTGAGTTTTTATGAAAAATCTTCAAAGTTTTTGCGCTAAACGTTTTCAGATGGGCATCTGCTGTCAAATCATTTGGGGGTCCTTGGCACAAAAAGGTTTGAGAACAACTGCCATTGAGGACCACAATAGAAATAAGCCTTAGGGCTTTATTGTGTTTTTATATATGTTGTGGAAGTGCCGATGTGCTTTTTCCTTTTATCACCAAATACATTTATTCAATCATTTATTCAAGCAGAAGGAAGCAGAGTTTTGGTTATATGAAATGATATGATATAAAAAAAAAAAAAAAAGCTGAAATCATCATGTTTGCATGCATTGTTTCTGTTGCAGCCTCAGTGTCCCAGACAGCACACCATTCACTGCAGTGCTGAAGTTTGCAGCTGAGGAGGTACGTTTATTCTATTATGCTCTTCTTCCCAGTATACACATAAACCATCCTATCAGCGAGGTAGTTTAAGTTTAATGCTGCAATGCCTGAAGGGCCAAAACCTTTACTAAAACTTTCTCCCATTTCAAAGTTCTGTATCTTTGTCCAGATGGCACAAGTGCAAAGTAAATGATATCCATTTGCGGGTACATTTGGCTCCAGTTGTACAAGTTAAATGAACACTCAATTTGACTGTTTAATCCTATTGTCACATCACATTAGAAGTAAAGTGGGTGAAATTCTTGATCGTGTAGGCTCGTCATTTCAGTTAAAGATGAAATGTTCTCATAGAGAGAGCGGAGCATAAAGTGCATAAATGCACACTGTAAACTATTGAATATTACTCATACTGTATGGACTGGACTCACAGTATTGATTCATATAAATGAATACAAAAAATATGAATGCCATGTCGAGGCTGCCACAGATGTCCTGTCGGTAGGGCTGTCACAATTATTACATAATCGTCTACGATTAGACGTCTAATCGTCTAATTATTTTTCATAATCGTCATAATCGTTTCCATGTTGAACATTTTTCATATATTTATTTTAAAATAAAAAATAGTGGAAATAGCAGATCTACAAGCTCACAACGCGTCGCGATGTGAGCTTGTAGATCGGCTATTTCCACTATCAATGTTCTTTTTTAAGTATGAAGTTGTCAAATATGTCAGTCAGTACATTCTTCGTATATTTAGGTTATGTGTCATATCTACCATGTGCGACAAAAACACAATTAAATCGTTAATCGCAATTATTTGAGTGACAATTAATCGTCATGTAAAATGTCATAATCGTGACAGCCCTACCTGTCGGTTGTCAACATTCCATTCTGGCTGGTGCTGTGCACTGCAGCATTTCAGGCCTTGAGTTGCGTGTCTGTCAGAGGAAAAACCTTCATTTCAGGTGAACCCGATTAAATTACCCCCTAGGTTGAACTCCGTCACCCAGATCAATACAATGCTTCAGTGTGTGTGTTGCTCGATCAATAGCTGCAGCTCGCTGTCACGCTGCTTGGCACAATACATAAAATGCAATCACTGTGTGAAGAGATTTCGGATGTAGACGGAATAGATCACTACTCCCGAGTCCCTAATGTTTACTGGACAAAATAAATCTAAATCTGACCTGCAAGAATGGTTTAAGAGTTAATTGCCGCTGCCAAGTTTTTGCACACATTTGGCAGGTCGTTTGAGTTCAGTTTCTGCACCTAAGGTGCTCATTATGATATCGACTAACTTGTTTGACATAATCATTAGAGTATTTTACAGAAGACTTTGCTAAAGTTGCAGAGCCAACAGGGAGAAATCCCTGCAGAAACCTTTTGATGTGTGCATAGTATAAATATGCAACTTTATTATAAGGGATTCTTCCCAGATTGCCTTTTTCTACAGACCATAACAAATGTTCCGTGAACAAATTACAAACTTGAAATGATTAAATTACTTTAGGGGATTACGTAGACCCCCCTGAAACGTGTTGAGATGCGACAAGTTCTGGGCTTGTAAATCTTCTATTTTAAATGTATTAGATTTGTTTTGCCTAAAATGTCACTTCAGGAGTTTTGTCTCTTCACTGACATTAAATCTTTTTAGAACTGCTCCGAAACTATCAGTTCACACAGCTCCTCACAACTTTAAATCTCTTCTTCTAACACAACACACTGGTCTGTGAAATGAGCTGTCGGATGATCACAGACAAACTCCAGATGAGATTACTTTAAAGCTGAAGAACCAACTCGTGCACCTTCAGCATCAATCATTTGACAGCAGAATACTTCTGACTCTCTACAGAAGTCAAAGCTCAATAAGCCTGTTCTTTACTTGTTGACACATACTGCAACATGAACATTGATCGTGTCACTTTCTTATATCAGCCGTCTCACTGGATCTCACTGAAGTTTGGCGGCAATCGAAAATGACCCAGAATATCAAACCCTTTACCGTGCACTAGGGGCAAAACGATGGACTGCCCAAACTCTGCAGGGCCATCTGTTAACACAGTACCTTGATTAAATCAAGCATATCCTGCACTGCTGCCACTTCACTTTTTCTTACTGTCTGCAGGCACACTTGTTTCTATTGCTGCCAACTGCTTAGCAATCACCACTTGTTCTTACCATTTAAATGCTCCATCTGTAACATTATGCTCAAATGTAAGAAAAAATAAAATGGCAGAGACAGACACCCAGATCCTTAACAGTTTAAGGGGGGAAATTTTTCAAATGTGCAGAAATTAATAATGATCTGCTACTTTTTAATTGCTGCAATTGTTTTACCCCTGTCCAAAAACTCCTCTGGTAGAGCCTTAAAGCGGCAGCACTACTGGATGAACTTCTTTTTTTCATGAATGAAATGTAGTTTTGTACAATTGGGGCTCCCTGCTCTTCTATTCTATTCTACCCTAACCCATTTAGATTGTGTCAAAGGTCATGTCTCACCTAGACACAAGATGTAAAAATGAATTTTGGCCAGATGGTCAGGATTCAATTTATCCCAATTTCGCCAGGTTCAAACCTGGGGTAGAAAATTACATCGCATTGCATCTTTAACAAATCTTAAAAGCTCTTTAAACACAAAAGTTAAGAGCCACTTTCGACACTAGAGAATAGATTTTATTTAATTCCATTTTATTTAAGTGGTTAATTATCAGATATGACTCTGTAACAACCTATGCTGCTATTCAGTGTACTTGACGATGTTCTTTTTTCAAGGCCAATTTCCCCTCTTCATTTCAAGCAATTACTCAGTTATGAAGAACTGTATTTAAGACGATTGTGACCATTTATTTGCTTCTTTTACTTTTCACAGTTTAAAGTGCCAGCAGCGACCAGTGCCATTATAACAAATGGTGAGTTGACCAAAAGAAAACTGACCTTAATGCTGTGTTCAAAGTTAAAGCTTGTGTTAATTATTTTGTATATAAAAATAAAGACAATCTTAGAAAAAAAAATAACCACGTTTCTCCATTGATACTTAAATCAATAGAAAAAGAAAACACAAAAAAAACATATTTTTCTGTTTTTTCTGTTCTATTTTTTATTTGTATCCTGAAAAGTAAGTATTGGACATACTGTATGACGTTTCCACCCGACAGAGACAATATATTATTTCTGCAAACTCTGAGGTAATCTAATAATATGAATCCAGGAATAAAGCTTGGGATACATAGTTATATCAACAAAGGTATATTCATCATAATGACAGCATCCAGAATTATAGTGGATGAGGTGACGTATGCATCGTCATATACTCCAGTCTGTTCTGTAATCTCATATTGTAGGGTTATATTGTAAATTACAGTATACTCTAGCAGGCAGTCAGACAGCCAGATGTTCAAAGTGGCACAGTTAAACAAATGGAAGATAAACGTTGGTATTTCAGTCAAAATACTCGGCTTGTGTATGAAATGTAGTTTTATTTCGTTTGGTAAGCACACAATTCAGTTTGATATTGTTTTGTTTGTAAAGCATAATTTGTATTCTTTTATTAACTATAATAACCTTGATACAGTACAGTAAATCTCTTTACAGATATACAGTATAGAGAAGACAGTACATCTGTTATTCAATACAGTGTACCTACAGTATATACAAATAAACATTATAGACAGTAAATCCATACAGCTATACAGTAGATCTAGACACTGTATACTATAGAAGAAAGAGCTAGATACAGATGATATTAGAATCTTCTACTATATATTAATCAACATGATCACAACATACACAAAAAAACAATCCCATTTTAATTAAAGTGCTATGTAATGAACAATTCAGAGTCAGAATCGGCTTTATTGTCACATTACAGAAGTAAAAAAGTTTGAGAATTTTTTTTATCGTGTTTTTTATCGTATTATTTCCATAGAAAAAAAGGAGGGGGGCCAGGGGAAAAATGGATCAATAAAAGAAAACAAATTATCAACATATTTACACATACTGTACCTGAGATAAGATATAAATATAAATGCATAAGATATAAAGGTAAAGATATAAGATATATAAAGGTGCGTGAGTTTCATTCAGATAAATAAGGGCTACGAAAAACACTACTAATCATTTTGGCGAGGACAAAGGAGGGTGAAAAGGAGATTACAGTTTTGTACGAGTAAACGTGTCATTTTTTGGGGGCTTTGTTGACCTTGGCATAGAGGTCATATATAGAGCCAGGTATGACGGTAGAATAGATCACATTATCTTCATCGTCCTCATCCTGTGTCCCCCTGGCTCCTCTCACAGCACTGTTGGTCTGATTGGTGTGCATGATAGTCGAGTAGATCACACCATCATCATCATCATCATCATCAAGATCATCAAGATCCATTTGAACAGCAGTTAGACCGGGCTTCCTTTCTGTAGGGCTGTCACAATTAATGCCGATTAATTGTCACACAAGTAATTGTGATGAACAATTAAATGGTGTTTTTGGCATTGGACATTGGAAAAAAGATGACATTTCTGTCATTTTTCATTTAGGCATTGTAAAAATGTTTCCATAGGGTAGATATGACAAATAACATGAATTTAAGAAATTACTTAATACTTATAACTACTAATACTAATAACTTTGCGCTTTCAAAATGTAAAAAAAGAATAATAGTGGAAATAGCCGATATACAAGCTTTTTTATCAGATGAGAGGCCAACACGTTTTTCATGGATTTAATATACAGTACTAGTATATATATATTTTGTGGGGTCAAAACCTCATGTCCAAAATTGTTGCTACTTTTTTTATGCTTTTGTGTGACGTAGGATCAAGTAGAACTTTTAAATTACGAGGAAAAAAACCCACAAAAAGTTAAAATGTGGAGATAAGTTTCTGCCAGACAACAGTGAATTGTGACAGGCCTACCCTGGTGCTGTTGCTTTGCTCCTCCGATTGGTTAAGACCAAGGAGACGTGATGGGTGGCCGTGGCGCTCTTCCTCTTGATGAGGCAGACGAGCAGCGTTGCTGCTGTGAGGACCGCAGCACCCGTCATCCCAGCCACCACCATGCCCATGATGTGTTGTTTCCTCTCTGGCTCTGATGTCACCATGATGCTCACCACTTCCTTTTTATTGCCTTGTGATGCAGTGGGAGAGGAGAGGAGACAGTTTAACACAAAACCTATTAACACTACTAGCTCCATTTTACATTGAATGACTCTCCATTATTATACAGTAACTGACACATCTGTAATGTAAAGTGTCATAATGGGAGGTCAGTTGTAATAGTTGTCAGTTGTAGGGCTGGGTGATAAATCTTCTTTTGCCTCAATTACGAATGATTTATTATTTTTAAATAGTTTAAATAGCAGATTGTATCACCATTTATCACCATTGTTGTATGCCACCATTGTACATTAAAGTATAATACAGGATTTATTGGTTAATCAGACAACTTAATCAAATTAGTCGGTTGCGATTATAACACATCTTATAAGAAGAGGGGGAAAAGATATATATATATATATAAAGGAAATAAATGATATAGAAGTCGGTTATTGGTTCTCAATGTCAGTTTCAATATACTTTCAGTTGTAATGTTGATCAGTTGTTTGTGACGGACCCCAGGAAGAAAAGCCATGCTTAGGCAAGTGCTAATGGAAATCCATATTGAAAGTAAATGGTAAAAAAGAAAGGAAAATGCAACATGTGGTCAGTTTAATTCCCCTCCCCTACCTTGTGTTGTTTGGATGTTGGAGGCAGTCGTAGAATCATCAGGTGGTTGGATGGAGGAGTCTGTTATAGAATCATGTGGTTGGATGTATGAGTAATTGGTAGAATCAGTAGTTGGTTGGATGGAGTCAGTGATGGATTCAACAGGAGGTTGGATGGAGGAGTCAGTAGTAGAATCAATAGGTGGTTGGATGGAGGAGTCAGTTAAAGAAACAATAGTTGGTTGGATGGAGGAGTCAGTTTTAGACTCATTAGGTGGTTGGATGGATGAGTCAGTCATAGCACCAGCAGTTGATTGGATGGAGTCAGTGGTTGAACTGACAGATGGTTGGATGGAGGAGTCAGTTATAGACTCAACAGGTGGTTGGATGGAGGAGTCAGTCATAGAAACAATAGTTGGTTGGATGGAGGAGTCAGTCATAGAATCAACAGTTGGTTGGATGGAGGAGTCATCAGTTATAGAATCAGCAGGTGGTTGGATGGAGTCAGTGGTTGAACCGACAGGTGGTTGGATGGATGAGTCTGTTACAGAATCAATAGGTGGTTGGATGGATGAGTCAGTTAAAGAATTAGCAGTTGATTGGGTGGAGTCAGTAGTTGAATCGATAAGTGGTTGGATGGAGGAGTCAGTAGTAGAATCAACAGGTGGTTGGATGGAGTCAGTAGAACCAGCAGGTGGTTGGATGGAGGAGTTAGTCATAGAATCAACAGGTGGTTGGATGGAGGAGTTAGTCATAGAATCAACAGGTGGTTGGATGGAGGAGTTAGTCATAGAATCAACAGGTGGTTGGATGGAGTTAGTTGTAGAATCAACAGGTGGTTGGATGGAGGAGTCAGTCATAGAATCAACAGGTGGTTGGATGGAGGAGTTAGTCATAGAATCAACAGGTGGTTGGATGGAGGAGTTAGTAGTAGAATCAACAGGTGGTTGGATGGAGGAGTTAGTAGTAGAATCAACAGGTGGTTGGATGGAGGATTCGGTAGTAGAATCAACAGGTGGTTGGATGGAGGAGTGAGTCATAGAATCAACAGGTGGTTGGATGGAGGAGTTAGTGGTTGAATCAACAGTTGGTTTGATGGAGGAGTTAGTGGTTGAATCAACAGGTGGTTTGATGGAAGAGTTAGTCATAGAATCAACAGGTGGTTGGATGGAGGAGTTAGTAGTAGAATCAACAGGTGGTTGGATGGAGGAGTTAGTAGTAGAATCAACAGGTGGTTGGATGGAGGAGTTAGTAGTATAATCAACAGGTGGTTGGATGGAAGAGTCAGTTGTAGAATCAACAGGTGGTTGGATGGAGGAGTTAGTCATAGAATCAACAGGTGGTTGGATGGAGGAGTTAGTCGTATAATCAACAGGTGGTTGGATGGAGGAGTCAGTAGAATCAGCAGGTGGTTGGATGGAGGAGTTAGTTGTAGAATCACCAGGTGGTTGGATGGAGGAGTCAGTCGTATAATCAACAGGTGGTTGGATGGAGTTAGTAGTAGAATCAACAGGTGGTTGGATGGAATTAGTAGTAGATTCAACAGGTGGTTGGATGGAATTAGTAGTAGATTCAACAGGTGGTTGGATGGAATTAGTAGTAGATTCAACAGGTGGTTGGATAGAGTTAGTCGTAGAATCAGCAGGTGGTTGGATGGAGTCAGTTGTAGAATCAGCAGGTGGTTGGATGGAGTCAGTTGTAGAATCAACAAGTGGTTGGATGGAGTCAGTTGTAGAATCAACAAGTGGTTGGATGGAGTCAGTTGTAGAATCAGCAGGTGGTTGGATGGAGTCAGTTGTAGAATCAACAGGTGGTTGGATGGAGTCAGTTGTAGAATCAGCAGGTGGTTGGATGGAGTCAGTTGTAGAATCAACAGGTGGTTGGATGGAGTCAGTTGTAGAATCAGCAGGTGGTTGGAAGGAGTTAGTCATAGAATCAACAGGTGTTGTTCCAGTGGCATCATTAGATGTAGTATTGTTTATCTGCTTCATTACCGTCATGTTTCCCGGGACGTCAATGAATGTCTTCACTTCTCCATTGACGGTCACCTGACACCTGATCCTCTTGGTCATGTTGTGTGTGTTGACGGTCAGAGTGGTAGAACATCCAGACCTGGACTTGACCACGCTACCGTCCTCACTCATCCAGCTCAGAGTGTGACTCACACAGTACACCTGTGTATCCTTTACAAACAGAGAGCAATTTAATGTCCGTTCTGCCCCGCTGTTTCCCCCTCCGGTGATGTCAGCCACTTCCAGTACAAACAGATAAATCTGTTGATCGCCTCCGTGATTGTTTCCGTTTTTAAATTGTCGACAGGTATAGAGACCGACATCTTTGGCTCCGACGTCTTTAACAGTCAGAGAGCAGTTGGACTCCAAACGCATCCTGTCTGCTTTGGATCGGCTTAGTTCGCTGGTTTTAATCGAGCCGTACTCGGCCACGGAAACGGCAGAGGGTGAATCGTTCCCCTTGTAGATCCACGTGGTTGAATCACAGCCAGGATAATCAGGCAGCAGCGTGTTGTTAAAAGGCAGACTGACCGTATCTCCAGAGTTTGTGTAGAGGTTGAGCAGGAGGGTGGTGTCCACTCCCAGTAGCATCAATGAAAACAGTTGAGTCCATCTGATCCCATACATTCTGATCTAAATGTCCTCTCTTCTTGGTGTCTCTTTGTCTCTGTCTGTCTGGGTCTGTCTCTTTGAGCTGTCTGCACTCGATGTATCTCTGAACTATCTCTTTGTACTTAATATTTCTTTGAGCTGTCTCTGTCCTCTGTTTTTGATATGTCTATCTCGGTGTGCGTGCCGTGAGATACTGACTTGTTTCGGATAAGTACTGTACTGTGGTTGAAGTCGGCGGTTTCCTGTAAGGGGTTTCAGTGAGGTGTTTCCTGTCAGAATGCTCTTGTTGCAGTGCAGTTCACATGTAAAATAGACTTTAATGTCAGTGTATTGTATAGGCTTTATGCCTCAACAGTACACATTGTGTTTTTGTATAAACCCCCTGCAGGTCTTTGTACTTCATTCGGCCCAATGCTCCCTTTAGTTTCTGTTGTATTTTCACTTTATTTTGAACTATTTAAAGGGATAGTTCATCCCCAATATGATTTTTTTTTAATCAATTACTCAACCCATGGAGACTTGAATTCATTGATATTTTGTTCATTCATGTTTTTGTCGCATTCCTAAGACAATCATTTGAGGAGACTCTTGTGTCTCCATAGGAAACAAAGCAGGCTCTTGGTGTCTCCATAGGGAACCACTGCTGGTCATCAAATTATTGGCTTAGGAATTCAACAAAAACAAAAAGATACCATGGGGTGAAAATAACAATGGGCTTGTGTTCCAATATTGGCAACTTTTCCTTTTAAAAGAGCAACTTGACACTAAAAACTTTTGTTGGAGTTGGTAAACAATCGAAGGTGGCCTTTTATAAAGGCACCAGTCTCCCTGTTGCCAGGTCAAATCGCAGTAGTGCTGCCCTTTATGAGCTGAAAAAGTCATTTTGTACTGTTCTCCACGCACAGTTCTGTCATCATACCGTATTGGCTGCCAATGCACTTTGTATAAGGCTCCCTGCAATACTGCCTGGGTGAATGCACTGAAACACGCCTGTGCAATTTACCATTTAGTAATTTAGCTGACGCTTTTGATTGATTGAACACTTTATTAGTCAGAAATGTAGACAGCACAGAGGTACAGTAAGACATTAAGGCTAAAAGAATAACACAAAAAAGTCCTTGGGACTGCGCTCTGTCGAGGTGCCAAATATGGCAAGTAACGACAGAGCCGAAGATGTCGTCACATACATACCCACAGACAGCTATCATCACCCTACTTGCGCACTCTGCTGGCACAAGTTACTATACGTACAAAGAAGAAAAGGAAAAAATGGCGGAGGTGAATGACACCTCCCTTCAGTGGGAATTCAAAACGACCTCCCCTTGTGGCCTCTTGGTAGATTTACAATTTAGCAGACACTTTGAATCCAGAGCGACTTACAATAGCAAGGTAATCATCACGTAAAACTAGGATCACAGGTAAACCAAGAACCAATAACATCAGTCTAAAAAGAATAATAACCTGTACATCAAACTATAGCATACCAGGTAAACAATGAACCTAAATAACAATGAACCTAGCATCTGCCTAAATAACATGCTATCTAATTTACATTCTAAGCTTGTGGTCAAGAAATAAAACAAGCCTAAAAAACAAAAACATGAGCACAAAAATGAGCAGGGTAAGGCGCTCTACAGATGGGCAGCGGTTGCCGCAGCTGCGGGGACCGCGCCGCGGTGATACACAATCACACTCGCTCAGCGAGTAAACGCCGCGCGATATTTCACAAAGATGAACACAATCCATCTCTCACCGCCCACGTACGCATGCACAAACGTGCACGCTCGCAGGGATTTTCAAGGGACTGCGCCTGCTCGTCTCGCCGCCTCTAAACTGTGGCAGAGGCTCTGAAGCAGTGGCAGGATGCGGCATTCTCAGTGTAACCAAAAGGCTGTGTGTGCGTGTGTGTGTATTTATTTACGTTTATGAGGAAAAAGTAGCTTCCCTAACCTACCCCGGATTTGAACCCGGTTTCCTGCGCCAGTACTGGCATTTTTACCATTGAGCTAATAGAGCCTGCCTGCTTGCTCAGGGGATAAATTGAATTTTTACCATCCGGTTAAAATCTGTGTCAGATCCTGTCATGAGACATGACCTTTGACACAATCAAATTCCTCTGTAGAAGAGCAGGGAGGCAAAATACAACCACCCCAATTGTATAAGTTTTATTGTATTAGCATAATTTACCATACAGATTGGACAAAATGACATTTCATTCATTACAAAAGTTACATATTGCCACTTTAAAATACATTTTCAAATGAGTATATTTTTACCATGCAAAATACATAAAAGAAAAACTGAAACAAATGTGAAATAAATACACAATTTTCTGTTTGCTGAACAGCAGTCGGCTCATCATTATCCCCGGCTGACCTCTGCCAGTGTTGTCAACATATTCTGTTTTCCATCCCAGTGTCTCTCCTTTGTACTACAAATGTATCCCTCTCACTCACGTCACACACTGTCTCTCTCTCTCCTCTCTTTCATGGTCGCCACGCAGACGGAATAGGAATCAACCCCGCACAGACGGCAGGTGAGTTTGGGACGCGTTTTGAACTTGTAGTTGTGCTGCATTTGCGTTTTTTTTATTTGAATCCTGAAACCGTTTTGGACATATGAGGTTTCAATTTCACCCGATAGAGACAATATGTTATGTCCCCCAGCAAAGAAAAGGTATCTCACAAAAGATGAAAAATGAGTATCTGGTCCTATATTTGATAAGTTTTCCCTACTTCTGACAAACACGCAGAGGTATTTACACATCTCCAATGGTATCAGACATCAGCCGTTAGCTGGGATCTTCAGTTCAATGCAACTTTATTAAAGTGACAAATCACAAGATATTGTCTCAAGACACTTTACATGTAGAGCAGAGACCTGAGCAAGCAATTTTGCGTCAACCATGCTCCATGGAGAGGCCCGGCCCGCAATCACACTCTTGATCTGCAGCTGGAGGTCTGTTATAACAGTCCATGGAAAGACAAAAACTCTGGGGAATGGGTCCCTGGATGTTGAGGCAATTATCGGTCAATTGTTTTCTCGTTACCTGTTTTGGTTTGAGCAGGGGATGGTGTGATCCATAAATAACATTGAATCTGTATTGGGAGTTTTATCAGTGGACCTTTGCAAGCTTGTGTTTTCAGTTCCAAATCATTAAAAAGAGCATGTTTCATGATAGATAATACTGTTGATGTCAGTTTTTGCAATCAAAAAGATTTTGATTTCCCCCTCGAAAACGAGATGAAGGATCTCAAGGAGCTTATCCTCTTAAAAGAAATTTCTGTTATAAAATATATCTTAATGACAATCTTTTATAACAAAATGAAAAGATTAAACCGATATTTTTCCCAGTGCCTGCCTGTGACTGTGAGGTTAGTGCATTTGTTGACTCATGAATATTGATGCAAAGCAAAGCCCCAAAGGAACGCTATTTATACATTTCATTTCATTATAAAGTTGCTACAGATCCTGGCTGTAAGGGAGGTGTCCCTGCCATCAAATAAACTGAACTATCATACCTTTTGATCAAAACCATTCTTTTTATCCCATATTACAGTTTGTTCCTCAATTCTAATCTTTCTGTACCAGGCATGCACAGTAAAGAAAAAAGGAGGAACAAAAAAACTATCTCAGTGTTATTTTTCCATTTGTAACTGAGAATGTAGCAATGGAAGTCTTATCTGGGATTTGAGCCCAGGTCTTCCCAGTTCCCACACAAGCGCCAACATTTCTACTAAGACTGAAATCTTGTTTGGGCACAGGAGTTATTACACTTTGAGCTGCATGCAATGTGGTCCTGCCTGATGACAATGTCTCAATAGAAGAGCAGGGAGACAGTGTGATTTGTGGCTCACCATGCTGTCTACAGTATAATGTATCTCGAAGGCTCACCCATCTGCTGACCACTAAACACTGACCACTTATCTGGCCTTTTAACCCATCTGACCACGTAACTAAAGGCACCTACACATTGTAGGACTTCTAAAGTCGTCGGGGAGTTATCAGATTGTTTATTACACACTACACAAGTCTCTTCTTGAAATCGCCTGTCATAACATCGTTGTGGTTTTCATACTTTACTATAGGTCGCCGACTAAGAAGAAGCTAAGCCTTACCCCTTATCCCTAAACTAAACCGCCATATTTTACTATTTTTAAAAAACATTTATAAATTGTTCAACTTGCCGTTCTACATCGTCATGTTATAAATCGTTTTATCTTTTTCAAAGTGGTAAAAAATGGTTTAGGGATTAGGGGAAGGCAGTGCGCAAGATAGGGCCCAAAGTGTTATGTAAGGTCACTATTGCCTTCATGGATGTGTCACAGATGAGTGCGATTCTTCCATACGTCTTTCTTTTGACCCGAGAAAGGATTGGTGCGGATGGGAGGGGGTCTTTTATGATAAGAAAATGGTCAAGGGTGGTGGGCCCTCACTCATTCTCTCGCTCTGGCTCACCGAGCACATGGAATATTCATGACATGCACTTCCTTAAATAAACGACATTTCAGACAACCTTTTTTCGAAATTGCCTATTTCTTTCGGCTGTGGCCCTGCTGAAAGTATTATCCGTAACACTAATGGAAAAGGAGCTGTGGACATGGGTGGAAATGAATCTCAACGTTTTACCATGCCTCTTTTCTTCAGTAGAACACTCTGAGTGTGTCTGTTCCCATCACATCTACAGTAGTTTAGTTTCAGTGGAACACTCTTGAGTGTATCTGTTCCCATCACATCTAGTTTAGCCACATCAACCCTGAGTCTTTATGGGCAAAATATCCAAAAATAACAGATCTACAAGCTCACAACATGCCGCTTTCTTTGTGATCTTGGAGATCTGCTATTTTCACTACTCATGCTTAGAGATGGAGCTCATTCATCTTTTATTGCAGCGGTTGACACTAAGGTCTGAGAGGCAGTACATGTCATTATCTACTTACCCAAAGGTAAGTAGATTACTAAATGATGAATTGCCGTTCAATTTAACACTTAAAAAAGTGTCATACCTCAATTTTTTAGACAGATATCTCGTGCTGTGTTTATAGATGGTTGTGTCGCCTTTCAAACTTGCACTTGCCTGGTCGGGCAACCTGAAAGCAAACTCCACCTGCCCGAAAGTTTTATTTACCTGCCGGGGGCAGGTGGGCAAGCCTTAGTGTCAATGCCTGTATTGATAATGAGCACATTATCGATCCTGATTATTGATCCGAGCTTTTATCGAACGTTTTCTAATATTTTATGGAAAGACATGAGACGACAACAATGACCGAGTGCATAACACAAATTGAAACCAGTTGTCATGCATTATGGGTGATTTAGTGTATGGAGCTACATCAGTAGTCAGTTTTGATAATTCACAACTACATTTCACCTTTTGACACTTACATGTAGTTTGTGTGTGTGTGTGTGTGTGTGTGTGTGTGTGTGTGTGTGTGTGTGTGTGTGTGTGTGTGTGTGTGTGTGTGTGTGTGTGTGTGTGTGTGTGTGTGTGTGTGTGTGTGTGTGTGTGTGTGTGTGTGTGTGTGTGCGTGCGTGTTTAGATAACAGCTGTGTGAGAACGTGGTGCATCGAGTGATTCTAGTTTATGGATTATAAAACTGCTACCTAAAAGGAATAAACTCAAATAAAAGTGTGTAATGTATAGTTTTGCAAACGAGGCAGTGTACCAGTATTTACTTCAGTTTGGAGACATTTAATCCTCCCAAACCTAACATCATTTGTTTGTTATTCGCTGACATCTGCATTCCCCCGCATTGTGCTTGCTTCATCATAAACTAAACTACCCACGTAATCACTAAAGTGCTAGACGACTGCAAAATCATCTAAAAATCACATTATGAACGTCTACTTCATTCAGACTTATCTTTATTCTTAAATGTAGTCGGTGAGATATATTTAATAAAGTTAGAAAGGAGATGCCAGCACTCACTTTAGAATGAAATCTTTCTCTCAGCTCCCAGCAGCACAGCAGCGACAAACGAACGTTTCGACCCGTGTGGGTCTTCCTCACGCTGAGGAAGACCCACACGGGTCGAAACGTTCGTTTGTCGCTGCTGTGCTGCTGGGGCATCTTGAAAATAAAAGAGA
This sequence comes from Nannobrachium achirus, assembly GCF_963921795.1. Lineage (NCBI taxonomy): Eukaryota > Metazoa > Chordata > Actinopteri > Myctophiformes > Myctophidae > Nannobrachium > Nannobrachium achirus. The sequence goes on from NC_137826.1 coordinate 17,860,634, forward strand.
AAGATTTCATTCTAAAGTGAGTGCTGGCATCTCCTTTCTAAGTTCATTCGTTCCATGAGCCGTGCACCCAAGACAAGTATTTCATGGAACAACTGCGTTTGACGAGTGCTCCTCTCTCTCCCTTCTAAATATTTAATAAAGTGTCTCGTTACGTCATGACAGGATGATTTGTGTCCAGGGAAGAGTTTTATAACGGCTCTGCTCAAACAAGTATCAGATCAATAAAGCAGCAATTACTGTAGCTACAGTACATAGTTGAACAGGGCTTTCCAAACCTTTCCTTTCCAAGGACAGCCTAGTAGCCATAGCCTTTCTGGCTGTGACTCCCAATTGTGAAATGGCTTAAAAAGAAAGAAAAGGAAACTAGCTAGAAGCTCACATCGCATTAACGCACCCCTCTACCCCCAGTTTGAAAACCTGTGTAATACATCTGCGATTTCTTACCAGTTGGTAGTGAAGATGTGGGAAGAAGTACGATTATATATTGATCATTAAAATGTATAATGCTGTACATGCGAGAATGCACAAGGCCCACCAGTCTGACCACTTATATTTTCAGATGGGTGGGCCTTCAAGATTGTCACGGCGGCCCTGATCCACAAAAGGTTGGAAACGCTGTAGTTTAGAGCATGGGTCTTCAACGTTTTCAGACCAAGGACCCCTTAAACTGAGAGGGAGATAATTTCAGATAAAGCGGGGACCCCAGTACTCAAAGTGTGTTGCAGATTTTCATCGATTTCATGAAAGCACTCATCAGTCTATGTTGGATTTGTGTTAAGGTGTTTTTTCAGACATTTTACCAAATCACCGATACTCAGTAAATTTGACCTTTTCACTCTACACCAAACCTACAGTATTTGCCAAAAAATAGCCGGTCTACAAGTCGGCTATTTTTGGCTAAAGTTCTCCTCAGAATAGGGATGCGAGGATTCAAGTTGTTCATTGAAAATAATGATCCTATCACACAAAGATTTGGTGGCCCCCCTGAAGTAACTCTGAGGACCCTCTAGGGGTCCCGGACCGCCTGTTGAAGACCCCTGGTTTAGAGCATTTATCAAACCATCTGGTACAATAAGATCAACACTCAATCACTGTTCGTGTTCACACCTACAATTACACAGTCTGCTTACTTACGCACTTAAAGGAGTAGTTCACCCCCAAAATGACTTTTTTTCTATTGATTACTCATGCCATGGAGAGTAGAGTTCAATAATATTTTTTGGTTTTTGTCACATTCCTATGACAAATTTGATTCGAGTAAATTTACCCCCATCGATTCCGGATGGGGACCCGTTTCGAAACGGGTCCCCATCCGGAACGAATGGGGGTAAATTTATTGTTATCACGTTTTTGTCTTAGGAATCCAACAAAAAACTAGAAATATTATTGAACTCTAGTCTCCATGGCATGAGTAATCAATAGAAAAAAAGTCATTTTGGGGGTGAACTACTCCTTTAATGTGATCCCTTGCGGATCCATCCATTTAACCATGAGGGTCCCGGACCGCAAATGAGACCCACTGGTGTAGTCTTTCCAGTGAGCCAACATGCACACTATCGGCATTGGAACGGAGCCTTCATTGCTGTCATTGGTAACACCTATGAAGGAAATAAGGAATTGATGCCCAGTGAGTTTCCAATATGGCCTCTGTGCATAGCACCTAATGTTAGGACGCCTATTTTAAGTGCCTTGTCTCCCTGTGTTAACTTCTGAAGTTTTGTTGTTGTGTGTCAATACTTCCTGGTAGATATTGAAATAAATCAGTGATTTGCATCCTTTAAGCATCACTACATGAAAGACCTTGCTATATTGATTATACCATGGCTATGGGTGGTGGCACTAAGCTGAGTGTGTCGGATGCCTGCTAAAAGTTCTCCCCCAAGTATTTACTGTTGCTTGAGGTTATCCAATCGGAGGATCAGTGCTTGAGTCAGATAATTTATCACATAATCATGGTCTTATGTAGTCAAGTACCATGAGAATATTGCATTTGATCAATGCAATAACAACCTTCCATTTCTGACATGTAGATTCCTAGAGACCTCCGATTACAAATGTTTTTTTTTACCATATTATGAGGGCCATTCAACTGCAGCAGCTGAATGGAATGTTTGGATTGGGGTCTGGTGCAACGCACAGGTTCTGAACCTGGTGAGAGCAGGAGAGGACCTGGTGAGACGTAGGAGGAGCCTGGCCAGGAGTCAACCCCCAATCCCGGCAGAGTAGTTCCGGTGCAGCACATTGAGTGACCCTGTCTTTCCCTAATAGGACTGATCGTGGATAGCTACTGGGACGTAAGTCGGGACTTGATCAACCCCGGCTGGGTCACCTGGGCGAGGGTGTATGATGTTGCGAGACCCGAAACACCCGTCGACCCCAGGCTACATCACTGATGATACGTCCCAGTTGCATCCTTGTGATGTTTTTTTTACACGATAGACTATTTTTGATAGATCTGCTATTTTTGAAAAATCTTTAATTTTTTCAGCCTCATGTAGCCAGACAAATCTGCTATTGCAAAGAAAAATTGCCCTTGGCAGATTAGGTCTGGCCCTGCTCAGTTATTCAAATATTTCACAGCTCACAAGTCGTGAGGAACCAACCAGGGGCCCAGTATGCAAATATAGGGCAGGCATATCACCTTTGTGCTACTCTGATTGGTTGTTGTAGGTCTAACCAATAGAGTGATTAGAGTCTGTTTGAATCTTTTTATAACTGCCCCTTGGGGGGGAAAAATAACACTGAGAAGAATCAGACAGTGATATTGTCTGGCTATGAAGGCTAGAAATGTTTTGGAAATATTTCAATCTTTCTTTTTTTTTTTTTTACACAAATCTTTGCTTCTGGAGGTCCCTGGAACAAACCCTTATCTTGGACTTGGAACAGTTTGAGAAGATGTGGCTGTAGTTGTTAGAGCTGCACTAAAATAAAAGCTGTTGTGTGTGTTGTTGTGTTTGTGCCTTTGCTGCTTCCAGGGAACGTGTTCCTGAAGCACGGCTCAGAGCTCCGCATCATCCCCAGAGACAGAGTGGGAGGGCGATGAAGACCATGCTCCTCTTCCTCTGCAGCAACACACTGACTCAGCCTCCCTCCCAACCAGGCCCACCTCAGTCTGTTTTATATTTATTTCATTTTACTGGCCCTGAATGACAGTGACTGAATACTGATGCCTGTATACCTGAAGTATATAATGTGTATATATATACCTGTATATACACAGTATACTCTGTACAATGCTGACTGTTATAATTTAACTTGGAGTTAAGAAATGGAACCATTTGGTTTGTAGACTCAGTTAAATTAAAACACAGGATTTTACTTTTGCATATAGTATAGGTTATAGTTTCCACATGCACCTGTGTACATGCGTGCGTGCGTGTGCGCACGCGCACGCACACGCACACGCACGCACGCACGCACGCACGCACGCACGCACGCACGCACGCACGCACACACACACACACACACACAGCCTGATATTCTGCTTCAGCTTTTCTCTGTAAGCATTATTGCATACTCAAACACACACACACACACACACACACACTCGCATACACACACACACACACACACACACACACACACACACACACACACACACACACACACACACACACACACACACACACACACACACACACAGTGGCTGCTCCATAAGAAAGACTTTTGCCAAGACCAATTAAAAAAAGAAAATAAAAAAATAGGGGAACAGCTATAACTAGCTATAACTTTTGTACATTTTCAGTTGTGACAAGAAAAATAAATGTTATGTCTAACTAACAATTGTTCGGTTTGTTGCTGGCATTGTGGCTACAGTGATAATGTGTAGGGTTGGGAACCTTAAGGTTTTTTTTTTACATTTAGATATTTTATATTGATTTTATCAGACACGCCCCCTTCCTATACAAACTCATTGTAACTTCAAATTCCATTTTAGCCATGATGGATTCATCGAAAACACCCAAATTGGCTTCTGGTGACTCATACTGCCCTCCTAATAGAGAATGTTGTTTTTTTAATTACTTTTTTTTTCACCTTTACAATACTTATGCAAAACTGTGTTTGAATATTAATTAGGTTTTGTGATGGCGCCCCGCCGGTTCACACCCTGTTTCAATGTCACTGTTGACAAGCGAACAGCCCCATCTAGCGTTCACACATAGTGAAAAAAACCAAATCTGTCAATACCCATGTCCATGGCCATGAGGGCTTATAAAATAAACCTGTCAATATACTGTACGTCCAGGTTTGAGAACCATTTGTATATTAATTGTATAGCAGACGAGAAGTCCACATATTCAGCTCTGGCAGTGTGATAAAACCTGGATCCGGTTCCTCCAGTTCCAGATCCCAATCCACAACGTGCCGCGCTGCGACCCGTTGTAGATCGGCTATTGTCAGTGCATGACACCAGCGCGCAATCAAGGTTCATTAAGGCCTTTATTTAATGTGTCCCATCTGCTGTCAAGACAAACGCTTCCTGACCAGACATTGATTAAACGAGACCTTCTGCAGCTGCATATTGCATATGAATGTGGACCGTTGAACTGCTACAGCTGGTAGCACATTAAATCCCCCAAGTTACATTATTTAATAAAGTCAATGTACACTGCTGTGTCAGTTCCACATGAACCACATCATCATGGATCTTTGCTGCCCTCTACTGGGTCGTAATTGAACATGTTTTTATTATTTTGTATGCCTTGCATTTCTATCTCAGACATTTCATCAGTATTACCCCTTTTCCATCAACCTGATAGATATGCTATCTAAATGCTAATAACAGACACCGTTGTCCTGAAATTGTTTTTGCATTTTTGGCGTCCCAATTATGTCCCAATAAATTCGACACACCAATGTTTCACATGCATATTTCACCAGCCTATTATTTTGGCTGATGGGTTTGTGATGTTCTGACTGAAACTTTATTTTGTTCATCCACGGCATGGCACCTGTACATTTATATTTTACTACTTTGACATTTAACAAAGTCTTATGCACACCTGATCAGCTCAGAAGCGGGCGTGTAGGCAGGGATCAGACGTGTTGAAAGTAAATGACACGCACACCGTCTACACTTAGCTACTTTTGATCAATGGCTAAGATTGGCTTCCAAAGTTTGCAGGATTGGTCCGTTTTGAACAAAATGCTTCAAATCATGAACACAACCTGCAATTTTGGTGAAATTGTGCATGCACATTCCCACTAGGCCGAGGAAGTAATGCCACTTCAAAATGTTCAAATCAGCCTTTCATATCAGATTTTATCTAAACATCACGCAAATCAGTACACAGTATATCTATATATAGTCATGTGATCAAGACAGATCTGTCCGATATTTCATATTCCATCCTAATTGGCTAACATTGGCTTTCAAAGTTTGCAGGATTTGTCCATTTTGAACAAAATGCCTCAAATCATGAACGCAGCTTCTGATTTCCGAGAAATTCTGCACACAAATTCCCACTCGGTTGAGGAACAAATGCCACCCTATTCACATTGGCCTGTTATAGTGCCACCAGCAGGTCGGTCTACTTTTGCTAAATTCATTTTTGGAACAAAATGCCTAAAATTATGCATGCAGTGTCCGATCGCTGTGAAAGGCTGAAGAAGACATGGCACCCTTTTCACATTTTCTTATTATAGCGCCACCAAGAGGCCACAATTAACCTACCTCACTGTTTCTAGTTGATTTTGTACACATATTGTTTAGTTGAAATAAACTACATGTCATATACAACATTTTAAATGAACTAAACTAGAATGCCCACTAAACTGAAAACTAAACTGAAATGAAAAAAACAAATAATAAAAAGAACAGCAAAAGTATTCTAACCTTGATGTAGCCCTATGTTCAGAGTGTTCCTGTGGGAAGGTACACCAAGCAGAGCCTTATTATTATACAGTCAAATTCGTGCTAAACAGTGTGGAGTTACTAGTTGTGGGCCTGTTATTCTGAGGCCTTTTAAGGATTCATACTTTTAGCTAGCATTCCAACTCTACAATGTTCATCCTACTTAGGATATCGGCTACCATTTGAATTTTGAAATAATTAGTAGTAATTCTCCCTTTCTTTTTCTTTTGGCTTCCTGCTTGGCCCCCTGTAGATCTGCTATTTTCACAATAGAACCGTGTTATAGAAAATGTAATGCCTCCACTCTTAGTGCTCGTCAGAGTGTGTGGGTGTGGGGGGTGTGGGGGGGGGGGGGGTCCCCCCAGTTAAAATATGATTATTTTGTGGGTCCCGGCCTGAAAAGGTTGAGAACCATTGCCCTACCGGAAGGACGCAGAGCCTTTCTCCCACTCCCGCTCAACACTCCCTGCTGACAGGATCCGCCCCAAGCCTGGGTGGAGAGGGTGATATTTGTCACTGCATATACTCTCGGTGCAGTGACAAATATCACCCTCTCCACCCAGATTTAATTTGTCCATTTGTAACTAATTAATGGACCCTTCATTTGGTTACATTTACACTCTTATGAGCTAAAGCTGCAATCCATAATTAACTGTTTTTTTGTGTGAATAGTTCATACAGTATAGACCGAGCGTGAATGAAATAAGCAATCGAAAAATAGAAATTGGAATTCATGCAAATGTATCGAACAGAATGCAAGGTGTAAAGCAGTGGTTCTCAAACGTATGTATTTGGCTGTGGAACCATATGAAATGTTTTCATTTCAGGTGCCCCCAGAAGAAATTATTCAAACATGTCCAAACATTTTTGATATGTCTGAGAGGACCCCAGACCCCATTTTGATAACTAATGGTTATCAACCATTTTTAGCGCCTTTAGGGCGAGGTCGCGTGGCACCCTGAGGTGTCTTACTAGTCCGATCAAGTAGTGGGGTTCATTTAAAAAAAAGAAATCTAAAAGTTAAAATATGGAGATGAGAGGTTTCCATCCGACTTCCGACAGCAATACAGTATGACTGTTCCACAGCAGCACTTGAGACTTTGACCCACTCATCAGTTTTGACGTAAGGTATTGTCTATTAATGTCTATTGTCTGGAGAAAGTAGCACATTAAAAGTGTTTTATTGCTCTGACATACCCCGTCATTTCTGTCACCTGTATGCCGGTGATTTAGTTAAAAAAGTGCCTCCTAAACTAATGGGCCTATCCTATCCTGAGACAGAGAGGGCTATTAGTTATAGTTATGATGGAATATGTGCTGAGAGTGCTTTGCTGAAAAACATCCCCACTTCCTCTTGACATTAATAAACATCTGAGCAGGTCTGGGCCATTAGTTTGTGAGCTGCTGCTTAACTCTGCACTCCGGAATGAAATATGAACGCTGCTGGATGAGGACAAAAACACTGCGACGGTGAATAATGACAGCATCCATTTAGGATACAGATGCAGCATCCTCACAAATGGATCCTCTAATTTGTTTTAAAACCAAGTGGGTGCAAGCATGCAGCACATTATTTCCACGAAACAAAGTACACTGAAGAATAATTGCTGTTGTCTGCCTATTATATTATACTGTAAATGTGGTAGTTCTCAAACTTTTTTCATGTCTAGGACCCCCAAAATGATTTGGCCCACGGACCCCCATCTGAAAAGGTTTCATGGCCAGAAAAGAAGATTTGTGTGAAAAAATAAATACAAATTTAAATAAAACATTTTCAAAAAGGTCACATGTGAAAGTTTGCAGCAACATATCAAATAAACGTTTCACCTCAAACTTTTATTTATAAAACACATTTAAAACGACTGTTGTTGGCCCAAGTAGCTGTTCAGGTCGTTGGTCAGTTAAATTAACAAACAAGAAAAACAACACATTCACAAATGAAATACAAAAACAAGGGCTTATAACAGCGAAGGTGCACAGTAATATATGGCCAGGGTTTCACGCTGGACTTGAACTTAAGGCCAGGGAGAGAAGCTAAGTGTTTAATAACGATTTCAAAAGCCCTAGGGACTACAGGTCTAGAATGAATATGGAGGGACCAGCTGCTCCACAGCCTAGCCACCACAGAGGTTCTAATCACCTCTGATCATTTTTGGGCTAGATATTGTTAATGCCGGGAAAGAAAATGGGCTAGGCTATACACAAATGCACAGAATTGGAAGAATCGCGTGGTTGAAATAAAAATGTCACATTTGCCCATTAAAATCGGGAAAGCGCCTGTTTAATTTTAGATTTTTGCGTTGGCTATTCAAAAATAGCAGATGTGCAAGCTCTCAGCGTGTCAGAGTTTGTAAATCTGCAATTTTTGAACATTAAAAAAAAGTACCGATTCAGAAGGCATTCTTAAAATCGGCCACAGGTTTTAATGGGATAATTGCGACCGTCAGGTCACAGTTATTATCAAAACCTCCGCCGGCTGTCTGTCAGTCTGTCACACGTCACACTTTTGCCCTACTCATATCTCCGCCACCGTTGCCCCAATCCATGCCAAACTTTGCACACATACTCCTTGGCTGCCAAACCACAACCTCCACTCATTCCTCACTTGGCCCTCTTCTAGCGCCACCATGAGGCAGATTCTTGCAAAACAAATTCATGGACACTGCTCATACAGATTTTGCCCTAAAATCACACAAAGTGGTACACAGTATCTCTAAAGTCATGTCATCAACATGGATCTGTCCCATTTCCCATATTCCCTCGCTTATCTCCCGATTTAGGGAGTCTTCCTGTTTATAATGATTAAAACAAAACAAAACAGGGATGTTGGGTTGGCTACTTGGCTTTTTTTCTTTTCTTTTTCCCCCCCTTTTTTCAGTTCTTGTGAGCGACCAGGTAGAACGAGGCTTTGTAATCGCACTTGAGGTTGAGCTCGCTGTTGAGCGCGGGCTGCAGCACGAACTGCTGCACGACCATGCCCAGCCCCGCCAGAGTCTGCTCGATGAAGTCCTGGCTCAGCGTGAGCGCCGAGAACTTCTGGCTGCCCACCGTGTAGAAGGTCTCGTCCAGGTCCCCGATGAGCACCAGCACCCCGCCGGGCCTCAGCAGGCCCACCATGGCCCCCAGGGAGCGCCGGTAGGAGTCGCGGTCCCGGCAGGCGGCCTCCAGGCACAGCGAGGACACCACGCAGTCGGACGGCTCCACGGCCTCGGGGTGGAAGGGGTTGTCGCTCTCCACCAGGCTGATGTCGCACTTCAGGACCCGCTTGATCCTCTGGCGGAGGGTCTGCTTGACGGCTGCTGGAGTTCTGGTGGAGAAGAGGCGAGAGACGTGAGTTATGCAGTAGCTGTCACCAGGGGCGCCACAAGGGGGGGGGGGACTGAGTTACTAGAGCCCAAGGTGGAGGGGCCCTAGTAACTTTAGCTATTGAAAAATAGCAGATCTACAAGCTTGTAGATCGCGCGCGCGCGTGCGTGCGCGCGCGTGCGTGTGTCAGGCATGTAAACACATAGACATCAAAAGTGGCTTGGACCCCTGACCTTTACCCGTCTGTAAAAATGTCCCTCCAGACTATGACTACAATTCCTTTCCATGCCGTACCCGAAGGCAGCATTCGAGAGAATTGCCTTTCCCAAACTCTCCTGAACTTGAATGCAACATGTTATACTGAAAGAATTGGCATGTCTGTGTAGAAATCCATACGTACGTCACATCACCAGTAAAGGCTTCCTTATGCTTAGGCGAGAGTAGTGTCGCGCACCGAAAATAGCAGATCTGTTTTTGCTATTTTCACCAAAAGTGTCCTTTTAGAAATATCAGCCCCTATATACCTCTAACATTATCTGCATGTCCCTGGTGCGGGTGCTTGCGTGCGGTTTATGTATTACTGTCCTGGGGACCAAAATCCCCATGAGGATTGTAATACCATACGGACAAATTGACCATTTGGTGAAATTCCCAATGTCCCCATGAGGGGAAGGGTCATTTTTGGCAGCAGTAGCTCAGGGGTAGAGTGGCCGATAGAGCGGCTTAATGGGAACCACAACGTTCCCAGTTCGATCCCGGGCTCCCCCAGAGTTAGTGTCGAAGTGTCCTTGAGCAAGACGCTGAACCCCTAATTGCTCTCGATGTGCAGGTTGGTGCCTTGCGTGTGAATGAATGTAATGCACAATAAAGCGCTTTGGTTAAAAAGCGGTAAATGCACCATTTACCATTTTGAAGGTTTTTTAATTTGGGGATTGGGATTACAATTACTAAAAGATTCTGATTTCTGTTAGGCATTTAGGGTTTATAGGTTAATCAACGTAGAAATGTAGAAATGAGAAACTAATATTTTAGAAGCTACTGAACTTCTTGAAGTTCTGTTATGAGGGAGTTAAATTCACTCTCCAAATGTGACAGTTGCAGCTGTGGTGGGCCAACAGCGTACCTCTTGCTCTCCTCCAGGTCGCAGACATACTGGATGTGTTCGTCCCAGTTGAAGCATCCTTCCTCGGCTCTCAGCCACTTCTGGATCTCCTTCCTATTGTTTTCCACGTAGTCGGACACCACCATCTCCTGGTAGTAATCACACGCACTGATGAGTGTGTGGATGGTGGGGCCTGTCCCCACCTCAATCAGCCTCTGTCCCCTATACTGTCCTATGAGACACAGACAATACACAGATGAGTGTGTTGATGGTGGGGCCTGTCCCCACCTCAATCAGCCTCTGTCCCCTATACTGTCCTATGAGACACAGACAATACACAGATGAGTGTGTTGATGGTGGGGCCTGTCCCCACCTCGATCAGCCTCTGTCCCCTATACTGTCCTATGAGACACAGACAATACACAGATGAGTGTGTTGATGGTGGGGCTTGTCCCCACCTCAATCAGCCTCTGTCCCCTATACCAGTGGTTCTCAACCTCTGGGTCGGGACCCCCAGAGGGGTCCCCAAATTATTTTGGGGGGTCCCCAAATTATTTTGGGGGGTCCCCAGATGATTGGCTTAATCTGAAACATTGTTTTTCTCACTCAACAGTAAACAAACCTACTTAAAGTTGAAGTGTATACTATAGTATAGAGGGTATCTGCACATTTCTAAAGTGACAATTTGAGGACTTTTTAATACCTCTAAAATGACAAATTAAACATTGGCCAAATTGTCAAATATTAGAGAAAGACATTGTGAAAATAGCCGATCTACATGCTCACAATGCCTCGCAACAGCTATTTTCACAATAGGACCATGTTATACAAAATGTAATGCCTCAACTCTTAGTACTTGTCAGGGTGTGGGGGGTCCCCAGTTAAAATATGATTATTTTGGGGGTCGCGGCCTGAAAAGGTTGAGGACCACTACTACCCTATACTCTCCTATGAGACATTAATATCTCAAGAACAGATTCCGAGCTGTGCTACTGCATCTGTCGGCAGTTCCCGTTACAACGTGTAGTGTTAGGAATGTTAAGATTTATTTTGCCGATAGGTTCCCCAGATTGATGAGACACAGACATTACACTGATGGGTGTGTGGATGATGGGGCCTGTCCCCACATCGATCAGCCTCTGGCCCCTGTACTGCCCTGAGATATACAGACAGTACAAACTGCTGTTTTCATGATGTAATATCATATTAAAGCCAGTGGTAGAAGAAGAAGTACCGGGGCTTTTTTCTTCTTTTTCTTTTCTTTATTTTTTTTCTGATGAAGACCTTCCGACTCCGAGATCGAAACATGTTGTATGTAATAAATAAATATTTTTCCTCCTTTTTATTCCTGAGTGCCCAGATCGTCTTTAGTTATTTTTTCCTCATGTTTGATTCGTGAGCAACATTCACACTTTTAACTATGTTTACTTTTTAATCTCCTACTCTACTTCTCCTACTTTTTAATCTCACAACGCCTCGCGTTGTGAGCATGTAGATCTGCTATTTTCACAATATTTAACTGTGGACGAGTCACATTAAATGTAATACCTACAATTCCAAGTGCTTGTCAGGGTAGGGGTCCCCAGTTCAAATATGTTTATTTTGGGGGTCACTGCCTAAAAAGGTTTGAGAACCCCTGGTATAGTGTGTGCCAACGGTGACGCAATTGTAGTCCTTAGCGGCCATATTTTGGGTCAAAACACAGGTGTTTCAATCAATTGTTTGATTGCATAGAAGTAATGCTCTACTCCAATCAGAACACCTGTGTAAGGCTGTGTTGACCCAAGAAATGGCCGCTCTAAGAACTACATTTGGCACACCCTATAGACACTCGACAAAGCCAGATGCACCACGGTGGATTTGAACCTACGACCTTGGGGTGGTGGCCAAGCCAAGGCACATCATGTTATCAAAGACACTTTGTGGCGGGTAGGGTACCTGATGAGAAGGTGTGACTCAGCTGACTCAGCACAAACAGCACAAAGCGACTGTTGTCCTTCTGCCCTGGAGACTCTGAGAACTGGTAGCAGTATCCCAGGTAGGTCTTGGGATCGAACTTGGTGTGGTAAAGCTCTCCACTCAGTGTGTCCGCCATGTTTGATCTGAAAACAAAATGACACAACAAGCAGAGAGACGTCACACATCATGATGCTGACAATTAAAGACATATTATTTCAACTTATTGTTGAACTGTTGAAGGCCTATACAGACCAGTAAGACTCCCTAATCGGGAGATAAGCAACCGTCAGGTCGCATGTATGTTGTCTGCTAAAAGCAACCTCATGGTGGCGCTAGAAGAGGGCCATGTGAGAAATCAGGGGCGGAGGTTTAGTCGGGGGCGTTAGGGAGATAACATGGTCATTTCGTGCTAATTAGTCTAAAAGCAGCAAATTTTGCACAGATGTATCCCAGGGCATCCTCTAATGATTTAGCTAGGGCATTCCTTGGGCTATAAATGGCCCCAGAAAACGATGGTTTAGTGATAGCCCAAAGAATGTTTTTTGTGCAAAACAAATGCTTGCAATGGATTCAGCATCATGACAAACCCACTAGTTAGACCCCTCACATCCTACTTAAAGCAGATTTTTTTCTGGGTATTTTCCTCCTGTATAGAAAGTCGATGGGATGGGAGCCCAACTTGATGTGGCCGCTGTGGCGACCCCGAAGGTCGGCGGCTCGGGCGCCCTAGCGCTTTTAGACTGATTAGCACGAAATATCCCCAACGCCCACTAGTTGTGGTTTGCCAGCCAAAGAGTGTGTGTGCAAAGTTTGACATGGATAGGGGCAACGGTGCCGGACATAAGAGTAGGGCCAAAATTGTGACGTGACGGACAGACTGACTTATGGACGGAGAGACTGACAGACAGCCGGTGGAGGTTTTCTATTTCAAAATGTTGCTGTTATGTAATCGAAGCGTACAGAGTTATGAAGTAACTCACAACAAGCACATACATTTTGGCGTGCGTTGCTCAGTGTCACTTAAATATTGGAAGTTGCAGGTTGTGTTTTTTTGTGTAGCTGCTTATTTGGGCTTTCTTCCTAATGTTGTTGTTTGTTCATGTCAAGGACCCCAGATTAATATGTATTTGTCCACGGAACCTCAGCTGAAAATATTTTGTGCCAGTAAGTGGGATCCCATACAAGATTTGTGTTAAAATGTTTTAAAGATATTGAACAAAATTTCACTTTTCTTCAAATATTTTTCTGTAGATCTGCTCTATTTTCAAATAGCCGATGTCAAGTCGTAGAACCTAAGTAAAGATAGTCACTTCTTTTGGACCTGGCCGTTTGTTTTTCTTGCAAAGTCTGGCAACACTGGTGTATGCGTGTCCAGACTGTCCACATGAGGCCTACTGTAGAGAGAGATTGTGATAAAAGACTTCCTGCACACTAAACAGAGAATAAATAGCTTTCTCTTTTCTCTCTCCTAGTGCAGAGTGCTCCCACTGGCACCACTGCCCTATAAAAGACACGTTCACTTCTCTCTCACTAACCTCAGCCAATCTGAAATGAGATCTGCTGGGCCTCCACACACCCTGCACAGTTAACTGCAGCTCTGTGACAGAAGCCACTGAGCCAGATAAAGACATGAGCCACCGAGGAATGGATGGATGTCCACTGCTGGCAATTTATCTGTAACTGATGATGATTGATGATTTGTGTTGTTTTAGCCAATAAAACCTGAGGCCGATTCTACGAATGCCATCTAAATCTTTTCAAACTTTTTCGTGCCAAGGATGCCTAAGATACATAGTATGTATTTGGCCACAGACTTTCAAGATTTTTCAAAAATAGCAGATGTACTACAAGCTCGCAGCGTTGGAAGTGATGCGTTATGAGCTATTTTGAGAACCACTGTTCTTAACCAATGTTCGGAATTTTAAGAGTTTTCAAATTTGAACACCCCTGATTTATGGTGATTGATTATGAAAAGTAACTCTAAACGGAATTCCTTTGGGGTTCTTAACCTGACCTCCAGTCGAAAGTGAGTCAAAAGGTTAAGAACCTCTGACACTTTGCGTGATTTTTCCTGGGGGGTCTTTTTCCAGGAGGATATTTGGTTTGCACTATATAGCAGCTCATGCACATGGATCAAACACTATTTATTCAACCATTATGCCTTATTGTTACATACGTTGCCCAATACTGCCCCCCTGTGTCTTAATGGAGTAGTTCACCCCCAAAATGACTTATTTTTTCCTATTGATTACTCAGGCAATGGAGACTTGAGTTCAATAATATTTTTCGGGTTTTGTCGCATTCCTAAGACAAAACCTTTATTATATATAAACTTACCCTGAGGGTTTCCCCGTCCAGTGCCATGCATTCGGGTCCCCATCCGGAATCAATGGGGGTAGATTTACTATAATCACATTTTTGTCTTAGGAATGCGACAAATACAAAACAATATTATTGAACTCAAGTCTCTATGGCATGAGTAATCAATAGAGAAAAAAAAGTCTTTTTTCCCCCCTTTAAATTGCATATGACAGTGGTTCTGTGGCAATTAGGACGGTCAAGGACCCCCCAAATTATATATTTGGCCGTGCAGTCACTCTGTGGACCCCCATCTGAAATGTTTTTGTGCCAGGGACCACCAGTAGAGAAGATTTGTGTTAAAAGATGCAAAACACTTTTTCAAAAATGTTCAAAAATAGCAGATGTGCAAGCTTGCAAATGCCGCACTGTGAGTATATCTGCTATTTTTGAGCAGTGCTCCTGGAAGGAGCTAAGCTCCAACATCTGGCTTTGTCCAGTTCCCAAAACATGTCTGTTCCCTAAAGTAAACTGAAGTGTGGCCTACATCTGGCCTACATCTGGCATACATCTGGCCTAGATGTGGCCTACATCTGTCCTACATCTGGCCTAGATGTGGCCTACATCTGTCCTACATCTGGCCTAGATGTGGCCTACATCTGGCCTAGATATGGCCTACAATACATCTTGGCACAAACAGCTCAAAGTTTGTTGTACGTCCAGGGTCCAATTCACCGTTTGTCAGCCTTCTGATTGGTCCCTGAGACTCCCTGACTGGCCAACCAGAAAAAAACATTCACTTTTTGCTATCGGGGGTGGAGTTTGTGCAGTGGAGAATGTTGCTTCAGGCTTTCAAAAACTGTCCGCTCTGCGCGACACGGCATTCGTCCAGTACGGCCGCGGGCGGTGATAGCGATCTCGCTCATCATAATGAATAAGCTTCAACAAACTAGTTCACATGGACCTTATCAATGTAACTAAGAGTTACGATTGGGTACATATATTTTAAATGGGCAGAATTACGAAAAGCCAGCCTATTATGTGAGGAGAACTATAATCTGGCTCTCCTCTTCCTACCCAAGATGCAATGCGCTTTCTCTTTCTATTTCTATTCTCTCTCTGATCCAGAGGATTAAACTAATTAAAACATATATTTTCGGGGGAAAACTACTGTTTTGCTATGTAATTACTGTACCTTTTTCTTCCCTTTTTATTAATATCACGTAGATGTGTTTTTTTTGGTACTTTATATAGCTGTAATGAGGCTATGAAAAAATAAAAAAATCCCATCCACTTCCACTATAAAATAATCTGCAATGGATGATTCTGTCCCACTGGGATTAAACAAATTAAAACATGTATTTTCGGGGAAACCCCCTGTTTTGCAATGTAACTACTGTACCTTTGTCTTCCCTTTTTATTAATATCACCTAGATGTTTTTCCTTTGGTATTTTATATAGCTGTAATGAGGCTATGAAAAAATAAAAAAATCCCATTCACTGCCACTATAAAAACAATCTGCCCAGGGTCAAATGTCCCACCATAGTAACAGGGCAGAATGGGGCGGGATTTGCAAAAGCCTGAATTGGCTAAGCTTCGCAGGACGCACTGTGATTGGCTAGCGGGACGCTTGATGAAATTAACTCATAAATAGCACCACTCACTTCACACTAGATGTGATTGTTGAATATCCAATGTATAAAATATGGATAAAGGGTTCGTTCAAATGTATTAACACATTTTGCTGGGGACCCCCTGGAGCCCCCTCAAGGACCCCTGGGGGTCCTCAGACCCCACTTTGAGAACCAATGGCGTAGTGCTATCTGGAAGTGCACGGATGCACCTTTAAGATTTGTAATGATTTGTATACAATGTAGTGTATGCTGCTTTATTGTGTACCAAGCACAGCATTTGTTTAACTAATATTATCTGCAGTTGTAATCATGTATTGTATATGATATATTTACCTCAGCCAAGGAGGTCATGTTTTTGCCCTGTCTGCAGTCCCCCAGACAGGATATCCCCAGGATATCACAGGGTGAATGGATTTGCATGAAACTTGGTGTAGAGCAGGGGTCTTCAACAGGGGTTCCGGGACCCCCAGGGGGTCTTTAGAGTTACTACAGGGTGGCCACAAAATCTTTGTGTGATGGAATGAGATTAGAGCAGTGATGGCTGAGTGGTTAGTGTCCATACCTAGGACTCCGGAGGCCCCAGAGGTCGCAGGTATGATTCCCCGCTCCAGCTATCACTGCTCCCCTCCCCCTCGCACTACTTGTGGGCAGCACTGGGTTCAGCTGGGTTAAGCTGAAAAAAGCAGCTGGGTTGGGCTGCAAATATCTGAATTTCCCTCGCGGGAGGAGTAGGTAACTATTAACTATATATTAATGTTCTTTCCTTGTTTTTTTCTCTCTCTTGGCTACGGGGTCCTTGGCTTTAAAAAAAACTTGGAAGACCCCTGGTGTAGAGGTTGGTCCTGTCAATTGGACAGCAGGGCCAAGGGCTGTGGACCTGAGGCCCTGTGGCTGTGGACTTCAGAGGAATCCACTTAAAACGTAACATATCATACTAACACAACACCGCCATACTTTGTAAAAACCTGTTGGCCAAAAGAAAGACTGCAGCATTTTATACCCAAATTGACACCTTGACAGAGGTCAGTGCTATACTGATCACATTCTAGTAATGAATCACTTAAGGCCTATTTTGTACGCAGTCATACGATAGCGTACATTGTGAGCTTGTAGATTTGTTATTTTTGCAATTTTTGTGCTGCTTTAATTTCAACTATTTCCTCTTCTTCCCCTATGACCTTTGACACGATCTAAATGTCTCAATAGAAGAGCAAGGAAACAAAATACAACCACCCCAATTGTATACGTTTTATTAACATTGGACACAATTACATTTTATTCATAATACATTTTATTTATAAAATACATGCAATCTGCACGTATTACACTAGCATGGACTAAGAGATTGACTCGAGATCTACAGTATCACTTCTTAGTTGCATGAACTTCTTAGTCCATGCATCAGAGCTGCAAAGAAGAAGAAAAATGGAATTGATAAATGAACTTACCCCAGTAAACTGTGTTTATCTCCCCCGGGATAAATGGTCTGAATCTGTTCAAAAAGAGCTACAACTGCAGTATGAAGTGAACAGTGAATTCTCTCTCCCTGTCTGGAAACACCTTCTCTCAGCACTATCTTCCAGTGCCAGCCAGCGAGTAGAGAGGTCCAGGGACAAGTGTGCCTCTCCAGTCAGGAGGGAGGGTATTTAAAGGACTGTAGCAGCAATTACAGACTGACATACTTTGTTTGTACTGTACACCAAACAGCTTGGCAACATCCCATACAACACTTCCTCTACTAAAGATTCAATTTCAAGTACCCTCATAAATCTGAGAGTGTAACAAAACACCATTTGTTACATTCTCTGAGTTATTACCGTAATGGTCCATTTGGAAACCACCTGAAGGAACCCTGAGGGTCCCTGGACCTCACTTTGAGAACCATAGTCATACAACAAGGAAGCAAATGTATTTTGACTTCAAGTAAAGTACTGTACTGTAAATGGCAAGAAACAACCCATGAAATACCGGTACATCTAGTTAGTGGTTGCCTAATTAGTCTGCAATCAGACTAATTGTTCTTGTCCAGTTCTAGTTTGGTTGCATTCTCAGAGTTACAGGGTGCATTTTGGAACCCCCTCAAGGAATCCTGAGCGTCCCTGGAACCCACTTTGAGAACCACTGTCATATGACAAAGAAAAAAGGTATGACACCTACTGCAAATGGCAAAATGTAAAAAAAAAAAATCAGGGTCCAAAATAAAGCTTTTTAAATGCTTTTCCCCCTTTTTCTATTTCAACAATGAATACATGTGACTTTTGTTTGGTTCTGTTGGCAGACATGAACAAAACCTTCAAAAAAGAGAGAAAGAAACCATTCAAATGTGGCAGGACCATGGGCACAATGCCACAGCTCATTAGCTGCAGTTGTCATGTAATGATGATTACTGCTATTTTTGGTTACAATGTGTTGTTTGTCGCCAAGATGTCTACGATCGAATACCATGACTACACTGAAGCTTCCAAGAACAACAATTATCTCATCGGGTACCTGTTATTTACTTAGTGTTATAGTTTTTTTTTTTTTGGGGAAGAATAATTATGTTTATTAAATTTTTAAACACACATTATATAAACACTGTACAAGAAAAAAAAAGAGGACAAACTGGAACAACAACAAAAAAATATGACAAGCTCAGACAATACCATGTAGAATGGAGTTAATACATGATGAGCGAAGCCCCCCCACGACCCCCTCAGAGTGGAGAGGGCAGGTATCCGACCCAGATCGGAACTAAATTCACTGAGCACAGCTCCGCATCAGTCGAGAAACTTCAAAACAAGAAAGTGTTATAGTTTTAACAGAACTCTAAGAGTGTACTGTAATGAAACCATTTGGTTTCAACTCTCAGTTATAGGCAGTGGTCTACCTGTTACCTTACATGATGTCATATTAAGAACTACTATAGGCTACTAGCAAGCCCATCTCTACTACACCTGCAGGAATGCATGCTGCCTAAAATTACATCCTGAATTGAATCTCAATCTGAAGATATTTCAGGCTAAAGGCCCATTCCCACTGGGCCAGATAACAGATAAAAAAAATCTCCAGTGGGAATGGGCCTTAATGCTGAGAGCATTCAACACAAATACATTGTTCTTTGTCTCAAAGTGATATAATTAGAAGCAGGTGGATTTGAAGTACACAGCCAGCTAAAAATCTGAGCGGTCATTTAAGCGTTGGAGTAAAAATGGAATTGGCAGTGTAGTCGAGTGTTTACGGCCCGCATGACAAGATGAACTAGTTGTTCCTTTGAGGAATGTGTGTGTGGTCATTTATTCATTCATTTTACTTAGGGGACAGTTGACCCTCACAAGTACAGTAATACAAGTACCGGTACACACACATGCGCGCTCACACACACGTTTCAGCTGACCAGGATCAGATGATCACTGGACATGGTTGATGGACTCACCAACTCACTGACCTTCAGATTAAATGTCAGGGACCATTTAGGAAGGTCAGTGTGTGTGTGTGTGTGTGTGTGTGCGCGCGCGCGATTAGCTGCAGTGTTACGTCAGTGAAGGACCCCCATTGTGTGTGTGTGTGTGTGTGTGTGCGCGTGTGTGCGTGCGTGCGTGCGTGCACTATATAACTGTATGTGTGTACACTTGCAAGTGTGCACATACTTGTTTGTGTGTGTGTGTGTGTGTGTGTACTGTTACTGTATAGCCCCTTTTCGACTGCGGTTTTAGCACCACACCACAATACACCACACCACACCACACCGCACTACATAAAAATATCTACATTTTCCATTACACAAAAGTACCCCTATCGGTAAGAAACAAATTGACCCTTTTAACTGTGATTATAATACAATATAAATTTGTATTACAAATTATAATGCACTATAATGGATTATAACTGTGATTATAATACATTATAAAGTATTAATGTATTACTATGATAATTATAATACACTATAATAGAGTATAATAGTGGTTATAACACAATAGAATATATTATCATCTAATACATACAATTCAGCAAACACAAAGTGGTGGCAATTCTCAAACAGAATGTTTAGCTCCATTCTCTCACAACACCTCTCACAAACATAGCCACCACGTCAAACAAGCGTGAACATTTTGCACTGTCCACATTTTAAACATGCCACTCTTTGAACCGCATTTATTTCAATTTAACAAAGTTTCACCTTTCGCCTCACGCAGAGCAGCCAGTCCTGAAGGAGTATCTTGACAGTGCTCATAAACTGGTCACCAGAGTATCAAGTTACAGAGGAGGGGGAGGGAAGCTGAAGAGAGAGAGAGAGAGAGAGAGAGAGAGAGAGAGAGAGAGAGAGAGAGAGAGAGAGAGAGAGAGAGAGAGAGAGAGAGAGAGAGAGAGAGAGAGAGAGAGAGAGAGAGAGAGAGAGAGGGGGAGGGGGAAGGGCCCGGGGAGCTGAGCGTCCGTATACACCACGTCATCGCATCACCAATACCTTTAACAAAACTTTTTTTTTTTCAAAAAACCTTTTTTTTTTTCAAAAAACCTTTTTTTTTTCAAAAAACAATTTTTTTCTCAAAAAACTTTTTTTTTTTTCAAAAACTGAACTCTAGACTTTTGCGGTGTAGTGTATTCTAGTGTATTACAACTACTAGACCTTACCCGTTCGAATATATGTGCTGCAAAATATGTGCAGAGTGTGGGTTTTGGGGAAAGTAACTGTAACTGCATGGTGCGTGCGTGAGAATATGTGGGAGCATCATAATGTAAGGAGCAGCCATGGAGGAGTGTATATTTATGATGGATACAAATAATTTAACAGCAAAATTAGGTGAATAGAAGTATGAGGATGTATTTGCTCCACATAAGTTTTCTATACCCGTTGGAAGATGAGACACACATCACCCGTTGCATGCGTGACCCATGCAGAGAGAGAGAGAGAGAGAGAGAGAGAGAGAGAGAGAGAGAGAGAGAGAGAGAGAGAGAGAGAGAGAGAGAGAGAGAGAGAGAGAGAGAGAGAGAGAGAGAGAGAGAGAGAGACTGCAACATTCCTAACTGTGAGAGAGGTGTGTGTGGGCCCGGGGCTACAGATCCCATGGCCTGGAGGAACGGACCGTAACCCTGACAACAGGCTGTAGAGCTGTAGAGTGAAGAAACGCTAATAAATCGCTAGAATTTGGGAAAAATGAAATTCGGGCTCCGTCACCGTGTGTATAATGCTAATGACCAATGCCATGTTAAATTTGAGATCAGTCGCTGAAGCGAGTGAATAGATAATGCATTTTGTGACCTACTGACTGACTGACTGACTGACCTCTCTCTCTAATTATATGTTAGATATCACTAGACCTTACCCGTTTGAATATATGTGCTGCAAACTCTCCTTTCTTTTCTTTTTGTTGTGGAATGATTCCGCCCTCTACTGGGCTGTATTGGTCACTGCAGTATAATGCATTTTGTGACTGAGTGACTGACCTCATCTCTAAAATTATATGTAGGATGGTAGTCTAAATGAAAAGTCAGTGAGTGATCAGTCATTATGAAGTGTTTGGCCCTCTGTGGCCTAGCTCAGACCTACTCTAGAGTGGATACTTTTTAGTACCCCGTTGTAACACTTTCACACCACTCTACCCAGGTCCTTGTAGCGGAAAACCTGGCACAAGTGGGCGGTGTGGTGTGGTGTGGAGTGGTCTGGAGTTGGGCCAGTGGAAAAGGGGCTTATGTGTGTACACTTGCACATGTGCACATACTCGTGCATGTGTGTGTGTGTAAGGGTGGCCCAACTCACATTAACTGCCAGTATTTAAACTGGTACCCTTTTGTCATTACCTTGTTACTGAATTTGCCAATAAATAATTGTAAATACACCTTTTTGGTTTGATGTATATTATTAAGTATTACCATTAGCAGATTATATAATTATAAGTTTCCGACAACGCCACCTCGTTAAAGAGGAAAGAAAGTGCACAAAAGGCACAACCTTTAGGGACACACAAGTTCGTTTACGGAACACCAGAGCAATATAAATCATGAGGAGAGAATGACCAGGACGACAGTTTAGAAAAGTATAACAATCTTTATTTGCTAGGTTACAGCGGCCTCTATCACGCCAAAAACACAATAATAAAATAAAAGGGAACCCTATAATCCTATGGCGCTGCTAAGCTAAAAACCTAAAAATAAGAGCACTTCCAACAATAAAACATTAATTCGACCCCCCCCCCCTCTTTCTCTTATCGTATCGTATCTTGGGGCAATTAAAGTGCACTTAGTGTATGGTACTGGCTTATTAAGGCCTCAAATCGTAATAAATATAATATTACGATAAATGAATATGATTACAAGGAGCGCAGATTATTACTATATACTAAACAGATATCTAATAATAAGCAGCGTATCGTTCAAGCAGGTGGGAATAGTGACTTCTACAGCAGGTGGGATGGCACACACAGCGACACACAGCTCATCTCTGGTCGTCTACTTCTTTAGTCCACCCATCTGTGAATGCAAAGAATACGCCAGTATCCTTGTCGTGACGACTATACAGCTTACTTCTAGGCCAGTGACTTTATTGACAGTGGTGTACAGGATTGGATACTCACACGCAGGCAGCCTTGTGGGCTGCCGCTGCGAATAGTTCGCACGACACCACAGTAGTCACAACGACCCCTCTCGTTAGCCGGTTCGGCTCGTCGGGACCCTCTCGCTCGTCTCTGGATGGCCCGGACCCCTGCCTGGTAATGCTGGCACCCGGATCACCGTCTGGAATCCGCTGGGTTTGTAAGGTAAAGCGCTACTCGGTCTTAGCACTTTAGTTCAGTTCAGTTACTGCCTGGCTCGGCCTGTGCCTGTCTCTCTGTTCGTCACAGCCGGCCACCTGAGTCACTTCCCTCAGCCTGCTCCACACACACGTCTGCACCCCTTGCTCGTCAACCTAGACTGAGCCTGGCGTTCCTCTTAAAGGGCCGCCTCCCACTCTGCCAGCCACCCATTGGCTGGTCATGACGTCAGTCCCCATACAGTGGCCAGCATTGGCTTCTAGTTACCCTATCAGTTCGCATTCAGACTCACACATGGAGAGAGAGGAGGAGGTGTTAAAGGGAGACAGCAATATCGCATTATAACCAAAGAAACATATTATACAAAATATACAAAACAGGTTCAACAGAAAGAAATAATTGTAAAAACAACAATTATTAAAGGAAAGAAAAATAAAAAAGAATAACGCGACTTCCACCCCTTCACATGTGTACTTGTGTACTTCTATTTTTATGAGAACCTGGGCTCAGATTCACATAACTCTTCTTCAGAACTGTCCTGTCCTGTCCTGGACTCTTAGGCCGGCTTTACACTGCCACTGAAATCTAGCCTGAATCAGATCTGAGTCACTTCAAAAGTGGAATCCGATTTTCTTTAAATAGTCTAAATCCAAACATGTCACATGCAGGTCACATGAAATCCGATTTTGAAAAACCACATCCAGAGGTAGTTTCAAATCCGATCCATATCGGATCTGAGGACATCTGACTCAGTCTGAAAGCAGCAACCACATCCACCCCATTGAGTTATATGCAGGTCACATGCAAGCCACATCAAACTGGCCAAGCGTCACTTGTGCTGCGCAACCCGAGCGCGGAGCCCCGACGTCATTACAGAGCGCGATTATTTACTATTTGATTACAGCGCATATTACAGCACGCTGAGCACATGAGAAAAACAAGAGAGGAGAGAGAAAACATGTGAGCTAAATAGATACAACCAGAGAGAAGAGCGAAACACAAGAGTGAAGAAAAGGAGAGAAAAAGTTACCCTCGTTACCACGATAACCAAAGCAGATATGTAGACGCAGGGCAGCTTTGGGCTGACGCTGTTAAAATCAGATTTGGTCTAGATTTGACTGCTGTGTAAAGCCGGCCTTAGTGGCTAAGGAGACACTACCCAGCATGCCTTGGGGCACGCCCATATTTCCAATGTGTTGAGGGGAGTTAAATGATGTTGTTAATATTGGTTCATATTTATTTGATCATAATGTTATAAATGATGTATTTATTCATTTTACTATACTAGGACAATCTCTTCTCTCTTGGGAAACCAGAGTGGTAGCAAAGTTAAATGGTCCAACATATCCCTCAGTCAAAGCAGCACAAGCAGCATACAGGGGCATTATCAAATTGTTTCAATATTTGAAAAGCATCTAGGCCTGTTGTACTGTTAGTATACCTGTATACTAATCATCAAGTGATGTAAATCTTGCCATTTAGTCTGATATCCAACTATCAGCTTCAGCAAGACAAAGTGAATGTGATGGAAAATGTGATCTCAGTAGGATAGGTTCAGTAAGAATGTGACATGCATTCTGAGTAGTGTTGCCATGTCTGCTTATTTTAAGCGACTTTGGGCTTGTCTTTCACACATATTTGTAGTTGGGTGGGAGGGGGGCTTGTTTCTAAAGTGTTGTTGCTTATTTGGGCTTGCTTCCTAAATGTTATTTTGTCATGTCAAGTACCCCCAGATTAATATTAGGCTAAACATATAGCCTAGGCGCTTCTTTTGTGCTTGTTTTCATAGACCTGGCCACTTGTTTCTCTTGCAAAAGCATTCAAAGCGGCATTGAAGTACAAAGTCTTATAATGGTTTTATTATTATTATTACCAGGAAGACGCCCTAAGTGCCAGGTTATGCTGAAATAACAGAGACTGACACAATATGTCCATATTTGGGCATTCCCAGATATGGGCTTAATATTGATGACATCAGGGATCTCTATATATGGGCATAAAAGGACGAAATCAATGTGTGACTCGCGTTGCGACAACCACACTGGTTATCATGAGACTGGCACAATATGTCCATATACTGTATGGGCATTCCCATATATGGGCTTAATATTTATGACATCAGGGATCTTGCAGCCATATGGAGCATGACATGAGGAGTGACACGCACACGCACGCACATGATCTGCAGGTCTTCATACTAAATGCGACCTATGTATTATTATTACCAGTAAGACGCCCTAAGGGCGAGAAGCGAGGTGCGCAGATGGGCTCATGCACATGGGTGTGTGCTGTGCACGCATCCACCTGGGTGACAGCAGACTGCTGGGCAAGCGCTGGCGCTTTGGCATGGGATCAACTTTGACCGGAAAAATGCGCTGACCTGGTTAGTGATGTCATAGACCACATGAGACTGACACAAAATGTCCATATATGGGCATTGCCAGTTATGGGCTTGATATTGATGACATCAGGGATCTCCATATGTGGGCCTAAAAGGGACAAGGACAGAATTGATTTGAAACATCATTGTGATGTCAGAACAGGTCCGCTATATCCTTCTGCTGAGCTGGGATCAGGTGTCACGCACAGGATCTGGAGGTTTTTATAGTAGGCTAAATATGACCTGCGGTCGCAATCATTACATTAAACAGGATGCCAGTGCGGTAGAGTTGCTCAAAGTGTCTGATCTCGGTTTATTGCTTTTTAAAGGTCTGGCTGCAACATTTCAAAGTAGTTGTTATCTCTCAGTTGACATTTTACAGGAGGACCAGTGTAGAGATCATTGGAATGGTCCAAAAGGTCAGGCGGTGTTTTCATTCACCTTATGGTCAGACACTCATCAGTGCTGTTTGAATAGTGGAAGAATGTAAAGTTCAGATCAGCTGCATGTGACACCAACATCCACATTTCATACATAATTCTTTACACATTTCTTTTTTTTACTAATGGAATTGATGACAAATTCTCTTATATGTTTTACTGGGCAGCTGTGCCTCACTGAGTTCAGACAGAGTGTGCCTTGAAATATTTAGATTCAGAAATGATCACGCTCATGTTCGCAAATGTTTTCTGTTAGAAAATGTTGGGGGTTTCCACCTGACAGACGATATGGTACATAGGGTACATAGGGCTGCTGTCACTATTATTAAGTTTTACTAGACAATGAATTGTCACTCAAATAATTGCAGTTAACGATTTAATTGTGATTCTGTCATTGAACATTATGAATAAAAATTAAATTTCTGTTTGGCTTTTAGGCTTTGTAAAACAAAAGTTGCACAGGGCAGATATGAAAATAACACATAAAGATAAACATTAATAGTGGAAATAGCCGATCTACGTACAAGCTCACACTGCGCTGAATCGCGGCGCATTTTCAGCTTATAGATTTGGTATTTTGACTATTGACTGCTTAAAAATGTATATGAAAATCTTTAACATGGAAATTATAATGATTATATAGGCCCAGGTGATTATAACTGTGACA
The DNA here is from genome assembly GCF_963921795.1 of Nannobrachium achirus. Classification (NCBI taxonomy): domain Eukaryota; kingdom Metazoa; phylum Chordata; class Actinopteri; order Myctophiformes; family Myctophidae; genus Nannobrachium; species Nannobrachium achirus. The sequence goes on from NC_137826.1 coordinate 17,887,003, forward strand.
GGCCTAAGCGTACGTACATTCACCCCACATGACCAGTGTGTCATTAACTGGCCTCACATTATACTGTACGTCAACATTGAACTAAGCTGCTCTGTGTTTATATGTAAACACCAAGTGTCCACACGGTCATTTCCTCCAATCCATCACCACACTTGTCTTCCACTCAGTTGACAGCAGAATGGCGTAAGCCTATAGTTTTTCCGTGCCAGAAAACAATTGCATTTATTTGTATGTTTTATCTTTGGAGGAAACCTAACAAGAAAGCTGAAGAAAAAGGGCAAAAAAAGTTTGAAAAAAGGAAGAAAGTAGAATAAAAGAAGACATTTCTTCATAAGATATTTATTGGGCTTCTCTGCCTTCATTTGAAGAGTAAGGTTGAGATACTGTAGACCATTTAGCTAGGTCCCTGCCAAATGCATGCGTGCGTGTGGTGAGAAGGGGAGAGGCCAGTTGAACAGAGCAAGGGCAGAGCTGCAAGACAAGGGGAAAGCAAGGCACCAATTAACCTTAAAAGCTGCGGTTCCACTGTCTGTCTGAGCCCTTTGGTCCAGATGTGACTTCTGTTTCTAGGATGAAAAACGCTGTCATTATAAGACATGTAGGTCTTGGAGGTGAAGATGTGTTGAGGTGGAGAGTTTCCCCTCCGGTGTCCTCCGTGTGTGTGTGTGTGTGTGTGTGTGTGTGTGTGTGTGTGTGTGTGTGTGTGTGTGTGTGTGTGTGTGTGTGTGTGTGTGTGTGTGTGTGTCTTCAGTCTTCACCTACTACACTTCACCATCATGACCATGATGATGGCTTTCATGGTGATGATTTACATACAGCTGTGTCGTGTCACAAACAACATCAAACACGCCACGTAAGCCCACATTAGAAACATTTAAGGCAGGCTGCGGCAAGTGGATGTTGTATTCTAAATGTTGTACACTGCAAAATACAGTACATCTTAAAGTATTTGGAAGAAGGATATTTGGGGGGGGGGGGGTGCGAATAGGAGAATATCGTTTCTGTCTTGTGGAAACCTCATTATGTTCAAAAACTGTTACTTTTCAGGATTCGAAATTCAAAAACAGCAAAAGTAGCAGATCTACAAGCTCAAAATGTGCCACTTCGCATCGCGTTCTAAGCTTATGGATCTGCTACTTTTTATGCTTTTGTGTGATGCTGTAGAATAGATGATCAAGTAGGGTGTTAATTTACCAGAAAAAGGTTAGCATATGGACAACAACTATATCGTCGTTGTCGGGTAGAAACCTCGTATCTCCAAGTTTCAAATTTGTATGTTCTTTCGCAAAGTAAAGCCCTGCTTCATCATACAAGGCCTTCGCACAAAAGTAGTGAAAACAGCAGATCTACAAGCACACAACGCCTCGCGGTGCGAGGCGTTGTGTGCTTGTAGATCGGCTGTTTTCACTAGTTTAAATCATTTTTAAAATGATAAATGCAAACCGAACGATTTTGGACATACAAGGTTTTCACCCGACAGCGACGATATGTACAGTAGGTCAGTGTGTGATGGGCCTCAGTCTCTTCCCTCTGTCTAATGCCTGATGCCTGTCTGGTGTTTCCAGCAGAGTCCAGTTTGTGATGGTTGCCATCTGAGGAGGCCTCCTCCTCTATCTAAGCTGCTGCTTTGGCGGTAGTTCACTCTATCTCTCAGCACTGCCAGCCACCATGCAGCCTCATGGCCCACTGTGTTGATTTGTTTGTTTTCGCTTTGAGTTGCTTTACTTCTACATACAACCATGGATAGATAATGGGGCCAGTGCTCATGCAGGGGCCCTAGACTACCAGGGAGCCTGGGCCATGAGGCCCATTGAAAATGTATTAAAGCGTATAAATTATAAGCTCAAATACGTGGGCCCCTCAGCCTATAAGGCCCCTTCTTCATGGCTGTAACAGGGCTTATGGCCATCCTATATGTCCCTGTTACCTGGTCCTCTCCTACATGGCCGGAGTAGTAGTGTGTTTGCATGCACAGTGCCCACCATTAAAGATAACTGGTCCAGGGGCTTAAATCCTTCATCTTAATCCATCTCTGCATACAGGACTTTATATTACACATGCATACATTCACCTAGTGTTTCTCAAACATTTTCATGCCAAGGACCCGCAAATTGATATGTTTTGTGCCAGGGACACCCAGAAGCAATCTTAGTTCCCAGAGGTCTTTTCTTCCAGAGAAAATGTATGTTGAAATAATTTAATTAAAAATATTTTTTCAAAATATTCTCAATATTTCAAAAATAGCAGATGTACATGCTTGTAGATCTGCTATTTTTGAACAGCCAACGTATAAATGGTTGAATGTTTGCAATGCTACATTAACTACTTTTGCTGGGGACACCCTGGAACCTCTCCGCCCAAGGACCCCTGGGGGTCCCCAGACGACCCCACTTTGAGAACTTACTATACAACTGACAAATGCTTTAATATAAAGCATTTTCATATTTTTTAACCAGTGCAGGCTCTCTATTGAAAAGAACTGGCAAGATATTGCAGGTATAGTGCATGGGCACTTTCAGGTGGATCATCCTATTTTCTCCTTAAAGGTTTTATCGACTGACAGATTGATACATTTAGTGGACGTTAAACAGCTAATGGACTGGCCAAAGGACCAGATCAGCACCAGTATATCCAGTTGGTCCAAATGGGTTTCTGCTTGTAGTGCTGGTTATATGGTCAGAGTTTTTATTAGACTATAAATATACCTACAGTATGTCAGATCATTTGAGGTTATTTCTGCAGTGCTGCTGCACCTCTTCACCACTAGAGGGCAGTAGAATTTTATAATGGCAACATCGCAAGTACCATGTGGATCTCATTTAACTGGGCACCCCCTGGAACCCCCTCAAGGACCCCTGGGGGTCCCCAGACTCCCCTTTGAGAAGCACTGTCCTGAGAACCATCTCCCTGAGGAGGTTCAGGTCCTTTAGCGCAGTGGTTCTCAAACCTTTTAGCTCGAGACCCAAAAGAAAAAGAGAAAGAGAAGTGTTCCCTGCAAATGGGTTACAGAAACAGTAGGCTACTACAGTAGCCTACACTGATTTACCACGCAGGCAGGTCCAGGTGTGTGCATTGTGGTTCCTGAGATGTGTTTGTTTTAGTGGGAAATAGTATTTTTTAAAGATATATGTATTTACATTTGTAGGACTTTTGTATAGATATTGTAGATGGTATATTGTTTGGTACACACACACACACACACACACACACACACACACACACACACACACACACACACACACACACACACATGCTCGCACACACACGAACGCACACACACACACACACACACACGCACACACACACGCACACACACACGCACACACACACACACACACACACACACGTCTTTGAGGTACACCCACGCCTTCACTCAGAGACTTCTATACATTTCATGCACTCACCAGCACCACACTACATGACCTCATACACACCTAGTACTAAGGGCCGTACTAATGGAAACAAGCTGTAAGCTTTTTGCTTTCTCCTTTTGATTATGGTGGGTCAGATGTGTACATGTATGTAGCCTCATGTGGCATATCGTTGTTGTCGGGTGGAAACCTTGTATGTCCAAAACCGTTCATTTTGTATTTATAATTTTTAAAATGATTTAAACTAGTGAAAACAGACGAACTACAAGCACACAAGGCCTCGCACTGTAGATCAGCTGTTTTCTCTACTTTTGTGCAAAGCAAACTTGGAGATTCAAGGTTTCTGCCCGACAGTGACGATATATTATGTTTTATTTATTTTATCGAGCTTGTACATCTGCTATTTTTATATACATATATCTGGCATTAGACATTATATTTTATTTTATTTTTCTCTCCTTGGCACGAAAAAGTTTGAGAACCACTGCCTTAGGCCAAGAGTTCCAAAACTTTTCAAGACGTGACCCCCCAAAAATAGTCATATTTGAACTGGGAACACCCTCCCCACACACACACACACACGCACACGCACGCGCGCACACACACACACACACACACGCACACACACGCACACACACGCACCACCACCACCACCACCCTGACAAGCACTTGGAATTGAAGGCATTACATTTTGTTCCACAGCTAAATATCATAAAAATAGCCCAACTAAGGCATTGTGAGCAATGTTTGCCTCTTTCTTATATGATACTTGACAATTCGGCCAATTTGCTATCAAAAAGCTCTTAAAATTCCTTAAATTGTCACTTTAGAAATGTGCAGTTCGGGAAGCGCTGCCTTAGGCAACAAAGGGTTTTTAGATCACAGCACTATAGTCCATTCCCTGCCGGCTGTAATAAAGTGTACAACTCCTTCAACGGCTGTCTGGCTCAGGCACCTTGGAGGATGTTAATTTCACTGGACTCTTCTTGCTGTATTGTACTGTTTCAGGTGTCTATTTTATTTTATTCCACTGTCAATTGTTTTGTTTTTCTCCTTTTGTTGTTGCTGTTTGTGATGATGTGGGGCTGCTGTAACATTTGTATCACTGTACATTTCTCCTCGGGGACGATGAACAAAGTACCTACCTACCATCAGATGAAATTTGTGCATTTCTATTTTTATCTGTGCTTGAATATAAAAAAAGAAAACGAAAAGGCCTCTTGTAAAAAAAAAAATATAGAGCAAAAAGCAATCCATGTGATAGCTGTTGGAAGCCGACACAGAAGCATAGACTGTGCTTTAATATGTCACTGGTGAAAATGTATCTGTTTGGCTTATTTCTTCTCCACTCTCATTTTAGAACCGGAGTAGAATCTATTATGTTCTTATTGCCCAATGCTACTACCTTGGGGAATAATATTTATTTTCACATTTAGCCGAGTGCAATAATTGTGTACACTTATTCCATGGCTCAATTATATTGCAGTTTATCTTACTTAGTATTTTAGAACCTTTGTGTGCAGAATTTTATAACTGTGTTGCTATTTTAAAACCTGTGATCCTGGAAGAAGCTGTTTGTTTAGTGTGTGTGTGTGTGTGTGTGTGTGTGTGTGTGTGTGTGTGTGTGTGTGTGTGTGTGTGTGTGTGTGTGTGTGTGTGTGTGTGTGTGTGTGTGTGTGTGTGTGTGTGTGTGTGTGTGTGTGTGTGTGTGTGTGTGGCGCGCACTATTGTGGCATTAACTAGCACTACACATTTTGTAGTGTTTTATACAAAGTCAATGAAGGCGTTCTATCTATCTATCTATCTATCTCTCTCCCCCTCTCCTCTCCTCTCCTCTCCTCTCCTCTCCTCTCCTCTCCTCTCCTCCTGCCATAAGAATCTTGATCTGTAAGAAGTGACTCTAACAACCAATTTAGCATGCTCGCCTCCGAGCAGCACATACTGTACTGACAGCGTACAACTTGAAACCTGACATGGCCTGTGGGTGTGTGTAGCAGTGTGATGCAGTGTGGAACACCTATCTTCCATTAGATCTGTCACCTCTGTGAAGTAAGCTACAGCAGAGCAGAGGGTTCACGTGCATGTGCATGGTGACAAAGAGTCACAAAGCGAAACAGCCCAAGTGTCAGTCACATACAGTATGAACATGTACACGGGTCAACCATAGTTCAACAGCTCAGCGGGAGCTAGGAATAGACGCTAACTACAGTATGTCTTATTGTATTGCGGTTCAGGAGACGTTAAATGAAAGTCTATCCTTGGAAACATGTGTGGGAGCCGCGCATCAACGCAGTTCAAAGGGTCAAACTTTCTTGCATAAAGGCACGTGAAACTCCTCTTTTTCATGAGCAAATTACGCAGGGTATTGAACAAGAGGGAAAAAGATTCGAGCACTCAAAAATGAACGGAGGAAAATCAATGTACTTTAATCATATATTACCAAAAATATAAAAACCAACACGATCAAACTGGTCTTCAGTTTGGTGTTCGAAACATTTTTTATTTTATTTTATACACTCCATTTCCCCCCGCTAATAATAATACTAATACTATAGTGTTCCCTAACGTCAAACAACAACAAAACTAAAGAAGTGCTACTGTTGCATTGACTTCTGTAGCATAATGTAATTCAGTGGTTCTGTGAAGTCCTCTTGTTCTTTCTCTCTACGTCGTCCTCAGACAAGCCCTCCATCTGCGTCTCCAGTCATCTTGGTTCTCCATACATCTGGCCAGCTCATTTGTGCTTTCTGCACCAGCATCTTTCTTTAGTACGTCCACGAAGGTCTGAGATGTCCCCTTGATCGATGCCTGTGTGTTGGTTTGGTTCCCACAGTACAAGCTTTTTGTTTTTTTGGCCCGGATGTTATCTGTGTCGGTGGCAATGGCTGGCTAGTCTCATTGTTGGTGATGTGCTCGCCCTGGTTGTTGTTCAGTACAACACGTAACATTCTGGTGTAGCACCCGTCCAAGGACTTCTGTAGGGCTTGCGTTAGTGTCCAGCATTCACAGCCATAGAGGAGAACGGACTCTAACCTTTAGCTGTGCTCCGAAAACATATATGTTCATCAAATGCCATAGTCAGGTCAATACATTTGCTGTTATATTGTTGCAAAGTATTACTCTAGTAAGGTGTAAAGTTGTATACTTGTAAATAAGATTATCTCTTCTCTATGAGTGAGCTGACAACATTGGGTTGATTCCATGTTTGTTTATGGTATGGGTTGTTGTATGCATGGTTATATAGTGTTATCTATTTCCTTGCAGGCCTTTCTTTGGGTCTCAATAGTTGTAATGGTCTTATTAATGACAACATAGACAACCTGCATTCAGTGTATGATGATGGCCTGATGACCCAAACATCTGCTCCTTGAGTCACTTTTTTCCACTATGTCACCTTTTTCACTTTGTAATACAACATGATATATAAGAAAGAGACCCAATGTCCAGAAATGTGTTTGAGAACCACTGATTTAATGTGCGAGACGCAGGAACAGACTAGACAGTCGGCCCGTTCTGCCAGCCAGACGGTAAACATTTACCAAACCGGCGGTTAGTGTAACATTCACACGGTCATTGTGTTGCTGATTACAGAGAGCAGGGTTCCTGGGGTGGCCTGCATGTGGAGACAACCTGAACTTTCACGACGGCAATATATGGGAACAAAAGAGCCAGAACAGATGTGAATCTGCGCGACTTGTGTTTGTACCTGCTCTGTGTGTGCGTGCGTGCATGCGTGTGTGCGCGCGCGTGCGTGCGCGCGTGCGTGTATCTGCCTTCTCAGTAAATGGGGCAAAACTTTGTAACTCTTTGCCTATGGATATAAAAATAGAGACACATGGTGATGTGTCTAACAGAGGCCTCAAACTATGGTTGAAATCAAATCAACTGTGCCCACATGAATAGCTTATGTCTATGCTTGTTGATGATGTTAATTATTACTATAGGACCTTGCCCGGGGGGTGTGCACAGTATATGAGGGATTGAATGTAGGAGTCTCAGAAGTATAATGTTGGAGAACCCAGACCTATGAGTAATGTCAGTCATCTCCAAATTTTTTGGACATGCGGATGTTACTTGGCGGTGACGCAGTACAGGCGGCGGCGGTATCAGTGATATCAAACATTTGGGCACTGTTTCACCCGTTTATGCCCATATATGGTGTTCTGTGTCCAGGCCAGTATGTGATGTCAGTACTATGTCAGAGTACTGTAGACAGACGGTGGACAGACAGACATTCCGTAAATTACACAATTTTCAAATCATTCCATCATACGTACATTCTGGATCAACAGAACCTCTGAAAACGATCAGAGAATTAAGGCTTGTAGAACATTAAGGCTTGTAGAACATACACATTTGAAACTTGGAGATACAAGGTTTCCACCCGACAACGACGATATATAATCTTTTATTACAAAGTGAAAAGGGTGACATAGTGGAAACAAGTGGCTCAAGGAGCAGATGTTTGGGTCGTCAGACCATCATCATACACTGAAAGCAGGTTGTCTAATCTATGTTGGCTACTGTACTGTATACGTATAGGCAGTTTGCCTATTAGAGGTAGCCAATTAAGAGAATTTGACATCTCCTGCCCGCTTCCGTTTCGTCCTTGCAGTCACGCAAGTTTGTCCTCCTAACAGTACTATATATGACTTGCTGCTTATCAGAAATGGAGATTCAAAGATAAAATGTAAAGACATTTAAAAATGTATTTTCGTGAACAGAAATGATGAACGGATGACAGCTTCCCTTCTCTTTCAGGAGGCGTACGTGAGACTGGTGAGTGAGGGTTACAAATTGTAAAAGAGTTTCTTTTTAATCTTTTCAGACAATTGCCTAAAACAAGTATAGTAATAGCAGGCAGCGTGTGTGTGTGTGTGTGTGTGTGTGTGTGTGTGTGTGTGTGTGTGTGTGTGTGTGTGTGTGTGTGTGTGTGTGTGTGTGTGTGTGTGTGTGTGTGTGTGTGTGTGTGTGTGTGTGTGTGTGTGTGTGTGTGTGTGTGTGTGTGTGTGTGTGTGTGTTTGTGTACTTGTACTTCCAGCTGACCCAGACCTGGAGGTAATTGCTGGTTAGATCAACCGTGGAGTAAAATCATCATGTCCTACTGATGCCTTAATGTCTCTGTGGGTTTTTCTTTTCCGCCTGCAGCAACAGTGTGCGTGTGTTTGTATTACTAGGACATTTGTCCTCCCAAGTATATGGAAGTTGTGTTGTTTAATGGTCCAAAACAATATTTTCAGAGAGTTTTACAATTTGAAAAAGATTTCAGATTGGGATTAGGATTAAGCATTTAGAGATCAGGTTTAAAGGGTGTGGGGTTAGAGTTATGCTTACTTTACTTTATAGTCTGCATGTGTGCTGGAAAATTGCTGTTCTGTAAGCCATAAAATAGCTGATCTACATGTAAATCGGCTATTCTTGGCAATTTTCAATGACTTGCTAACATTTTTGATGTCCTCATAAGTAGCAATACAAACATGTGCGTGCGTGCGTGCGTGCATGCATGCTCATGGATGTGGTGAGGACGGAGATGAGAACTATAGAAGAGGGTCTGTGACGATGACTGAGTGCTGAGAGGTACAGAGCAACACCTCTGTGTTTCTGTACACACACACACACATTCTTCTCCGTCACTTGAAAGGGGAACACGACTTGTGTGGGTTTTTGAGTTCTTTTTTTTTGTTTTGTTTTGAACACAGATCAGCAGCCGGAAACGGGGGCGATGTGATAATGTAGTGCAGTTGTGGAGGCTGAGTGATTTGTGAGTGATTTTATGTAGAATATGCAGTGTGCCTTATATATCATTATTTAACTTGCTCACACGTTGTGAGCTTGTAGATCTGCTGTTTTCACTAGTTTGGGTCCCGGCCAAACATGTCATTTCTCTTTTGGGTCTTAAGCTAAAATGTTTGAGATCACTGAGCTATAGCCCACAAATGTTGTAAAAACTGGACTTCTGAAATTTAGGCCGGCTATGTGAGGCTACAGGTCTGACACCCATCTTCACTGTTATCTGTCAGACAAAATTAATTTAAATCTAGTAAAAAAACAAGCTCATTTTAGAAGTTCCATTCTTCCGTGGCTGGTTTGAGTGAGAAAGCTTTCACTTCTAATGTCCCTACAGTTCAAATGTCTACTGTAGTTTGTGATTCATTTTTCAACTTGATGAAAGTTGTACATTTTGGTCCAGGTGTTTTATGTAGCCTAGTTTTAAATGAGGCTTTTGGTTCCATTTGCGCTCCCCAAACAATCAAAACATGTTTTGACTGATTGATTTTAATTCAGTGTTTTATTTACAGGCTGGCCAGGGCTTATGACCACTTTGCTTCAGTTTATTTGTCACATGACAAGTTTAACCCATTAAAAACTGGCAAAGTATCTTTGTAATTTTAGATTTTAGCTATATACAGTAGGCCTATAGCAAAATATGTTTTTGAGTGGTGTCTACTGCTCCAACATTTAACCGTGTGTATTTGTCTGTCCATATGTCCATAATATGTACGAGCATGGCCCCAACAGCTGCAATACCGCTAGGTTACCTACCTTCAAGTGGTTGAGCAGCCTAAGGCACCGCTCACTCACACTGGGTGTGATTTCTCAGAAAACTCCTTTGATTTAGAACAGTGGTTTAGAACAGTAGTTCTCAAAAATAGCAGATACAGTATACTTTTTAACACTAATATTCTCTTCATGGGGGTCCCTGGCTCAAAACATTTTCAGATGGGGTGGGGGGGGGTCCACGGCCAAATGCATATCCTTTTGGGGGTCCTTGGCCTGAAAAAGTTTGAGAACTACTGATTTAGAATCGGCATCAGGTCTAATGGGTTGAGGGTATAAAAGAGTGGGTGGAATTATAGGAATTATATAACAGACCGATATCTGATAATAGTGTTCAAAGGCAGAGTACACCTTAGTCTGTTGAGCAAGTAAAAGACGTCTCACGTAGCAGCAGATATCAAATATGTATGAGATGACTGTGAACTCTTTCAAAGTCATGAACGAAAAAAAGCCCAGACTTGAAGCCATCAAACGTATAAAGAGCTGTCTATCATCAACAGACCAGGAAGACTAGACTGGTTCATCACAGAGCCAGACACCACAGATATAGCACTTAAATGAAGTTCATTTCATTGTGAGGCGGAAAAGTATCCCCATTATCCCCGGAAAATTCTGCATTTAAATAGACTATATTCAGATTCATGTTATTCCTACTGAACGGCTTGTATGTAATTCTTCACGCTAGGCACCAGATTATAGGGTAGAAACCATGTCCTACTCAGTTCCCTTCTCTCCATCCTCATAAGACCCAGTTTGCCTTTGTTCCTAAATATATAATCTAAATGGATTGGTCTAAGAAATATTGCATGTGAGGGTACCGCTGGCTTATAGTGGTTAAAGTGCATACTGTACTAGTGTTTTAGTACTCGAGTCAATGACTCGTCTCGAGTCAGGACTTGAGTCCAAATTTTCATTGACTCTATCTTGTCTCGGTCTCACCCATGATTTTACTTGGTCTCGACTCGGTCTCGGACTAAATGACTAAGGACTCTTCCTCCACTCGCGTCAAGAGTCAAGACAATGCAAGGAAATAATTGTATACCCATATTATGAGGACTCGAGCCCATTCACATTAACATTATAAGAGAGCTACGTTGATGAATTACTAGATGATGTGTGTAAATGGTTTAGTAGATGTGTGTAAATGGTTTAGTAATGTTTTTTTTTTAATCTGGTCTTGGTCTTGATTTGGTCTCGACCCCCATTGGTCTCGGTCTTGACTCGGACTCGACCCCCTCCTGCACTCGGTTTTGACTCAGAATTAGTCTGGATTTGGACTTGCTTTAGGTGGACTCGACTACAACACTAGTGCATACCATAAGCTTTAATGCAGCCTGACTCGGGTCTTGGGTTCGATTCCCAAGCCTGACGACCTTTGCTGCGTGCGCTGTCACTTCCCGTCTCTCTCTCCTGTCTCTCTATACTGTGTACTATCAGTAAAGGAAGAAAAGCCCCAAAAAATATATAAGAAAGATTGCATGTTTTGAGAATTTGTTGTGAAAGAAACCCTCTTGCATTGCTAGACTGTTTTCTTGAATCATCAAGACCCTGAAGTTACCAGGCTTAAGAATGCTTTGGTCAGAATTTACAGGATCGACATCAATGGGTCACATAAAGCAAGCTCCAAAACAAATCAAAATGGCCTCTGTTATATTCCCATGCATTTTATAACAGTGTGGGGCGCCCAACACAACACAACACAAGCCTGGATATTACTCATGATGAGCAGATATTCAGTCATCATGAAAAATTCATAAATAATTTCGTCATTGAAGCGAACAGGAAACATATAGCCTACAGCTGTTTTATTCTCGCAAATTAGGGTGACTCGAGTATTACAAATCTTTTTCTTTGAATCTGGCACAAATACTGTATATATATAAAAAATAACATGCTGCACCTGCACTGGGTGAGCGTAACGGTAACAGGGTATCAGGTTTATCTCAGAGAAGTGAATATACATAATGCTGTATATTGTTTCTGTCAGGTGGAAACCTCACATGTCCAAAAGTATTACTTTTCAGAATTCAAATAAAAAAATATCAGGAGCAGCAGATCCACAAGGTCGAAAACACGTCACGTCGTGCTGCGTTTTGAGCTTGTAGATCTGCTATTTTTTTTTTTTTTTTTAAACTTTGTTTATTTGATTTTCAAATGAAGCATTAAGGCAATGAAGTGGTACAATAATAGGAGTAGCAGCTTCTTTTGTACAAACATCAAATATAAAACAGTGATATAAGGAGTAGATCTGCTATTTTTGATACTTTTGTGTGACACTGTAGTTGTATGATCAAATATGGGCAGAGGAACAATATACATATGTATTTATTTTACAGTACATGGCTCAACAATTCACATTTAACCCACATTTAAAACACATTCAAACAAACAGTTAAACCTGCTACATCTGACAAAAACAGTGTTAACGGGGTGAGAATACGGTGCCTATTTTAAGTAGCAAAGTGATGATGACAGAGGGAATAATATAATAATACATTTTCTTTCTCTATAGATGCTTTTTCTGGGCCAGTGGGACTTTGCAGCGTCGCAAGTCGCAACCCATTCGCCAGAGATGAAGATTCTTCTTTTTTGCCCGTGTATGTTTGTTTCTTCAAAGCACGGGTATACATCTGTATGTTTGAAGGCCGCCAGGCAGCCCAGTATCACTGGGCGGATTGGTGGAGGCCAGGGGGGATCAGAGTGACTTTCAGAGTGGCTTTCCTCTGACTGACTTCATGATGAGAAGCAGGCCAGGGACGTTTTATGCAAATCCTTCCAAATTGGGGTGGAAGTGCAGAAGTGCACTTCACGGGCTGTATTATTAACTGTGGCACTGTAGTCTTTAATAAAACCTTGGAGGCATAAACAGTGCTACCAGCCCGGCTGCCACGTTCACACTGAATCAAAGTCCCCTGCCTTTCCAAAGCCATGTGTGTCTAATACTTCACCGTGCAGCTCAGCGTCTTGGCACTGCTGTAAACCACTGCTGTGTGTATATACCAGCACCCCTTGCTCATTGCCACTGTTGGGTTGCTTGTTGTGTAATTGCATTCCTTTCCATTTTCTATCTTCTTGTACTTTATTGTGTTCTCTCTCTCTCTCTCTCTCTCTCTCTCTCTCTCTCTCTCTCCCTCTCTCTCTTTCTCTCTAATTTTTTGTGTTTCTCTGTATAGCACTTTGGTTGGCTATACTGTCATTTTAACCCATTTAGGACAGGAACCCCTTTTGGGGTTTTTACCTTTCAAGATGGGAACTCCTTTTGGGGTTCTTGTTGCTATGTACATTATATAGCAACATAACCTTTTTATTATTATTATTGAATATCTTTTATTATTATTATTTATTTATTTTCCAGAAAACCTAGATCAGGATTTAGAAGGCGTTTTTAGAATCAGCCTCAGTCATGTGCTTTATAAATAAACATTGAGTTGAGTTGAGTACATTCACTCTTCTACTGTACAACAATTTTGAGGTACTTTTACTTTACTTTATACTCCACCACTTCTCAGAGGCAAATATTGTACCTTTTCTTTATTCTTAACAGCTTTAATTACTATTTGCTTTGAAGATTTGGGTTATTATTACAAAACATACAGTATGTACGTTTAACATACACTATTTTATACTTCGGGCTAACTATAAGCAAGACAAAGCCAACATACAGTAACTATAGTAGTAAAAAAGATTTCATTAAGGTGTTAAACAGGATGATATCATTTTCAGTGTATAATATTTAACGACAGGTTTTAGAGTGAATTCTCTCCCAGAGCAAGAACATAAAAGCCTCCGTAATATAATTTAACAGGAAACTTGTACAGTAAGCGAAAGTACTACAAAGTAACGTATTACAAAGTAATATGTAATGCATTTACATTTTGAAGGTAACTTCTCCCCCCCCCAAAAAAACTTTTTTGTTCATTGCCTGGCAACTATCAGCATTGTCAGGGACGTGCTGGCCATTGGGAAAAGCGGGACAACTCCCGAACGGCCCGAATTATAAATAAAATGTCGGCCTTCGTTCCATTTTATACATTTTTTCACAAAGCAAAGCCCTGCTTCATCATACAAGGCCGTTGCACAAAAGTAGTGAAAACAGCAGATCTACAAGCACACAACGCCTCGCGGTGCGAGGCGTTGTGTGCTTGTAGATCTGCTGTTTTCACTAGTTTAAATCATTTTTAAAATGATAAATACAAAACAAACGGCTTTGGACGTACAAGGTTTCCACCCGACAACGACGAAATACAACTCATGTAATTGGCCCACTGGCTTGTCACTTGTCATGATCCGAAATGGCAAATCTTTGAGTAGCAGCAGCGCTATAGAGAGAGATCTCTCTCTATAGCGCGCAATGAGGGCCTCTACAACTCTTTTTCCCGGGCTGAATCAGGGGCCCAGCACGTCCCTGAGCATTGTGCAGCAGCATCTCCAGACATCAGCTGTGTGCTTTTTATGAGCGGCCGCTGCCTCAGATTGTATGGGAGCTGGCGTTGTTTCCCAGCACACAACAGCTGTCGCCGGGTGATTTATAGGTTAGAAAACACAGAAACACTCCAAAAGGTTCAAACAGCACACAAAGTGGCAACGGCAGGTTTCAAGTTTATACTTGGAAAAATGTTACAGACTTTAAATTGCTATGTGGGCCGAGAGGTTGAGCTGCAGTGGAGGAGGCATTATTAGACAGTGGTGGGAAAAGTACTGCACGCGTTTTACTTAAATAGAAGTAGCAATACTGCAGAAATGTGGAAATACTCTGTTACAAGTAAAAGGTATTGGTATCAATTACATTTACCAACCCTTTTGGTCTCCTGATATTTTCGTCAGGCCAAATTTGAAAGAAACTAGCATTATGGGTATTCCACATTTTGGTGACAGAGCAGTAGAATGTTAAAAGTTAATGAGGCGTCACATGTCAGCGTGACATGAGGCGTGATGCCTCATGTCACACTGAGGCGTGATTTGATGTCTTGCTGACATCAGATCCCTGATATCATCAATATACGTCCTTCACCCCTTTATGCCCATATATGGACCCATATCTGGGAATGCCCATGGACATATTGTGTCAGTCTCATGTGGTCTATGACGTCGGACATCTATGATGTCAGACGTCAGTCATCTCCATATTTGGGAAAATATGGCCACTTTTTGGCCAAAGTTGATGCCATGCCAAAGCGCCAGCGCTCGCCCAGCAGCCTGTCGTCACCCATGGCGGATGAGTGCACGTGCCCATGTGCGCGGGTCGCTTCTCGCCCTTAGGGCGTCTTACTAGTATTTATTTGAGTAAATTGAATAATTGAGACGTGACACGTTGCGATGCATTTGTACTTTTCACCTATCTTGAAATGCCCAAAATCTAAGCCTTATTGCCGAGGCCCATAGGGTCAGGAGCTTATCTCCTGTTTCCGTAGCGTGAGGCGGCTTGATGTGCAAGTGCATACCCCAGCCATGATGTACAAGTTCACCCCCTGGACATGACGCTATAGTATGTAACAGGGACTTCACCACTAATCCAACCCTTGATGCTGAGTGCATAGCAGGAGGCACAGGGTCCCATTTTTATAGTCTTCGGTATGGATCGAACCCCGACCCATATGTCTCAGGGCGAACACTCTAACCACAAGGTCACCACTGAGCTGGCCAAAATAGGGATTGATTATTGTTGTTTTAAATGATCGAGGACTGATTATCAAAAGATCGATGAGTATTATTAACCGTTGCAGCCCTAATCTGCTATTTTCAGCGAGCGTTGGCCCCATGCAGAGCAGGCATGCTGTGGTTAGACTGAACATAACCACAGGACATCATCTGAGCACTTTGTACAAGCACACGCCACTTACATGTAAATGTAAACACTGCAAATGGAGCGTTTCCATGACGACAGCCACAACAACCATTATCGTCGCTGTCGGGCACAAACCTCGCATCTCCATATTATTTCAACTTTCTATGTTTTTTCTTTCTCGCAAATTAACGCCCTACTTGAGTGTCACACAGAATGAGTGAAGATATGTGACCAGTGGTTGAAAAAGTACTCAAATGTTTTACTTAAAGGGGAAGACCACCCATTTTCATGAACTATGTCATTAATATAACTTAGAGGAGTTGTGTGGAAATAGAAAAAAAGTTCCCCCCCTTCTGTGTTGCCTAGAATTGGAGGATTGATTTTGGGTTTTGTATTGTAAAGTACAATGTGTGATGTCATCAAGTTGTAATTTACAATACAAACCCCAAAATCAATCCTCCAGTTCTAGGCAACACAGAAGAGGGGGAACTTTTTTTCTATTTCCACACAACTCCTTTAAGGTATATTAATGACATAGTTCAATATCGAAAATGGGTGGTCTTCCCCTTTAAGTAAAAGTATCAATACTGCAATGTAGAAATACTCTGTTAGGGTGCCCTCACACCAAAATATCTATGATAGTGGAATCCGCGTTCCGCCAATGCGCCAATGAATTTCAATGAGAGTGAAGCGGTTTCATGCCAGCAGAGGATTTCTGCAAAAAACGCTCCCTTATCATTGAAATGCATTGGCGGAACGCAGATTCCACTCTCATAGGTATTTTGGTGTGAGGCTGAGGCCACCCTTACAAGTAAAAGTCCAGAATTCAAAATGTACTTGAGTAAAAGTACGAAAGTGTTGGCACCAAAATGTACTTAAAGTACCAACAGTAAAAGTACAAAATGTTTTATAGATCATCTATTTTCAAATAGCCAAGGTATAAAATAGGGCTAAAGTGGTTTATGCGTGTTTTATACTGTTATAATGTATATCTGCAAAGTAACTAGTAACTAAAGTTTTCAAATAAATGTAGTGGAGTAAAAGTACAATATTTGGATCCGAGATGTAGTGGAGTAGAAGTAAAAGTATTGGAAATTGGAAACACTCAAGTAAAGTAGCCTACAGGTACCTCAAAAGTGTACTTAAGTACAGTACTTAATTAAATATACTTAGTTACTTTACAACACTGTATGTGACACATTGTGAACTTGTAGATCTGCTATTTTCACTATTTAAAAATGTTTTTGGAGCTGTGTGAAGCACAGGCTCCCTATACGTGGCTGTGTGGGTCTGTGTGTCTGTCTGTCTGTCTGTGTGTGTGTCTGTGTGTATGTAGCCTGAACTTCCTAAACTTCGGCACGCCACTAGTCCCACAGTTTTGCCACCACACACTCGCGCCATATGTCAAATCGACCGGCTTACTCGGGAATCGTGGGCTATTACTTTTCTAAGAGAAAGGTTCTATAGTTTAATTGATATTAATTTATTAGTGAATTAATTTTCCCCATTGACTTATAATGGGAATTGCAAAAACTCACATTCAATTATTTGTCTCTCGCAAACCATAGGGCTAGAGTTTCAAGACTTGGAGAGGAGGTTCATAATGATTTCAAGGATTAAATAAAAAATAATTGTGTCATTTGGCCGCATGGTGGCGCCATAACACCCCACTTTACGTTTTGGCCTGTAACTCTTGAACCGTAGGTCGGAAAATTAAAAATATTTTTTCCCTGGATTCCTTGGGTCATGACGCATCTCCCCATATAGGCCACGCCCATTTGCGCCATGATAGATTTTCCGCCATCTTGAATTTTCTCCAAAACACACTTTTTGCTCCTTCTCCTACATATTTTCTTCAAATGTCACAAAAATCGGTACACATGATCCACACACACACACACACACACACACACACACACACACACACACACACACACACACACAGCTCCACTTCACACGGGTGTGATTTTTTAAATAGGCCTAATACAAAAAAATATGTTTTGGGGGGGACTTGCCAGGTTTCTTCTGGCAGACGACTGCAATAACCATTTGTGAAATGAAATGAGAGATAACGAACATCTGTGGGGTCTGAAAGTTATGATAATTAAAAGTCAATCAGGACCTTTTGTCTCGCTAAAAAAACGAAAAGGAATCCCTTTCGTGTTAGGCTACTCGAAGAATCTAACAAGAAAAAAAAGGAAAAAACAGAGTTTGATTTGTGTGGGAAAGCATGAAAGCAGCATTCTGGGCTGCCAGAGCCTCTGCTCTCTAATTTACAAAAACTGCTAATTATTATAATGATCTTTAACACTGCCTTTGTTCCCTGTTCTTCAGACACTGCAGACATTAATTCACAAAGGCACTGATAATCTCCCTAGACTGAAAGAAAATGCAAGTCGTGATACAGAAGATACATGTATGCATTAGAGTGGTTTTGACATGCACACACACACACACACACACACACACACGCACACACACACACACACACACACACACACACACACACACACTAGGAAAGCTTGGTATCCATTGAAATAACAAAGGCACACAAGAATCCTGTCATCACATTTTTAAAAGCTTAGGGACAGTGGACAGACGATTTTGACTGTAGGGTATCGTTGCTGTCGGGAAGTTACCTCTTATCTTTTGGTATTCTTTTGTAAATTTACACACTAGGCTACAGACAGTGTCACACAAAAGTATCAAAAATAGCAGATCTACAAGCTCAAAACGTGGCACGAAGCACTGTTTAGAGCTTGTAGATCTGCTGCTTTCGCTATTTTTTAATGTGAATCCTGAAAAGTAACAGTTATGGACATATAAGGTTTCCAGCTTTCCACCCAACAGAGACGATACCCAACATTTCATTATAAATGCAACTATAAGGGGTCATCCGTGGATTTGTCTCTCTGACAGTTTGTATTTATTTTTTAATTCTGTGGAAAACAACAAAGGGTCAGCAAGTCTATATTATACCAAACCTACAGGGAGGAGGCAGGGGAAAATATTGCTTTGCCTGAGGGAAGGACAGCTCAGGCATGGTTTAAATTTTATAGACACAGTCCTACACAACAGCATAAATCAATAAATATAAAACTATTAGACCTTGGGAAAAATAAACTATATGGGGACCCCCATATAACTCCTGGAAAACTTTTCCAAATGAAATGCATGCTTTGTTGACTTAGGCCTAAGTCAACAAAGCATGCATTTCATTTGGAAAGGTTTTCCAGGAGTTATATGGGGGTCCCCAGCACAATGAGGAACAGTTTAAACACTTATGATCTACAAGCTCACACGTTGTATTTTGCACTTGTAGATCTGCTATTTGACAGATTTTCTCTTATGGGAGTCCCTGGCAAAAATATATTTTCAAATGGGGGTCCGCAGCCAAATACATAGGGTACCACGTGTGTAAATGATGTAGATCATATGTTGTTGTTTTTTTGTTTTGTTTTTTATCTTTCTTGCCCACTCTTCTTTCTCTTATGGAAATAACAAAAACTCTGGAGCTTGCTTAAAACCAATTTCACCCACTGTTTTACACCTGTAAACCTGTGATGCGACAATCAAGACGATTCTGATTACATATCAATTTGGGTGGTCTTTGACATGAAAATGTCTGAGAACAACTGGGATGACAAATAGAGTGTCTTGCTCTGTGTGATATTGTACAAATGCACACAGCACAGTAACAGCTTATTGTATCTATACTTTGAACAAAGGAATTGCAATTGTTAATCCCAGTGGGTGGACCCCCAGCTATTGCATTAGGTGAGACTGAGACCCAATCGTGTCATCCCATGTAATGAAATTTAGGTGAGATAGTATTTCATGACATCCTGCAAGTCTCCGCCCTCTGCGTGAGTGTCAGCATCTCCATCCACTCACCGGCCAGGCGTGGGGAACCAGCCTTCGGGCTCTTATCCAATCCAGTGCAGAGGTGGGCGGCGATGCTTCCACACAATCCACGCAGCCTCTCCAAGTGGCTGAAGTTATAAGTCCGTGCGCTCTGCTCATCCTGACAAATGTCGCTGTCCCGCACGGATTACGCACGCATGGGAGTCACTGTGACTGTTCGGACATAACATCTGACTCCTGCACCTTTTTGTGGATTTTACCTTTTAGAGTAGGAAACAAAAAAAGAGACAAAACAACACAAAGGAAAGCTGTGTTGTTCTGCAGCATCACTTGGATACTATAGAACCGAACATTTTTTTTTGTTTTGTTTTGGTGGTGGTGGGGGTTTGTTTCGGACCAAAACGAACCATCCATCCACGGGCTGTCACGATGGTTCATTTCCACACTACTCTCCTGCTGGTAACAGGTCTGCTGGTGTGCAGCGCGCAGCAGCAGCAGCAGCAGCCGTTTGACAGCAGCAGCGCTCATGGATTATCGTACGCGCTCCGCTCGGAGCTGTCAGAGGACTCCATCCTGGTGGCCAACAACGGGATCCACGTGCCTTTCGGCCGTTCGGTGTTCATCGACCCCATCAACGACCTGGTGATCCAGACGCAGCCGGGCGACCGCTGCAGCATCACCGTGCTGGACAACGACCCGCTGTCGCAGCGGCCGGGCCATCTGTCGCCCAAAAAGTTCTCCTGCGATTTCGGACCCAGCGACGTCACGTACTCGCACTACGGCTCGCGGAGCCCCGCCAAGGACAGAGTGCGGCTGCAGCTCAGGTACGACACGAACACGGAGACCGTCATCATCCCGTTCATGATGGAGGTGGAGGTGGTCTTTACGCAGCTGGAGCTGCTGACCAAAAACATGCCGCTCACCGTCGACAAGCTGCACGGCGTGAGTAACCCCATTGACAAAAAGATCTTAGAGTTCACTTACGACAGAGACTCTCACGTGTGCGAGGTGACGTCCCTGGCGAGCGGCGGCAACGCGCTCCCCCGGTATGGCAGGCTCGTGGACCAGGGGAAACTCGGCAAAATGATGAACTGCGACGAATTCACGCAAGCCGACATCCGCTACGAGCACACGTTCGACCGCAAGTCGCCGAACAGGGACTACGTGCCCATGGTGGTGGAGCTGCGGGACAAGGAGGGCAACCTGGTCAAACAGGAGTATTTCCATCTGCTGATCCGCGTCAAGGAGGGAGAGGAGAACACGCCGCCCAAGCCCAGCTTCGTGTCCATGATGATGATGGAGGTGAGTCAGTTTGTCATGACGGCTCTCACCCCGGACATGCTGGCCGCCGAGGACGCCGAGTCGGACCCGGACGAGCTGGTGTTCAACATCACCTCTCCCTTATCCTACGAGGAGGGCTACATAGTCAGCACCGACGACAGGAACCTCCCCATCACCTCCTTCTACCAGAGAGACTTACGCGATCTGAAAATCGCCTACAAGCCCCCCGCCCTCGACTCGGACACAGAGCGGATCTTCCAGCTGGAGTTCGAGGTGGTGGACACGGAGGGCGCCGTGTCAGACCCCTTCGCGTTCATGATCGTCGTCAAGCCCATGAACTCCATGGCGCCGGTGGTGACGCGCAACACGGGCCAGCTGCTGTACGAGGGCCAGTCCCGGCCGCTGTTCACCACGCACAACCTGGAGATCAGCGACGAGGACAACCTGGACAACGTGGCGCTGATGGTGGTGGACGGGCTGCGGCACGGCGAGCTCACAGTGCTGGGCTCCCACCGGGGGTTCTTCACGCCCGCCGACCTGGACGCGGGCATCGTGGTGTACCAGCACGACGGCAGCGACACCTACAGCGACAACATCATCTTCAAGATGACGGACGGCAAGCACGAGGTGGAGTTCCTGTTCCCCATCACCATCGTGCCCACCGACGACGAGCCGCCGATCATCAACGCCAACACCGGCCTGGTGCTGTTCAAGAACCAGATGATGCCCGTGTACCCCTTCATGCTCAGCGCGGCCGACATCGACTCCGAAGACTCCACCATCAAGTTCACCATCGTCCCGCCTTTCTCCGCAATCGGCGCAGCGTTCCTGAGGCAGTCGGACGCTCCGGAGGACCCCTCCTCGTGGAGGTTCAACGCCCAGGACGAGGTGTACGAGAAGGAGGTGACGGAGTGGCTGCAGAAAGACATTACTGACGGGAAGCTGTTTTACAAGCACACTGGCCCTCACAACACCGACACCGTCATGGACCAGTTCGTGTTCACGGCTCAGGACGACAACGACCCGCCAAACGAGTCCGGCGAGAGCGTGTTTGTCATCAGGGTGTTGCCTATCGACGACGTCCCGCCCGAGCTGTTCCCCGGCACCACCCTGCAGATGACCGTTCACGAGTACCAGCTCACTCACTTCAGCAAAGAGGTTCTCCGCTACACCGACCTGGACTCGGAGGACCGCGACCTGAAGTACACCGTCACCCAGCCTCCCACCGACACCGACGAAAACAACCCGGCCACGTTCGGCTCCCTGGTCCTCACAGACAGCCCCGACACTGAGGTCACGGAGTTCACCCAGGCCCAGGTCAACCACCATAAGGTGTCCTACAGGCCGCCTGACGTGGAGCTGGGGATCACGGCTCACGTCGTGCAGCTCCGCTACTCCGTGGAGGACCCGGCGGGGAACAGCGTGGACGGAGCGTTCACCATCTACCTCCAGCCAGTCAACAACAAGCCCCCCCAGATCACCAACACCGGCTTCCCTGTGTTCGAGCGCGGCATGCATGTTGTCTCCATCGCCGAGCTGGACGCCACAGACCCCGACACGGACGTCAAGCTCATAACCTTCACTCTGAGCCAGCCGCCCGCCCATGGCCAGCTGCAAGAGGAGTTCGCTGACCTGGAGAAGGGAGCCGTTTTCAAACTGGAGGACATCACAGAGGGCAAGATCTCCTATATCCACAATGGGGACGAGACAGCCAGCGACGAGTTCCTGTTGGACGTCAGCGACGCGATCCACGTGGTGACCGTGACAGTCAGAGTACAAGTAAGGCCCGTCGACGACGAGAGCCCCATCGTCAGCTTGCCCCCGGGGACGATAGGCTCCCATTTGGACGTGCTGGAAAACGGAGCCACGGAAATCACGACCAACGTCCTCCAAGGCCGCGACGACGACACAGATGACCTCCAGCTGACCTTCATTGTCGAAGACGCCCCGGGGAGGGGAGAGATCCTGGTTAAAGGGGTGCCCGCTACTAGGTTCACACAGGCCGACATCATCAATGGCTTGGTGGTGTATGCACACACTAGTGGAGAGATAGGCCTCATGTCTGAAGAGGACAACTTCAATTTGACGCTCACCGACATGTCAGACGAATGGACAGTGGGCGGTAACAAAGTCACCGGAGTTCGCGTCTGGGTGACTATTCTTCCAGTTGACAACCAGGCCCCTGAGGTGGGAGTCGGGGTTCAGTTCAGTGTCATTGAAGGGGAGAAACACACAATCGGCCCTGAGCACTTGAACGCCGACGACAATGACACGCCGTCAGAAGACATCCTTTGCACCATCATCGTTCAGCCCTCCGCCGGCTACTTGGAAAACATCTCCCCTGCTCCCGGCTCCGAGAAGTCCAGGTCAGGAACGGCGATCAGTGCGTTTACCATCGGAGACGTCAGGGAAGGACACATCCACTATGTGCAGAGCATTCACAAAGGGGTCGAGCCGGTGGAAGATAGATTCACGTTCCGATGCTCCGACGGCATCAACTTCTCCGAGAACCTGTTCTTCCCCATCGTCATCATCCCCACAAATGATGAGATGCCGGAGCTCTACATGAGGGAGATCGTGGTGATGGAAGGGATGAACATTGTGATCGACACGCCGATCCTGAACGCCGCCGACGCCGACATCCCAGCCGAGGAGCTGACGTTCATCATTTCCAAGCCGCCCAAACACGGCGAAATCTTGAACCAGCTGTCCACCGGCTCTGTCGTTGTGAAGAACTTCACGCTGGAGCAGATCCGAGAGGCCTCCAGCATCATCTACGAGCACGACGACTCCGAGACCACCGAGGACAGCTTCGACGTCATCGTCACAGATGGCAAGCACTTTGTGGAGAAAACGGCCACGGTCATGATCATTCCCGTCGACGACGAGACTCCTCGCATGCTGATCAACGACGGCCTGGAGGTGGAGATAGGAGAGGCCAAGGAGATCGACGGAAAAGCGCTCAAAGCAACAGATTTGGATTCGGACGACAGCGCACTGACATACATCATCCGCTTTGGACCCGGCCAGGGTCTACTTCAGAGGAAAACTCCCTCTGGCTCTTTGGAGAACATAACGTTGGGCATGAACTTCACTCAGGGGGAGCTGGACGAGGGGCTGATGGTGTACACGCACAACGGCCAGGAGGGCATCCGCGACCTGGTCAAGTTCGACGTCACCGACGGCATGAACCCGCTCATCGACCGCTACTTCTACATCACCGTGGGCAGCATCGACATGGTGTTCCCCGACGTGGTCAGCAAGGGCGTGTCCCTGAAGGAAGGCGGCAGAGTGACCCTGACCACCGACCTCCTCAGCACCTCGGACCTCAACAGCCCCGACGAGCACCTGGTCTTCACCATCACCAGGGCCCCGGTGAGAGGCCACCTGGAGTGCACAGACACCCCCGGCATGCCCATCGTTTCCTTCACGCAGCTCCAACTCGCCGGCAGCAAGGTCTACTACATCCACACCTCTGACGACGAGGTCAAGATGGACAGCTTCGAGTTCGAGGTCACGGACGGCTTCAATCCCGTCTTCAGGACGTTCAGGGTCGCCATCGTGGACGTGGACAACAAAAAGCCTGTGGTGACCATCAACGGCCTCCTCGTCACCGAGGGTGAGACCAAGCTGATCACGCCGTTCGAGCTCACCGCCGAGGACCAGGACACGGCGGAGAAGCTCCTCAAGTTCACCGTCACGCAGCTGCCCGTCCACGGCAAGCTCCTCTACAACCGCTCGGTGCCGGTCACCAGCTTCACCAAGCAGGACCTCAACGACAACCTCATCAGCTACAAGCACGACGGCACCGAGTCGCCCGAGGACTCCTTCTCCTTCACCGTGACCGACGGCACGCACACCGACTTCTACGTCTTCCCAGACACCGTGTTCGAGACGCGGCGTCCGCAGACGGTGAAGATCGCCGTCGTGGCCATCGACAACGGCGTCCCGCAGATCGTGGTCAACAGGGGCGCGCCCACGCTGAAGATCCTGCCCACGGGTCACCTGGGCTACCCCATCAGCTCCAAGGTGCTGAAGGCCGAGGACAGAGACAGCAGCCCGGACTCGCTGGTGTTCCACGTCACCGCCCAGCCCAAGCACGGCTACATCATCAACCTGGGACTAGGGAACAACTCTGTCGACACGTTCAGTCAAGGTAAGAACCAGATTTTGACAGTTTTTTCGTAAATTATTGCCCTATACTTGATATCGTCGTCCAAGTTTCAAATATGTATGTTCTTTTGCAAAGTAAAGCCCTGCTTCATCGTACAAGGACGTCGCACAAAAGTAGTGAAAACAGTAGATCTACAAGCACACAACGCCTCGCGGTGCGAGGCGTTGTGTGCTTGTAGATCGGCTGTTTTCACTAGTTTAAATCATTTTTAAAATTATAAATGCAAAACGAACGGTTTTGGACATACAAGTTTTTCATCCGACAATGACGATATACTACACAGTTACACAAAAGCATCAAGAGTAGCAGATCTACAAGCTTGAAGTTTTTTGAGCTTGTAGATCTGCTACATTAGCTATTTTTTAATTTGAAAAGTAACTGTTTTGGACATATGAGGTTTCTACCCGACAGAGACGATTATACTCTGTTACAAGTAAAATGCCTGTATTACAAATTTGAGAGTGAGTAAAAGTACAAAAGTATTTGCTTTATAAAATATAATGTATTTAATTATCATCGCTATCAGGTCGAAAATCTTATTATGATTAAAACCGTTGGAAAGAATAACCTGTGTTCCAACTGATCCAGTGTACAGTAGTTATTATTTATTCATATTAGCTCTTGTTAATAATGTGTTTCATTGATTAAATATTTATAAAACCCACAGCATTGTTCAAAACCAGTGAAAATAGCCAATAGCTCACAACACTTCGCATTGCACACATACACAAAAAGTTGAAATATACTGTACAAGGTTTTTACCCAACAGCATGCATAATGTATGACACTATATATAATAGTCCATAATTACTCCATAACATCTGTCATCTGTAAAATTCAACCGCTCACACTTTCTCCGTTTTTTGATTGCTTTTCTCACGCTGCATGATGAGGATGTAAATGTATGTTGTGTGCATAATTATTCTCACGTGATTTGGGAGTTTCAAAAGTGAATTGACACGGCCAGGCTTTAAGAACGGCGTGTGCATCAAATGATAATTAGCTGTGCCAAGAAGCAGAGATGTTTTCTTTGGGTAGTTAATATTGCGTCACATGTCATTTTAACCACATTCACCATTATTTAATACTTTGGCTGTTCAAAAATAGCAAATATACAAGCTCATAGCACATCCATTCTTGCCTCTATGAGCTTGTAGATCTGCTATTTTAGAAAAATCTTGAACATTTTGTGGAAATCTTTGAATATAACATATTTTTTAAAGCAAGCATTTTTAAATGAAACCTTTGCATTTTGAGATGGGGGTCCATCATTTTGGGGGTCCTTGACATTAAAAAAGTTTTGAGCACCACTGATATACACATAGCGACATAAGCTTTTCAAAAAAGTCGCTTAGAACAGTGGTTCTCAACCTTTTCAGGCCGTGACCCCCCACATAATCATATTTTAACTGGGGACCCCCCACCTTACGAGCACTAAGAGTTGAGTCAGTACTTTTTGTACAACATTCTATTGTGAAAATAGCCGATCTACATGCTCACAACGCCTCGCAACGCCAATTTGTCATTTTAGCTGTATTAAAACGTCCTCAAATTTTCACTTGAGAAATGTGCAGATACCCTCTATACACTTAAACTTTTTGTTGGTTTGTTTACTGTTGAGTAAGAAAACAATCTTTCATATTAAGTTAATCATCTGGGGACCGCCCAAAATAATGTGGGGACCCCTCTGGGGGTCCTGACCTACAGATTGAGAACCACTGGCTTAGAACATATTTCTTTTAGAACCGGCCTCATGGCACTCAACGGGTTAAGAAGTGGTCGTGTTCATCAAATCGTAATTAGCTGTGCGAGGCAGCGGAGAGAGGATGGCTGACGTTTTTAAACGCAGAAAATGTCTTGTACGGTGGTAGACGGATAAGGATGAATAATGCATGTGTTGGTGCTGCGTCTCGGGGGAGCTGTTCACCTCTGATGCTGTGCTGGTACAGTGGTTTGTTAAATACACCGGGACAGAGTGTGTGGTGTGAAAAGGTCAGCGCAGACCTTTCTGCTGTTGGCAGGATGGTATTTGAGTCTGAAAAGTGTGTCCAGCTCAATGCTCCTTCAGTTTCTGGTTATTTATTGATATTTTGTACTTTTAAATATCACCCACACACAGAGGTAGGGATGGGACGATATCATATCACGATTATTGTGACTTATGATATTACGATGTTATCACGATAATCAAAATCGATTATTCTGGGGTGGAACATTTGACAAAAAATAGCAGATCTACAAGCTCACAGCGCATCACGTTTGCGACGCGTTGTGAGCTTGTAGATCGGCTATTGTTTGGCAAAGACATTTGAAA
Source organism: Nannobrachium achirus (assembly GCF_963921795.1). NCBI lineage: Eukaryota > Metazoa > Chordata > Actinopteri > Myctophiformes > Myctophidae > Nannobrachium > Nannobrachium achirus. The sequence goes on from NC_137826.1 coordinate 17,914,350, forward strand.
GAGAGTGAAAAAAGACTGTATCAAGTACGTATATTATAAGTATTAGTTTTACCAATTCTAGAGGGTTTAAGTGGTACCGGATATGCAGCTCGGCAAATAAAAGGTGAATTGATCCCAGGGCATGACGGAGGACGATATCACGATACATTAAATCTCCACGATACGATTATCGTGGGTGTTTTTCATCACGATAAACGATAATATTGCTTATCGTCCCATCCCTACGCAGGGGCGGATGAGAGCGTGGCAGGCATCAACAAGAAGATAATGTCGGGCAAAAACCTCTCATGTCCCTTTTTGAACTGTTTTGTGTTTTTTCGTAAATTTACAGCCTATTCTTGACCATACTACAGTGTCAGACAGTCACACAAAAGTATCAAAACTTTTCAAAAGTAGCAGAAATACAGCGTGAAGCGGCGACAAGGTTTCCACCCGACAACGACGATATGCTATAAATATAAGGTGCTGGGAGTGAAAATTATAATGTAGGGGTGCCTCGGATTAAACAAATATTCATGGGGTGCCCTGAGACAAGAAAAGTTTGTGAACCCCTGGATTACTGAGGCACTTAGACTGTCTGCATTTGCTGTATTACCTTTCTTTCCGTAAATCTCTAGATCAGGAGTGTCAGCTAAATGCCTAAATTGTAAAATAGTAAATCGTAAAGTGCTTGGCGTGAGCGGCCCTTCAGGCTCGGCAGACATCACAATCGATGGCATCGTGTCATTTGATTTCGTGTGGCGGGGGCTATAAGTAAGTAAGAGAAAATCAGCCCGCTGATGGCACAGATCAGCAGCCACGCACGGTGGAACTCTGGATATAGGATGCAGAGAGAGAGAGAGAGAGAGAGAGAGAGAGAGAGAGAGAGAGACAGTAGAACAGTGCATGGCGTCTGTTCAGAAAAGGCTAAGGTATGGCAACATGACCGGTTGTCGCGCGTGCAAGACACCAGTCATGTTCCCATACCTTAGCAACGGGCATGATACATTTATTTTAAGAAGTACATTCTATTTCCCCCCGTTTCTACGGTTTCTTGGGCTGGATATGGCAGCCTGGAACAGTTGTTCAAGTGCAGCTAAACTTGGCATGTTAGTAAACGCGCCACAATTAACAATAATGAATTGCACCTGTGCAGCTGACCTACGGAACCTGGGAATATACCATTTTGACATTCATGGATTTATTTTTATAAGTAACTTTTATTTTCCCCCTGGACCCAGGGTATGGCAGCTGCATACCCCTGCCATACCCATTTGACGCCCCTGCTGTAGAAAGAACTCTTCTTCTTCTGTCTGCAGGGAGAGAGAGAGAGACACACACACACACACATTATATCTGACAGGCTTCTGAGTGGCTCCACTCTTTAGAAAAGGGCACAGATGAGAGAGTGAGAGACAGAGTGAGAAGGGGGGGGGGGGGGGGGGGGAATAAAGGGAATAAGGAGGAGCCAGTGGTGTGAAGGAGAGAAAAGAGCGAGGAGGCGTGACAGAAATAAAAGAGCCAAGGTTTGGATAGATACAGTTAGGACAAGAGGGGACGGACGGAGAGAGAGAGAGAGAGAGATCTGAGACAGTGTTGCCAAGATGCTTATATTTTATTATAAAAGACTTTGGGCTTGTTTCTTTCTGTGAAGTCGCTTGTGAATATTGCAGTTGCGCGCAGGGGTCATCAATATCAGTGGTTCTCAACCTGTGGGTTGGGACCCCCAGCGGGTCCCCAAATTATTTTGGGGGGTCCCCTGATGATTAGCTTAATGTGCAACATTGTTTTCTCACTCAACAATAAACAAACCAATATAAAGTTGAAGTGTATAGAGGGTATCTGCACATTTCTAAGGACTTTTTAAAACCTCTAAAATGACAACTAAAACATTTGCCAAAATGGACAAATATTCGATGCAGACATTGTGAAAAATAGCTGATCTACATGCTCACAGGTCACAACGCCTCGCAACGCTCGGCTATTTTCACAATAGAACGGTGTTATACAAAATGAATGTAATGCCTCAACTCTTAGTGCTTGTCAGGGTGGGGGGGTCCACTCCTTTTGTATGGCTGTGGCAAAAATTGAATTTTGAAAAGAATGTCCATCACAAGCCAGGATGACGATGACCCCTGGTTTCGGGATGTGGCGCTTAATTGTACTGAAGTGTAGTAGTTGCTTATTTGGGCTTGCTTCCTGATAAGTCATTTAAACCAGCACTTCTCAAACTAAACTAACAGGACAACATCTCCCCTAGACGAATCCACTGAGCGCAAATCATAAATGCGGTGTCAAGCGGCACGGTTTCTCACCGCGACACAGCAACGACACGGCAGCTCTCTGTGGATTTGCCTGAACAAGGCATATCGATTGTGATGCTCTGTGTATTTCACCATACGCTTAATAAGGCAACAAACCCTTGAGATATAAAAAAGGGTTCTCTGTTGAAAATAGCAGATCTACAAGCTTGTGAGCTTTTACATCAGTAATTTTCAAATAGTGTTATCTACAGGGTTTGAGTGCATGCTTCTTTTGGGGCTTGTTTTTGTCGCAAACTCTGGCAACACCGTCGGTTCGGGGAAGCGAGTGATAGTGGAGGGGGAAGAGGGGGGTGGGGGGGGGGGGTGTTCTTGTCACGGGACGCAGTGGGGCGAAAGAGACTTGGCCTCCTGTCGTCTTTATTTACTCAGCCCATTTCCAGGGCACGTCCCCCGAGGTGTACCTCTTTAAATATTTGATGGCCTTCGTGCCCTCACAGGCTCACAGGGCATGACTCACTGCTGGATGAAGAAGTACTCTGATTTATTATAGATTTGTTTTGCTTAAGTAGAAGTAGCAGCGATGCAATATGAATGTTGTCGATCTCCATATTTTGACTTTTTTTCGTTTTTTCGTAAATTAATGCCGCACTTGATCATTGCGACCGTCAGGGAGCAGTTTACTATGAAAACCTCCACCGGCCGGCCGTCCGTCCGTCCGTCCGTCACACGTCACACGTCACACCTTTGTTTGTGTACGGTGTGATGTCATATATCTTCAGTATGACATCACACCACATGTGTACACAAACCTTTGTGTACGTTGCTGTGGCAACAGTCTGTTGTTGCTGGTCTGTTAGTGTACGTTAGCAACCACCTTAGCAACCATGGTTTTACCCTAGCAACCAACTGTTTACCCTAGCAACCAACTGTTTACCATAGCAACCATGTTTTTTTACCCTAGCAACCAACTGGGCATAAAAGGGATTCTGTTAGGGATCTCCATATATGGGCATAAAAGGGATTCTGTTAGGGATCTCCATATATGGGCATAAAAGGGATTCTGTTAGGGATCTCCATATATGGGCATAAAAGGGATTCTGTTAGGGATCTCCATATATGGGCATAAAAGGGATTCTGTTAGCTGTTAGTGATCTCCATATATGGGCATAAAAGGGATGCTGTTAGGGATCTCCATATATGGGCATAAAAGGGATTCTGTTAGGGATCTCCATATATGGGCATGAAAGGGATTATGTTAGGGATCTCCATATATGGGCATAAAAGGGATTGTATCCCAGATGATGCCCTGTTAGGAGATCCACACTAACAGAATCCATATATGGTCCTACCGACAGCTGCTTCCAGAGGATCAACAACAACAAAAAGCAGCAAGAACACAAAGCCATTGACAAGGCCCTGCAGAAAATGCATGACACGCTGCTGCGCCACACTCAGCACCCCTAAAAACCAGTACTTGGGATTTGTTGATGTAAATGTTCACATAGAGTGTAATAATTGGTAAAACAAACTTTTGGCCTATTTGTGGAGATAAGCGACCAACGGTCGCTTATCTCCCGATTAGGGAGTCTTACTGGTATTACAGTGTCACACAAAGGACTTTTTAACACCTCTAAAATGACAAATTAAACATCGGTTAAATTGTCAAATATTAGAGGCAGACATTGTGAAAATAGCTGATCTATATGCTCACAACGCCTCGCAACGCGAGGCTTTGTGAGCATGTAGATCTACTATTTTCACAATAGATTAATGCCCCACTTAATATTACAGTGTCACACAAAAGCATCAAAAGAAGCAGATCTGCGAGCTCGAAACGTGGCGCAAATTGGCGCGTTTTGAGCTTGTCGATCTGCCATTTTTGGCTGTTTTTGAATTAGAAACCTGAAAAATAACAGTTATGGACATCTGAGGTTTCCACCCGACAGAGACGACTATACTCTGTTACAAGTAAAATGCCTGTATTACAAATTTGACATGAGTAAAAGGACTAAAGTATTGGCATTATAAAATATAATTTAAAAGAACCCCAATGAAAAGGAAAAGGAAAAGGAAGTGGTGCATCTTGACACATTGTGAGCTCGGCTATTTTTACGAATAGTCAGTGACATTTAAAACAGGTCTTGATTGTCTAATTGTAAGTTTTTGGAATAATAATATAATTCTGAAAAGTATTCTATTAACTAAAGTTTTCAAATATTTGTAGTGGATTAAAATGCCTGATGAGATATAGTGGAGTAGAATTACAAAGTTTTGAAAAATAGAAATAATCACGTAAAGTAAAAAAGTTGTTACTCAAGTACAGTACAGTTGAGTAAGTGTACTTTATGTATGCAAAGCCTCCTCGCTGGGTAGGATGTGGGGCCGCATCCCAACACTTAGCACAGGGGTCTTCAACCGGGGGTCCGGGACCCATAGGTGGTCCTCAGAGTTACTACAGGGGGTCCTCCAAATCTTTGTGTGATAGAAACGTGTTCCTCCTTTTCGTCTATATTCTGAGAACTTTAGCCAAAACTGCAAGGCGTTGTGAGCTTGTAGATCGGCTATTTTTGGCAAAGAGGTTTGGTATAGAGGGGAAAAAGAACAGACCAAGTACAGAGTGGATTTATTAAGTATTGACAGTTCAAGTGGTTAAATATCTGAAAACACAAATTGACATGAATCCAAAATACACGATGATTGAGCTGTCTAACAATGAAACTATACGGAATTCATGAAAAGGTTGTGGGGGTCCCTGCTTCATCTCTCTCTCAACTAAGGGGTCCCTGCTTCATCTCTCTCTCTCAACTAAGGGGTCCCTGCTTCATGGAAGACCCCTGAGTTAGCAGAAGCCTCCTCTCCCCCTCCAGCATCACTGGGAGGGGAACGCACAGAAAGGGAAGCAGGCTTTCTCCCTCGTAAAATGTTCCATCCGCGTTAATCTTCACATCCTCTCCTCCGTGGATGGAGAGCTATTATACTGTAGGGTAGGTTGAAGAGTTAGGCTAAAGGGAGAGAGGCAGTGTTGCCACGTCCGCTTGTTATAAGCAACTTTTGTTTCGTTTTTAGCTTTTCTGTGAAGTCGCTTGTAAATATTGGTATAGTTGCAGGCTTGTTTCTAAAGTGTATAGTTGCTTATTTAGGCTTGCTTTTTTTTAAACTGAAACTATCTTGTGCCAGGGACCCCCATACAAAAATATATTTTTCAACATATATATATATATAGGTTTAAAGTGGATGTACCAGAAGCCGAAGCTTGTTTCCACTGTGGCTACTTTGGACCTAAAACAAATTCACAACATACAATACAAACAACCAATGAACATAGAGAGATTGATCCTTAATGCCTACTTTATACAAATATACATACTATATAGGACGAGATACCCAAGGAGAAAGAGCAGTGCAGAGAATGCTATCCGGGATAAGGATCGAACTAAGACCAGTTAGTATTAAGATGGTTCCAAGATTTGACCCACAGAACAGTGGCTGCACGATAAAATGTGTTTTCCCCGATATAACCGATATAGTAGCTTATTTTGGGCTCGTTTTCAGTAGACCTGGTCGCTTATTTCTCTCGCGAAAGCCGGCAACTCTGGAGAGAGAGAGAGAGAGGCAGGGGGAGGACGCCCCCCACCCACCCCCATCGGCACCACCAGTGTGGTGGTGGTGGGTTTATATTTTTATGAGCACCTCCTCCGTGAGGCATCTATTATTGAAGGTTACAGTTCAGAGAGGCCAGGGCCTTTCACAGCCTCAATAATTTGTTTGGGAGCGAGAGAGAGAGAGAGAGAGAGAGAAAATAGAGTGGGAAAAAATGCAAAGGGAGCGCCGGTATAGCCCTGTAATTCAGCCAGGTTCAGGAACTAAACAGCTGTAGAGGTAGTGATGGGCTCCCCCGCTGTTAGAATCCTGTTCTTAACATTCTTCTGGGCCTCGTCTGTCATTAAAATATCTCCCTGTCTCACCTGGTTTTTTGAGAGTGCAGCGGGAGATGAGAAACATTTTCGTCGTTGTCGGGTGGAAACCTTTTATGTCCAAAACCGTTTCTTTTGTATTTATCATTTTTAAAATGATTTAAACTAGTGAAAACAGCCGATCTACAAGCACACAACGCCTCGAGGCGTTGCTTGTAGATCTGCTGTTTTCACTACTTGTGTGTGATGGCCTTGTATGATGAAGCAGGGCTTTACTTTACGAAAGAACATACAAATTTGAAACTTGGAGATACAAGGTTTCCACCCCACAACAACGATTTGTTATAATATACCACACACAGTGTAGAAACACCTCTGTTATACAAGTAAACGTCCTGTGTTCAACATTTTTACTTGGAGTAAAAGTACAACAGGAATTAACCTACAGAATGTACTTCTTGTGCTATTTTCTTAAATACAGTTTTTTTATCTAAGATCTAAGATCCGCAAAAGAGTAGAAGCTTAACGTCTCTGTTGGGTGAAAACCGTCATGCCCTTAACTGGTATACTGTACCTTTCAGGATTCATATTCAAAAGCATCAAAAGTAGCAGATCTACAAGGTCATGCGGCGCTTTGTGCCATGTAGAAGTAGTGCGTTAATATATACGAAAAAACACGAAACAATTTAATATGGAGATACAGTAAGGCAGGGGTCTTCAATGTTTTCAGGCCAAGGACCCCTTAGTTGAGAGAGAGATGAAGCAGGGACCCCCACAACCTGTTCATAGTTTCCATATAGTTTCATTGTTTGACAGCACAATCATCAGTGTATTTTGGGTTCATGTCAATCTGTGTTTTCAGATATTTAACCACTTGAACCGTCAATACTTAATAAACTTGACCTTTCACTCAGTACTTAGTCTGCTCTTTTTCCTCTCTACACCGAACCCCTTTGCCGAAAATAGCCGATCTACAGTTGTGAGATTCTGCTATTTTTGGCCAAAGTTCTCAGAATATGGACTCTATGGTTCAAGTGGTTAATATAAAAAAGGAGACAAAGATTTGGAGGACCCCCTGTAGTAACTCTGAGGACCCCCTAGGGGTCCCGGACCCCCTGTTGAAGACCCCTGTTGTAAAGTAAAGTAAAAGTACCACAAAATTGGCACTCGAGTACAGCACTCTGGTAGAGGTACTTGGTTACTTTCCACCATTGGTATTGACACAGAGAGCCTGACTCGCTGGAGGATAACGAGCATGTTGAGTTGGTTTAGTTTGAGTGATTGGGGTGTGTAACCTTTATCTGTCTCCTTGCATAGCGGATGGATGGCATGACTTTCCGAAAAGATTCCCTCCCGTCTTGCAGTATAGGAGAATTACTCATGCCGAGCCGCTGATAAGGGATGTGAGTCTGTGTGATATTAGTAGGAAGAAGCCGCTGTTACACTGGCCTGATATGGCACTGGAGCGCGACAGCCTCCATCTTTGAACAATTACACGACAGAGAAGAGCCTAGCGAAGATACGCTAATGCCCCGACTTCAAACGTACGTTTGAGGATATTTTTGTAGACAGCACGATACTAAACATGAAAGTTTTCGCTTTCCAGCCTTTCTCTCTCTCTTTCTCCCTCTCCCACTCCCCCCCCCCCCCCTCTCTCTCTCTCTCTCTCTCTCTCTCTCTCTCTCTCTCTCTCTCTCTCTCTCTCTCTCTCTCTGTCTGTCTCTGTCTCCACAATTTAAATCAGCCACAGCCGAGCGTTCCATAAATATTACTTTAAAACGAACAAGGGTATAATAATAATTTTAATCCTTAGGCTGTATAGGAAGACATTTTATTCCGTCATGAAAATGATTAAGTGGTGATACGTAAAGTGTGGTTGCTGTAGTTATGATCATTGGCCAAGGGGTCCCTGAGGGGGTTTCAGGGGGTCCCCAGCTAAATTACAGTAGTTAACCTTTTGTGTTAGCCTTTTGTGTTATTCTTTTAGCATAACCTTTAAGTGTACTACCTGTACTGTTAACAAACGTGTTATAAAGTATTAAATCAGTGTAAAAGTGTATACATCAGCCATTTGAAAATAACCGATCTACAAGCTCGCTATTTAACAACTGTTTTTACAACTGTTAAATATTTTGAAACGGCAAAAAAACGAAAAAGGGCGCACACCCCAAACCAACAGTGCAGAGGTACTGACCACAGTGCAAAAGCATTACAATGAAATAAGAGGCTCGTAACCACAATGCAAAAGATTAATCTATTAATCTGACAAAAGTTCTTCCTCAGGGAATGACAACAGAAAGAGTGACGCTCAGATATACAGTTTACAGGAGACACAGGTGGGGCGGCAGTGGCTCAGGGGTAGAGAAACCGTCACGGAGGGTTCCCGTAGGGTTCCCAGTTCGACCCCGGGCTCCCCCAGAGTTGGTGTCGAAGAGTCCTTGAGCAAGACTCTGTCTATGTAAAGCGCCTTGGATAAAGGCGCTATATAAATGCACCATTTACCATTTACAGGTGAGTTCCAGTTGGAGAGGAGTGACCATGTTTAAGTAGCTCCAAAAGACGCTGACCGTTTGTTCTGCATTGTGTCATTGTGTTTGTCACCCCAGCTGACATTGACGACCTGAAGATCTGCTATGTGCTGCGGAAAGAGGAGAACGTCACGTCCGACCACTTTGGCTTCTCCGTCCAGGACCACGGTAAGAGCGCATTTATGTCGCTTCCTTTCAGCCGGAAATGTCTTCTTTTTTATCCATTCAAATTTTTTTAATCTGGAGCAACACTTGAAAAGTGTAAACTATAAAGGACTGCTTGTGCTAGCGGGGAATTCACTCTTGTGCTCATTGCTCAAGGACAAGTGTGGCTGTTAATGGACACACTTGGGCTTTTTATGGAAATCAAACCTGTCAACATTCATGCTTTTAATCCACTTTTACCCAACCACCAGACACAGACAGAGTTTACCTCTACACAAAATAACAGTAAACATTAGATTTCTTTTGGCGCCGAAATGCTCACAGTTCTGAGCGAAAGCTATAAGTGAGACATGTAATTTATGTTCAAATCATCCTGAAGGAGCAGTGAAACTGTAAACAAGTATTTGTACCATTGTGGAGCACACGGCACACCTTTAGTTCCATGGTTTTGAAAGGAAACCTCCCAAGTGAAAATGATTTCTGCTCAGACTGCCTTTAATATCTTTCCACATCTGCAGATAATAGAAAGGCATCTGCTACAGTATATAGCTGCTGTAACTGTGGGTCAAAATATCACTTTCTGCATATTCTCCATAGGCTAATGGAGGTCGCGTTGATACAGCTAACTGCAAGATACACACACTATGCCACATTTTATTAACTCTAGCGTTGTAATGAGAATACTTCAAGGTCCGTGGAGGATGAGTAAGGGTGTTTTGTGCGAACATTAATGCACACTTTTAATGCTTTTAATGCGCCTCGATGACGCTGCAAGGCCGCGTGTATAATTTGTGAGCTCGGATCTAGAAGAACACCACGATATTATCATTCCATCTGTATCTTTTCGGGTCCATTTCTACACTTTCCGGTTTTGAATTATTAACACTTAAAAACGGATTTCGCGGCGTAGAAACTAATAACATAACCGTCGAATTTGCCGAGTCTGCATCTTCGACTGCGTCTTAAACCACAAAACCCACGCATAATCCCCAGCCATCAGAAAGACAGTATATGTGCCGGCATTTGCATTCTGCGTGCTCATCGGTACATCTATCGCATTATAACAACACAAAAAGCTTTACATGTCTCATTATATGTATCTGTAACTGATGACAGCTTCTTGGATTCTCATGGAGATGAGAGCCCTCCGTGTGAGCACTGTGGCAGTAATGTGAACACTTGGCAAGGCTAGCTGCTTCTTTTCATGCATAAAAGCAGCATCAATTTTGTATCCGTGGTTCCTTGTCCACTTTGGAGCAGCAACGACTGAATTCAAACCCAGAGACACCTCCTCCCCTCTCTCTTCCACATTTCACAACTTTTTCCACTTCTTTAGTCTCAGCCTTTTCAGGCCGCAACCCCTCAGAATAATCATATTTGAACTGTGGACCCCCCGCCCTGACAAGCGCTTGGAATGTAGGAGTTGAGGCATTCGATTTAGTTTGACTCGGTTCCACAGAAAAATATTGTGGGGAAATAGCTGATGGCCAAGGTTGTCATCTGGTGGTCTTTGTCATCTGAACCACTGCTTTACTGTGCAAAAACTGTGGTTTAAATACTAACAGTTTACAGTTTACAGTTTAGGCATTTAGCAGACGCTTTTAATCCAAAGCGACTTACAATAAGCAGATACAACATCACAATAATAAACAAGATAATAAGTTAGTACATTAACAGCAATATAACAATGTAAATGGATATCTATCTAGAGATAACACAATATAATCAAAGTTCTAAAGAACCTAAAAACAAATGCTAACTAGCTTCATGTATGGTCATTGATTTTACTGTAGTGCTAAGGGTTTAGGTGGAGTCTGAAAATGTGAGTCTTCAGTCCACGGCGAAAGCTAGCGAGTGAGTCCGTTGTTCTAAGTGCGACAGGGAGTTTATTCCACAACTTGGGAGCCAAGAGGGCAAACTGTCTCGGACGAGTGGATTTTTGCCCTGGAGTTTTTAGCGAGGGTTCGGTCAGCATCCCTGTGTTGGCTGATCTAAGTGAACGAGTGGGGGTGTAGGGGTTGATCAGGTTTTGGAGGTATGGAGGAGCCATACCTTTGGCTGCTTTGAAGGTACTAAGGATTCTCTGCAGCATAAACACACTGACAAATTATTGTTTGATAGTAACGCTTAAGTACATTTAAATATGTTGGAAAATATCCAACACATTTCATTTGCTTTTTATTACAAGATGTTAGGGAAGCTGAGAGGGATGGCACATAGGACAGGAAGAGCACTTGTAACCCTGTTAATTAGTATGATTATCTCCAAGGCCACCTCTGTACTTTTTGTCATCTTGCTACCATCTTTCCTCTTTTCCCTAATGGCTCTGAACTTATCAAATGAATCAGTCAAACAGAGACAGACAGATGCTTTTAGAAAATGTCCATGAACTAACACACCTACGTTACATTCGTCTCCTTCCTTCTTCCTCATCTTTGCTCTTTCTAAATTGCCTTTTGATGACTTTGAACTTTTCATTGGCACAGAAACGGCAGTGCAAACCTGCCAACGTGAGATACTGTAATTCTTATGTTGTATCGTGGTGGAGCTTGCCCACCGCCTACACTGTATGCCTGGAAATCTATTCTAGAAGGCCTAAAACTCTAAAGAGAGCTGGTGGCAAATTTCAGAGACCAATGCCTGGGTCACAACATTCACACATAGTTGAGATCAACAAACCTGATAATTCTATGCAAGACAACGATATACAGTACCATCCAGCTATGTGACAGAATAGACTTTACAGTGTTTTTTTGACAGGGCACTGCATATTAATGAACTATAAATATCGTCACTGTCGGGCAGAAACCTTGTATCTCCAAGTTTCGAATTTGTATGTTTTTTCACAAAGCAAAGCCCTGCTTCATCATACAAGGCCGTCACACAAAGGTAGTGAAAACAGCAGATCTACAAGCACACAACAACTCACGGTGCGAGGCGCTGTGTGCTTGTAGTTGTGTTTTCACCTGACAACGACGATATCAATGTAATGTAAATTCACCGAATTTAGCAAAGGTGCTCATTATGTTATTGCAGTAAGTGAGTTTTAGAGGGCAAATCTGTATACTAAAGTGAGTTGTGTATAAAGTGCAGTTTTACTTCCAATTAGTACAGGATAGGTTGTCAAATAAGACCTTCTAAACATAAAAAGAATCAGGTGTTGGATGGACCCAGGTCTATCTCTCTCTCTCTCTCTCTCTCTCTCTCTCTCTCTCTCTCTCTCTCTCTCTCTCTCTCTCTCTCTCTCTCTCTCTCTCTCTCTCTCTCTCTCTCTCTCTCTCTCTCTCTCTCTCTCTCTCAATTCAATTCAAAGGGCTTTATTGGATGAGAAAACATACGTTTACATTGCCAAAGCAGAAGTGTACACAGTACAATGCAATCAATCAACATAATACAATCAAAATAAAATATGTACAATTTAAAGGGGTGGAACAGTTTTCATGTATCTCTCTCTCTCTCTCTCTCTCTCTCTCTCTCTCTCTCTCTCTCTCTCTCTCTCTCTCTCTCTCTCTCTCTCTCTATCTCCAGTTCATTAGTAAAAGCCGGATTTTTCTTTTTCCAGGTTTCAAAATGTATCCAATCAGGGCAGAGAACTCATTCAGGATAGCGGAGAGGATAAAGCAAGTGAAATTGGAAGTGATGAAACAAATAAATGAGCAGACAAAACTGGAACTGGAACACGAGCTGATAAATTGCTCTTTGTGCGGTTCTCTCTCCTGATTGGATAAAATTGTTATTCCTGGAAATGTATTTTCTGTTTATTTAACCCTCAAATGCAGTACCTGGAACGCGTCACGTTAGATTTTAACCACTTTAACCATATGTTGTGCTTTAACTATTGAAAAATAGCAGATATACAAGCTCGCAGAGCTTGTAGATCTGCAATTTTTGAAAAATCGTGAAAATGTGTGCAAGTCTTTGAATATCGTTGAGTCGACCCGATCTTTGACCCGACTTCTAAATCCTTCCTCTAAATCAGTGGTTCTCAAACCTTTTCATGTCAAGGACCCCCAAAATTACAGGTATTTGGCTGCGGACCCCCATCTCAAAATATGGTGTTCCAGGGACCCCCCAGAAGCAGAGATTTGAGTTACAAAAGTTCGCTTTGAAATATATATATATATATATATTGAAAAATGTGCACATTTTCAAGATTTTTTGCCCCAATCTAAATGTCTAAATAGAAGAGCAGGGAGATGAGCTTTATTAGGTGCATGGTTTGTATTCATTAGGCTGAACAATCCTCAGACAGAGACGCAGGCGTGCTGCCAAAGATCTTAGTGTAAGTCAACATATAAGCACCTTAAAGTGTAGAGCAGGGGTTTTCAAAGTGGGTGACGGGGCACCCTGGGGTGCCACGACGGCAGTCCAGGGGTGCCGCGAGATCATTTGATAATATTTGGAATTTATTTGGACACTTGAAAAAATATTTTGTATAAATTTAAACTTGAAGTACAAAGTTATTTTCAGTCAGTTGTTCTAACCAAAAGGGCTGTTATCTCAACGTTTTCCTCACAACATAATCACTAAAATTAAATATCATTACTGTCAGGCAGAAACCTCTGTCGCACTAAACTAGTGAAAACAGACGATCTGTTTGTTTGTGATATGTTTGCATTGCTGCGGTACATTCTATTAGACCCCAGCTGTCACTAAAGTGTTCAGCGCACAGTATTCAAGGTCACTGTTGAGTTTGTTTCAAGTCACCAGGGACTGAGTGCCTTCACTAACAAGACAAGAGAAGAGAATAAGTTATAAAAGCCTGTTCAAAAACAATACAGTCTCTCGAGGAAAACCCTGCGCATTTCTGGTGTAAAAACACACAGAGTAATGGCTCGGGCCCTGTGAATTAGCGCTTGTCAGAGTTTTTTTTGTCATGCTGTTGTACTAATGCACTTAAAAGAAGCGGATAAAACCGCAAAGAAACGGCAGTGTATTTTTAGTTTTCTTTTTCTGCTTATGAGAGAAGAACCACACAGGCTAATTGATTGATTGCGGCCCTCTTCGGTTGTTGTGTTATAGTGGCCATGCTTTTTAATTCTGCCCGTGGATAATAATTTCGCCCGGAGACTGAGTTTGCTCCACGGTTGCTTACACACCACGGCATTGGAATATATTTATTCTGTCAATATATGGGCTTTACTTTAATGTGCACAAGGCTCGCTTACAACTATTGGAGGTCGCAGCTGGTGGTTGCTGTGAATTGATTTCCACGCGTGCAATTGGGAAAACAACAAAAGCATATCTACGGAAGTTGTAATGATAATCTTTATGGGAGAAAGACTGTGTACAAATGCAACCCATTTGGTTGCGTTTGTACACCCTCTGTGTCTATCCTATTTACAGGATATTTTACTTTTTACTGGGGTGAGAGAGAGCAAGAGTTTCGGAGCGTGTAAGTGCGCGTTAAGCAGCAGGTAGCCGCAGTGTGAGAAAAAAGCAACGTGCCTCCCCACTTAAAAGACAGAAGGAAATTAAAAACCCCACGTCTGCTAGCTATAGCCTCTGTCTCACCGGGAAGTGATGCATTAGCACTCTGACTAATTGTTGTAACACGCGTGCTTAGGCACGCATGCTCGCGCACACACACACACACACACACACACACACACACACACACACACACACACACACACACACACACACACACACACACACACACACACACACACACACACACACACACACACACACACACACACACACACAAACACACACACAGGTTCTACATAACAGAGCACAGAGTTTTAGCCCGCAGGCTAAAGAAGGGTCCACTAAGACTAAGGAGGAAAAGGCACTTCTGGCACAAAGAAAGAAGTCGTTTGATATTTAAGATCCCAGGCAGCGCCGGCGGTAATGAGAGCCCAGGGCCAGCGCTGGGGGCAGAGCTGTGAGGCAGCCAGCGGTAATTAAATGGCCCTATTACAGACTCATCTGTAGAGGGGGTGGGGGGAGGGGGGAGAGGCAGGGAGGGACCCCTTCCTTTCACAGGTAAAAAGCAGCTGGGACCAGCCGTGTAGTTAAAGCGCCAACACCTTTTCAGTTCCCATGGCTATAGCTGTGTGGCCCCGGGGGGGGGGGGGGGGGGGGGGACGCAGTTATTATTATTTTCAATTGAAAGGAGCTTTATTGCCAAAGCAAGCGTCAAAACGGAATTAACCAATTTAGAACGGGTACACATTATTGTGTATCATTATTTTATGCTTTAACTATTGAAAAATAGCAGATCTACAAGCTCGCAGCGCGGCACTCGGTGCCGCGCTGTGAGCTTGTATATCTGCTATTTTTCACTGGTTAAAGCATTCAATAATTCTAGGCCTAAATGAGTTAAAAATTACACCCAGTGTGAAGTGAGCGGTGCCTTTTATGAGTTAATTTCATCAAACGTCCTGTGAAGCTTGGCCAATGCCCATAGCTTTGAGGGACGGACATACATACTAGCTGTTGTTTCCTGAGGGGGTCCCCAAAGGAAATGTGTTGATAAAGCTTCAAAATCAGTTGAATCACCCTATTTAAATCAGCTATTTGATCTACAGGCCCACAGCTTGAAGATATGCTATTTTCAAAAAAAATCTTGAAAAAATGTGAACTTCAGGTGGGGGTTTGTGGCTAAATTAAATATATACCTTGTCATGACAAATATTGAGAACCACTGCTTAAGCCTAACTGGGGTCCTGAACATAGAACATACTATGCAGGCATGCCAGAAAGTACAAGATGCAAAAAGTATAAGGACAAATTAAACAGACACACACTTAATATTATTATTATTATTAAATTACAGGTGCTGTAAGTTATATATTTTTGGTTAGATAAAAAATGTAAGCTCTGTATTCTGATAATAATCTTTTCTATAGACTAGAGTGTTTATTCAGTAACACGGGTCTCCATGTCTCTGCAGTCTGCAGGTCTAATAAACAGAAGATATAGCTTCAGTTGTGTAGTGTTCCAGTTCCAATTTTGTCTGCTGTTGTTTTGTTTCATCTCCTCCACAGTTTCATATGTTTATCCTGTATGCTGTGTTATGAGTCCTTCTCCTGACTGAATGAAATTGGTATCCTGAATTGAAAGTGCATTAACAGTTAACTGTTATTGAACAACACTCTAGTAATAAATACTATGGGAATGTAGAACTATTTAGCAGTTGTTTTTACTAAATAATATGCACTTACAGCACCTTTAACCAGGCGCGTTGCCAATTAGTTACTACGGTATACATAGTACTTATTCAATACAGTTAAACATAAAGTCTAAGCGATGAATACACTTCACACAGATATAACATATAACCAAAAACTAAAGCAGGCAGCCTAAATTGTTAGCCCTACTGCTTACTTGATCAAACTGCAGCATCACACAAAATCATCAATATTAGCAGATCCACAAGCTCGAAGCGGCGTGTTTTAAGCTTGTAGATCTACTACTTTTGCTATGTTTGGATTTGGACATAATGAGGTTTCCACTGACCCCACATAGACGAAATAGATCAGTGAATGAAATAGGTTAATATTGAAATAACAAAATGAAAATGAAACATCAAGATGCCGAAACCGATTTTATGTTGAACTATTAGAAGGTTTAACTCACACACGAAAAGTCGAGGTAGCATCATTATACTGCACACAGTACTTTGCCCTTAATGTAGATTTAACTAGAGTTTACAAATGGGACCAAAACGGGTCCCTTTGATTCCATCTGTGCACTCTCTGAGTTACAGACTTGTAAGGTCCATTTGGTCCCTAACTATCCTTTACTTAGCTGGGGACCCCCTGGAACCCCCTCAAGGACCCCTGCGCTGGCCCTGGAGTTAAATGAACGCTGAGAATTTGAAGGAGTGGCTTGAGAACAAGGCCCAGGGTCAAACATTTACCCGTAGAATAGAAGGAGAATCTCTTTATCTCTGTGGCATCGCCTCCTACATCACATCCCTCTCTTTCACTCTTTCTCTTTTTTCAGGAGTGCTGTGGTGACTGACACAATAGATTCCTTGTATAGCCCCCCCCCATCCTAGTAATGCGCGCGCGTGCACACGCACGCACGCACGCACACACACACACACACACACACACACACACACACACACACACACACACACACACACACACACACACACACACACACACACACACACCTACCCCTTCCCCACCCTGCCTAGAGGCATCCCCCCCAACATACCAGTGCTTTATCTGTGACTTACAATGACAAATCTGGGTCCTTAACGCACGCTGTGACGCGTGGTGAGCTTGGAAGTCTTATCTGTGTCGTACGACACCACCAGTGTGTTACCAAGCATACGATCATGCATATCTCTATCTCAGACCTTATAAACCTAACCTCTAAATGTGTAACTCTAACCTGAATCTTTTCCTAGTTGTAAGTCTGACAGTGAAAATGTGTTTTAGCCATAAAACTACCTTTCCTCTTGCGAGGGCCAGGATAATGGCCTTCACAATGTCTACTTCTCAAAGAATGTGTCTTTACTAGCGGGGATTTAATCCTCACATGTACATACACACAAGCACTCACGCACACACTCACGCACATACACGCACATATACACACACGCACACACACACACGCATGTGCCATAAATTACATTCACACCGCAAACTAGCGCTGCAACTAATGAGCATCAGGCGTTTTAATAATCAGTCGTTTTCGGAATGCACAGTATATTTTATTGTCCCTGGAGAAAAGATTGATTTGCAAACAAAATTCCAACATCAGTGGCCAGTAAATGCTGTTTTTTATAGTTTTTTTTAATCGTCTAAATGATTACATGTTTTAAAAATAGCTAAATCTGGTTATTATTCCAAAATATAACTTCCACAGCATGTTTTGGAAAATGGGCTAAACTTGCCTGTCCACCCAGCAGACAAAAACTGCAGAAAATGAGCATTCACATTTTGGAAAAAAAAATAATATTGTGTCATCGGGTGGATCTGTTACTTTTGATGCTTTTGTGGGACACAAAAAAAAATTATCAAGTAGAGCATCAAGTAGAGAAAAAGTTAAAGTCAGAATTTGGAGATAAGAGGTTTCTGACCGACAGCAACGATATAACATAATATTAGATTAATGCACACATTGCACAGAGAGACAGAAATATTAATATTTTATGTAAGATCAGGCAGGGTAACAGCTGTAAAGAGTAAAGGATACTTCTTTAGTTTAACATACCCGGTAAGCGGTGTTTTCATTCTCAAAATAAAGAAACAATGGGGTCCCAAAAACATTTCATTTGACCCTGATACAGTATTCTTTTAAACTTTTCTGTTGTTATGAAAAGTACTAAAGGTCATGTCTCCATTCTAACAGAACTCTCCTCCACCCAGCAAGGAGGCAAAAGCAATCACATTCTTACATCTGGTTGATATTGAAATCGGGTCACTAGTCAACCCCCGAAAAGAGTGACTTCAAAACACGGCTGGATAGCTGTATCTTTTATCAAAAGCATCAGAGAGAGTCTGAAATACTGCAGATAAAGAAACATCTATCAAGGACCATAACATGAGTGAAGTCAGCTGTATCACCATGACATATTGGCATGTTCAAGAATCAGGAGGGGTTTCATTTGCCACTCACTCATACAGGCACACGCAGTGAAATGTTGGTGTGGAATGTAGTTTGGCCCCCTTAACTCTCAAAAGAACCCCCAAATTGGTGTCTTTTTGGTGGCAGACCTCCATCTGAAAATAGGTTTTAACAGGGACCGGGGGGTCCCCCAGGGGTCTATACTTGGTCCCATCCTTTTTTCCCTCCAACTATCTTCGTCAAAAATATTTTCAGTACATCGTCACTGTCCGGCCTAAACCTCCAAAGTCTCAAATTTGCATTTTTTTTCTCGTAAATTAAAGCCCGGGGTCATCGTATAAGACTGTTGCACAAAACTAGTGAAAATTTAAACGTGCGAGGCGTTGTGCTTGTAGATCGGCTACTATGATGAATAAAAACAGTTTTGGACATACAAGGTTTCCACCCGACAACAGCGAAATGTTTGTCTGTCTGTTCTAGTATTCTGACATGCCCATAACAGGAGATGTTAGGGTTCGTGTGGTTAAGAGGTGGTCCCATTCACCCCCACAAGGCACCATGCCAAAACTCTGATTCACTCCAAGCTCCCTCAAGTCTGCCTTAATTCTACAGAGTGACACATTGCTAAAACACCAGATTAGAGTTAAAGATGTTAGCTACAGTATGAAACCCTCAAGGTGGATTTGTGCACATTAAGTGCATTCTTTGTTGTTATGTGTTAAATGCCTCCACACATATGCCATGTGCATGCACTCTGTGTCTCTCTGTTCACCTTGAGAAATGTGACTGAAGCTTGATTAATATTTAGTCGTGCTTGGGTTGGGTGTCACACACCGAAAATAGCAGATCTACAAGCAGGTACATCATACACGCTGTGATGCGTTGAAGGCATATAGATCTGCTATTTTCGGTACGTGATACTGGCTTTCAAACAACACGAACGAACGCACGCACGCACGCACGCACACACACACACACACACACACACACACACACACACACACACATTTCTAGATTGGCAATTTCAAGGCTCACAACTAAGTATATAATATCAAATATAATCCTAATCCCTAACCTCTAAATGCCTAATACTAAAACCTAACCTCTTAAATGCCTAATCCTAAATGCCTAATACTAATCCTAACCTCAACCTTGAATTCTTTCCTAATAGCAAACTTGACTCCCCTCAAACTATAAAACAACTATTTCTCTTATGGGGGGGGGGGGGGGGGCATGAAAGATTGTCCTCGCAATGTCTACTTCCCAAGTTCTAATATTTGTTGTGGGGACATTGGCCCCCACAAGTATAGTAATACAAGTTGTACACACACACACACACACACACACACACACACACACACACACACACACACACACACACACACACACACACACACACACACACACACACACACACACACACACACACGCGCGCACACACACACACTGCATGTGTGCTATGACAGAACATTATGTTTTATCATAACCGTGCATGCTTGCTTCTGAATGATTTATCCCCATCCACGTATTCATTAAAATAAACCCTCCTCTGGCTTTCAAAAATATACCCATCTCTATTCTAAAAGCTGTATTTATTATCAGGACCACTCTTAATATCTCAGTCCCTCCGAGGCAGTTGTCAGAAAGGCTCATTTAGAAGTTTGGACCCCTTAACATGGTACTTTCCCTTTCTCAGTTCCTTGAATGATTCATATTTATTTTATTTAGACAGGAGAGTGCAATTACGGTGCTTTTGAAATGCAGAGTCCCCCTCGCGAGGCTTGTCAAATTAATTCTAATCGCACCCCCACCATTTGTGTTCAAGACGACCGGGGTGAGTCACGGTTTCATATTCCTGTGCCGGCAGAGTCATTGAAAATAGCCTGCTGAAAGCTTCTGCTAATTGAGCATATCAGAGAGAGTCTGCCGCCGATGGCGGGCCGCTATGTTTAAGCCATTTAGACCGGGTACGGACTACACCGAGTTCCCCGCTGCAAATTTGTAGATCAGCTATTATTGAAACATCTTGAAAATTGTCTTTTGAATCCTTCTAAGGTTTTTTGAAAAACGAATGTTTCTATGTCAGTGGTTCTCAAACTTTTTCATGTGAAGGACCCCCAAAATCATATGTATTTGGCCACGGAACCCCATCTCAAAATATTTAGTTCCAGGGACCACCCAGAAGCAAAATTTGAGTTACAAACTTAAAAGTAAATATATTCAAAGATTTGCACAAATTGCCTTTTTTTCCCCAAAAATAGCAGATCTACAAGCTCGCAGCGTGGCACTCGGTGCCACGCTGTGAGCTTGTATACCGGTATATGCTATTTCTTCAATAGTTACAGTAAAGCATAATTCTAGGCCTAAATGGATTAAATGTCGCACTGGATGTCATACCGACCTCCTCCCTCTCCCTGCTTTTGATTTTGTGCGTGTCTCTCTAGAATAAAGCAAAAAATTGCTTTAATTTGACTGATGGCGACAGACAAAAGCTGCCCAGGAAATAAATGGTTGCTATACGCTCAGGCTTTCTTCCTTAATGGAAGGAGACTGATGTCTCAACATTAAATGATGTCTCCCTCAGAGTTACCTGTGTAAAAGAACATTAGTGAAGTAGCCTACTGTATGTCAAATAGACACAGCCAATAACATAATTACGTTTTAGGGATGTTCGATATTGGCTTTTTTCCCGATATCCGATTTTCCGATATTGTCCAACTCTTAATTTCCGATTCCGTTACCAACCGATACCGATTATGCAGACATTTTTCACCAAAAGTTAATAATTGTCAGGTAAGAATCACATATCTAATAAAATAATATTTTAATTTTAGGCGTATTAAAAAGTCTTAAAAGTAATGTGCAGATACCCTGTATACACTTACTGTATGTTGGTTTGTTTACGATGTACACCATGCCTCGCACCGCGAGGCGCTGTGGGCTTGTAGACCAGCTGTTTTCACTACTTTTGTGCGATGGCCTTTTGTGATGAAGCAGTGCTTTACTTTGCGGAAAAATTACAAATTTGAAACTTTGAGATACGAGGTTTCTACCCGACAGTGACAATATATATATACTTATTTATAATGCATTATAATACGCTTATAAAGGCTTGTTGACAATACTGTACGTCACCTAAGCCACAAAACATGTTTACTCTCCATATTTACATTCAGTGCAGTGTCTGGTAATTGCATCATTTGTATTGTATTGCTGTTCTGCAGCTTTGTGTTCTGCTACGCATAGACAAAGAGCCCTGCAAGTCAGACTAATACAGTGGCGTCAGTTCAGAAAAAGCTAAGGTATGGCAACATGACTGGTGTCTTGCACGCACGCCTTCGCGCGCGTGCAAGACACCAGTCATGTTGCCATACCTTAGCAACAGGCATGATACATTCATTTTAAGAAGTACATTTTATTTTTTTCACCCGTTTCTATGGTTTCTTGGGCTGGATATGGCAGCCTGGAATGGTTGTTCAAGTGCAGCTAAACTTGGCATGTTAGTAAAGGTGCCACACTTAAAAATAATGAATTGCACCTGTGCAGCTGACCTGCGGAACCTGGGAATATACCATCTTGTCAAAATGGGGAGAATACAAGTGTGGAGAATATAATTATAATACCTTATTAAAATTACCATTTTGTAACATTTTGCATTTGTAGTTATTTTACTGTAATTTAACAACATAATAACCAGCACAGATAGACAAAGAGACATTCATGGATTTATATTTAAAAGTACAGGTAACTTTTATTTCCCCCCCCCCCCGGACCCAGGGTATGGCAGCTGCATACCCCTGCCATACCCAATTGACGCCCCTGGACTAATATAAGGGCCCCAACCGATGCACTAAAGCATGTTGTGTGAACGCGGTGGCAGTGAAAATAATATTGCTTTTTTATATTGCATATTCTTGACTTGGTCTTGCGTGATAGAAGCATTTGTGTTAAATGTTGTGTTGCTTAAAAGACAAAGGAACGATGCAACGTGAATGTATTAAACCGAAACCAACATCCGGACATCAGTCTTCTTCAGTCTATTGTTCTCTTCCCTTTGTCTTGTACACAGCCTCTGTACATGTACACAGTAACTATAACATCTGTTATCTGTATTGACAGCTTGCACCGTGTATTACAGAGTCACCTCCTACCCCATAAACCTCAGTATTTATTTAACTCTGAGAGTTTAAAAACTGACGCATAAGAATCTTTACTGTTACTGTAGGGCTGGGTATTGGCAAGAATCTGGCAATACAATAGGTACAAAGATACAGAGTTACGATTCTGTATTTTTTATTGTTTTATCTAGGAAGACACTCTGCTTCACTATAGAATCAGAATCTGTTTTATTGGCACATCACAGGTTTATAGGTGTTAATCAGTTGGTGAAATTATTATTACATATTTCTTTTTTTTTTGCAGCAGGCTACTGTTTGTGGGAACGTGGAAAATAGCAGATCTACAAGCTTACAGCGTGTCACAAGGCAACACGTTAGCTTGTAGATAGGTAGATCGAGCTTGATAGCAATACCTTTGTACTTTTACTCAAGTACATTTTGAAAAATGGGCTACTTGTAAGTTGTAACTAGTATTTCTACATTGCAGTATTCATACTTTTACATATGTAAAGTAAAGTAATTTAGTACTTTTTCCACCACTGCATTTAGGGTTTAATTGGATGAACAGTTGGATCTAGATCTAGTCTGCAGAAGCAGTATGTTCTTCTTTACATGCACTGGGTGATTTCTCAGTCCATGTGCATAGTGTATTTCTACTGTGTAGTTGGTGGAAAACACTATACTTGAATACACAAATTTCACGGCACAGCAGCCATATTTATTTATTTCCGGGACAGTGCATATTAATGGAAATTTGAATTTAAATAAACTATTATCGTGTGAATATGCCGAATTTAGCTGTAAGCTCATTTCCACCCGTAGTCCGTAGTCCATACGAATACACCACAGCACCATGCGACGTGACAAAAATGGAGAGAACATGCAACTGCCTAAAAACTATTTTTAAGAATACCATTACTAGTTTAATTTTAGGCCTAGAATTATTGAATGCTTTAACCAGTGAAAAATAGCAGATATACAAGCTCACAGCCTGCGAGCTTGTAGACCCGATTTTGACCCGATTCTATAAGTGTCTTTTGAATCCTTCTAAGACTTTTTGAAAAACCCTATGTTTCTATGTCAGCAATCTGGCTAGCCATCGTCAAAGAAAAGGTCCATTTCACTTAACTGGAGCTCAGTTAGTCTGTTCTTGAGAGACTACTATGTCAGTGGTTCTCAAACCTTTTCATGTGAAGGACCCCCAAAATTATATTTATTTGGCCACGGACACCCATCTTAAAATATTTAGTTCCAGGGACCCACCAGAAGCAAAATTTGAGTTACAAATGTTCGCTTTGAAAATACATTATATTCAAAGATTTGCACACATTTTCACGACTTTCAAAAATAGCAGATCTACAAGCTCGCAGCCGCGCTGTGAGCTTGTATATCTGCTATTTTTCACTGGTTAAAGCATTCAATAATTCTAGGCCTAAATGGGTTAAACTAAAACCCACATGGTTTTTAGTGGCAAGAAAATGCAGGTTTAAGTAGTGCTACTTTTAACATTTAGTGTAGCAGAGCCCTTCCAGTGAGCCAACAGACAATAGAAGCACTCTGACTCCTGAATGGAATGCAACCTTATTAGTGTCATTGTCACCTTTGTTTACCCAACTAACTACTAGGCCTGTGTCAAAATAGCTGCTGTGAAAATGGTTTTGTATTAAAGGTAGGCTAAGTAAGTTGTATTTGTTTTGCTCAAGTCATTATTCTGATAATAATCATTAATATTGAGCAGTGGTTTTCAACCTTTTTCACATCAAGGACCATTATATATTCGGCATTGGAGCCACAGACCATGATTTATGTGTGCAAAGTTTGGCATGGATAGGGGCAACGGTGCCGGAGATAAGAGTAGGGCCAAAAGTGTGACGTGACGTGATGGACAGACTGACAGCAGGTGGAGCTTTTCATAGTAACTTGCGACCTGACGACCTGACGGTGATGAATATGTCATCATATTCAGAAGATCACAATATGTATCCTTGATTTTATTAGATTTTATTAGACGTCATATAGGGAAAAACAAGTTACATCAGGTTCATCTGAGAAGCATCAAGGATACCAGTAAGATGCCCTAATCAGGAGATAAGCGACCGGCAGGTCAGCAGTGTCCAAAAATCAGCCTGATGGTGGCGCTAAATCAGACAGATCCATGTTGATGACATGAATACTGTGTACCGCTTTGCGTGATATTAGGGCGAAATCTGTAGGAGCAGTGTCCAAAAATGTGTTTTGCAAGAATTGGCCTCATGGTGGTGCTAGAAGAGCGCATTGTGAGAAATGAGGGGTGGAGGTTGTGGTTTAGCAGCCAAGGAGTGTGTGTGCAAAGTTTGGCATGGATAGGGGCAACGGTGGCGGAGATATGAGTAGGGGAAAAGTGTGACGTGATGTGATGTGGAGTGGCGTGGCGTAACGTGACTGACATCCGGTCGAGGTATTTGATAGTAACTGCGACCTGACGGTTGCAACAAACACAAGAAAGTCTTGTGACTTATTTCCATTGTGGTCCCTGAAATATTCATCCTTATTTGTTTTCTGGTTGAAAAGCACTGATATAGAGTGTTTGTTCAGTAACTGGGGGTCACCCGTCTCTCCAGTTCTCTAGTGAGTAGAAAATACATTTTCAGGTGGGACATCAAGAGCATTTATCAGTTTCAATTTCATAGTGCTTCAGTTCCAATAGCACTTGTCCTGTATCCGGCGTGAGTTGGCACTCCTGATTGGATGAAATTGGTATCCCTAACCTCAATATCGTTGTTGTCGGGTGGAAACCTCGTATCTCCAAGTTTCAAATGTGTACGTTCTTTCGCAAAGTAAAGCCCTGCTTCATCATACAAGGCCGTCGCAAAAAAGTAGTGAAAACGGCAGATCTACAAGCAGCTGTTTCCACTAGTTTAAATCATTTTTAAAATGATAAATGCAACGGTTTTGGGCATACACGGTTTTCACCCGACAACGACGATATGTGCTGTTTACTAATGAGCTGGAGAGACTATTTACCACTTAATTTATTTAAAATATTTAAATTTAAATTTGAAAATATATCACACTAGTACAGCACCTTTAATTCCAGACCCCAAAAAATATGATGGATGACATTAGTCTGTCCATCCTCTCGCCTGTTTGATCTGACCTGGTTGGGAGGATGAACTTTGACCTGAGGGGTCCTTTTTAAAACAACGCCGGCAGGCCCAAACACGCCGCTGTCAACCGTGGGCGCTGAATGGCTGGGTTTAACCTTTAACCCCTAGTGACCTGCTTTTGTTAGACTGTCCACCTGTGTTTACCTAGCAGGGCAAAGTGGTCCGCTAAAACCCTAGCGCAGGTACGGACACACACGCGCACACACAGTGGTGGAAAAAGTACTCAAAAGTATCAATACTGCAATGCAGAAATACTCTGTCACAAGTAAAAGTCAGAAATTCAAAATGTACTTGAGTAAAAGTATGAAAGTGTTGGCATCAAAATGTACTTTAAGTACCAAAAGTAAAAGTACAATATGTTTGAAAATAGCAGATCTACAAGCTTGCATCGCGACGCGTTGTGAGCTTGTAGATCGGCTATTTTCAAATGGCCAAGGCATAAAATAGGGCTAAAGTGGTTAATGTATGTCTATAATATTATAATTTGTATCTGCAAAGTAACTAAAGTTTTCAAACAAATGTAGTGGAGTAAAAGTACAATATTTGGATCTGAGATGTGGCGGAGTAGAAGTAAAAGTATTGGAAATTGGAACTACTCAAGTAAAGTACAAATACTTCAAAACTGTACTTAAGTACAGTACTTGAGTAAATGTACTTAGTTACTTTACACCACACACACGCACATGCAAAACGTGCGTGCTCACACCCACGTAGATACGATAGGTGGAGTCAAATCCCCTGGCTTTAGAATGTAGGCTCCGCTTTATCTCTTAACGTTCAGGAATTCACTATCGCTCTGATCTCCCAGGAGCCTCCTCTTCCATCATCATCATCCTCCTCATCTTCGTCAGTCTCTCAGCTGTCAGTCTCACGTCTTGTTTCATGTCTTCCATCCGTGGTGGGAGAAAAGTACTGAGATATTTAACACATACTCTGATACGAGTAGAAGTCCTGTATTGTAAAAGATGGGACACAAGCTATAGACGTACAAAAGTCTGTGTCAGGCAGAAACCTCTTATCTCCATATATGTTTTTTTTTCTCGTAAATGAACGCCCTACTTGGTCATACAGCAACGTCACACAAAAGCATCGAAAGTAGCAGATCCACGATCTTTTATATATCTGCTACTTATCCTGATAAGTAACAGTTTTGCACATACAAGGTTTTCCCCCCGACAGAGCCTGCAGACCTGCTGCTTTTGATGCTTTTGTGTGACGCTGTTGTGTGATGGGAGTAGGGAGAAAAACACAACAAGTTAAAATATGGAGATAAGAGGTTTCTGCCCGTCAGAAACGGAATGTACGTTCCGCCACTGATTTTCCTTTCTATTGCTCTGTTGTCCAGTCTGTGTGTGTATTCTAGAGTGTCTGACTGCCATAGCATTATTATTTGATCTGTGTCTGTCAGCCAGTGTTCTCCTCCGCTATGCCGGGCAGTGGTGGAAAAAAGTACTCGCATATTTGACATAAGTAAAAGTATCAATAATGCAATATAGAAATACTCTGTTAGGGTGCCCTCAGACCAAAATACCTATGAGAGTGGAATCTGCGTTCCGCCAATGCATTTCAATGATAAGGGAGCGTTTTTTGCAGAAATCCTCTGCTGGCATGAAACCGCTTCACTCTCATTGAAATGCATTGGAGGAACGCGGATTCCACTCTCATAGGTATTTTGGTCTGAGGGCACCCTTACAAGTAAAAATCCAGAATTCAAAATGTACTTGAGTAAAAGTATGAAAGTGTTGACATCAAAATGTACTTAAAGCACCAAAAGTAAAAGTAGGAAATGTTTGAAAATGGGATCAAAACGCTGTGCCCTGGTGTGTCAGAGAGACTGTTCGTGTGACTAACCTGTACGTGTGTGTTGGTGCTTTATTGTCTGAATGTCACTTATCTTGCTTTTAAGCTCAGATTTCAAATTTTAGGTCACCGTCCTGAAGCCTGTTTGTTGGCTTGTCAATTCTTGCTTGTCGCGGGTCTGCGAGAGCGTGGGTGTGTGTGTGTGTGTGTATATCGTCGTTGTCGGGTGGAAACCTTGTATGTCCAAAACCGTTTGTTTTGTATTTATCATTTTAAAAATGATCTAAACTAGTGAAAACAGACGATCTACAAGCACACAACGCCTCGCACCGCGAGGCGTTGTGTGCTTGTAGATCTGCTGTTTTCACTACTTTTGTGCGATGGCAATATGATGAAGCAGTGCTTTACTTTGCGAAAAAAAAAATCTAATTTGAAACTTGGAGATACGAGGTTTCTGCCCGACAGTGACGATATGTGTGTGTGCGCATATCTGCGGTGTCTGTGTGCGCGTGCAAGCATGTGTGCACATGTGTATTTCGTTGCTGTCTGGCAAAAAAACATTTCATCTCCGTTTTTCAACCTTTTGTGTTTTTTGGCAAATTAACATCCTACTTGATCATAGTATCACTGTCACACAAAAGCATCAAAAGTAGCAGATCCACCAGCTCTAAACGTTTGTAGATCTGCTATTTTTGCTCGTTTTGAATTTGAATCCAGAAAAGTAACAGTTTTGGACATAATGAGGTTTCCAGCCGACAGAGACGATTTGTTTAAACACTTGTTGTCTGTCTGTATGTATGTCTGTCTGTCTGTCTGTCTGTCTGTGTGTGTGTGTGTGTGCGTGTGTGCGTGTGTGTGTGTGTGTGTGTGTGTGTGTGCGTGCACGTGTCAGCGTGCGGCTGATAGAACTGGCCTGCGGGCGGTGATCACATTCTGTGGCTGTGAATGTCAGCCACCTCGCGCACCGCATCTCATTACTGAGAGATGGAAAGATGAGAGGAGAGGAGAGAGAGATGGAAGGATGAGAGATGGAGTGAATACTTTATAAGTCAGAAATGTAAACAGCGCGTGGAGCAAGACATTGAAGCTAAAAGGATAACACAAACATATCCCGGGGACTTGTTTCCATTGAGGTCCTATTAGTCAGGGGATATCTTCAGAAATAGTGTCACATCCTGGAATAAATTCCTTACCAAAACATTTCTTCACCAATGTGTTTGTAAAGGTGTCTAGTAAATAGTAATACATCTCACAAAGACTGAAATTCTGTTTCCCTTGGTGAATCCTTGACAGCAAGACCAGTCTTGTGTCAGCTAGTCTTGTGTGGCCAGACTGTTGCCTCCGTGATTTGGTCAAATGCTCCCGGCATACAGTCTGGCAAAGCAGAATAGAAATGATGAGTGCGAGATGAAAGCGGAAGTGAAGCCTCCTCGTCACTTCCGTTTCTGTCTCACATCACACACATTTATCTTTATATAAATAAAAATCATATAAGCATGTTTAGCTTGCTGCTTAGCAGAAAATATATTTTCTTGAACGTTAATGCTCGTTTCCATTACTCGCCGTTAGGGAGCTGCTGTTCCAGACTCTATATAGCATTCAGAGATTGTGGAATAGTTGTCTGGCTACGCAAGACTATGTGTCAGCAGGAAACTACATAGTAACCCTGTCTTCAACCCTGAGCCATCCAAAACTAGCAAAGTGTGCTGGCCATACTGTAGGCTTACGGTAGAGAAGTACAGTAGTCCTATCAGTTTGTTGATTGGATGAAAGGAGAGATGGAGTGCTGCTCTTGGTTTTAATCAGCCTGGGTTCAGCTGTGTATTTCTGGGCTGCTGACAGTTGAAGCGAGACGCATAAACAACCAATTTCTTCTGATCAAAGAGAAACGAAATTTCTAAAAACAACAAAAACAGATTGCTCCTTATAGGATGTTAACTCACATGGTCACATAGCCGTCCTGGCTCTTGTTTGATTGTTATTTTGTTTTACACTTTTTTTACTTTTAGCTACCGTCTGTCTCGGCTCCCATTTTCTATCCAATTTCAACCTGGTCTTTTATCTCGATCTCGTAGACGGAGCTCATCTAAATCAAACAAGCAGTTTGGCTGAGTGTTTTGTTGGGAAAACTTTCTCAACCCGCATCTGGTTCGCCTCCCCGACTGCATTCACTTTGCCTTTCTTTAACTTTTTATTTGCCTTATAATTGCTTTTTTCTTTGTATTTTTTGCATTTTAATTGGCAATCACATCACAAATATATTTCACTAACTTTAGTTTTTTTCTATTATGAGCAATCACACTGCTCTGACAGCCCCCACTACTACCAACACCTCTGGCAAACTGTGAAATCTGCGCTTGAAATGATTTCCTTTTAGTGTCCTTGATCACATTTCTAGAAATAATAATTACGCTCTTTTTCTTTTTTTTTTGAAAGTTTACTGTTCCAAAGTAAATCGAGAAGCGTGGCGCGGGGGGGAAATCTTCTTTGCGACGCCGACGATGACAGCTGAGGCTAAAAAGGTTGGCAGCTCTTGAAGTCGAACAGAGACGCGCGACACTGAAAAGGCGACTTTGAAGAGTCACTTTAAGGCGTTTCAGAGGAGGGGGGGAGATGGGTCGGGTGGATGAAGAGATGAGAGAGAGAGAGACAGAGCAGGGAATCTTGTTTCAGCGCTCAGACACACGGTGGCTTAGAAGTGGCAGCAACCGTACACAGACTTAATGTCTCTTTTAAATCGTCTCTGTCGGGTGGAAACCTCATTATGTCCAAAAAAAAACTGTCAATTTCCAGGATTCAAATGAAGAAAATAGCAAAATTAGCAGATCTACAAGCTCGAAACGGAATGCTTCGTGACGCATTTCGAGCTTGTAGATCTGCTGCTTTTGATGTATTCTGTGACGCTGTAGTATGATCAAGTAGGGCGTTCATTGACGAAAAGAATAACCCACAAAAAACTAAAATATGGAGATAAGAATTTTCTGCCCGACAGCAACAAAATATTACATTGCTGGTAAGGAGAAGTTTGTGGCTTGAACCCGGAGCTTAGGTACTATATTGTCACTGTCGAGCAGAAACCTCGTATCTCCAAGTTTCACATTTCTACGTTTTTTCACCAAGTAAAGCCCTGCTTCATCATAGAAGGCCGTCGCACAAAAGTAGTGAAAACAGCCGATCTACAAGCACACAGCGCCTCGCACCACGAGGCGTTGTGTGCTTGTAGATCTGCTGTTTTCACTAGTTTAGTTCATTTTTAAAATGATAAATACAAAACCTTGCCTTTGACATACAAGGTTTCCACCCGACAACGACGATATGTATGTATGTACTGTATGCTGCATGTCTGAAACAAAGACTTCTTCCTTTGTGTGTCAGCCTTCAGGACGAAGAGAAAAAAACTAAAATGCTTCTAGGCGGAAGGAGCTATCATTTATCTCTCTTTCTCACGCACGCTCGCACGCACACGCACACGCACGCACGCACGCACACACACACACACACACACACACACACACACACACACACACACACACACACACACACACACACACACACACACACACACACACACACACACACACACACACACAGAACTTGCACAGATCAACATGCTGGAACACTCTCCCCTCAGGGCGTCAGCCATCATTTCCTTGTCCCCGAGCCTGGCCCACGGTGAGAGAGTCCTACATGTACCTCTGTAGACGTCAGCGAAAACGCCCGTCGCTTTACGGGGTGCGTCGCAGCAGCAGGGAGCTTCAAAGGAGTGCCGGTCTCCTTGCTGCTAGTACCGTGTGTCACTTTTTATCGTGGGGATGAAGGTGTTGCACCACGCGGGGGTCGCTAAAAGTTATCGGTGTCGCTGTGATGCCTGGAGGCGTATCGAACGGGCGGATATGAACCATGCATTGGTTACTCTTGCATCGTCGCTGCGAGCAACTCCTCACATCTTCTGAGGCGAGGGGACAATTAACACTTTGCTTCCGTTTCACTATCAGACACACGTGTTCTTGCGCCCGCCTCGCACACACGCGCGCGCACACACGCATACACACACAGACACACACAGACGCCAGAGTTGCCATGTGCCCACATG
The DNA here is from genome assembly GCF_963921795.1 of Nannobrachium achirus. NCBI lineage: Eukaryota > Metazoa > Chordata > Actinopteri > Myctophiformes > Myctophidae > Nannobrachium > Nannobrachium achirus. Next base: position 17,945,891 of record NC_137826.1, read on the forward strand.
TCTGCTTATTATAGGTGACTCTTTTTCTGTAAAGTCGCATGGAAATGTTGACAGTTGCAGGCGTTTCTTTATGGCTTGTTTCTAAAGTGTAGTTGCTTATTTGGGCTTGCTTCTATATTTTTGGTAATAATTTTTTAACCCACTGGTTCTCAAACACTTAGACATTCAGTTATTTTGTATTAGAACAGTGTATCTAGACATGACCTTTCCATCTCATTTTCATGGCCAACTACAGTACTACATATAAATATGCATACATAGATAGGAGCTCATACATTATTAGTACACACTCATGAATGCAAACGTGCACTTGCATACACAACCACCAGTGGTGCACTGTGGAATTCTTTCACTAGTGGAGCGCTTTTTACTTGCAAAATGGTGATACCACACCTCTCTATTTTTGAACATTTTTGTGTTTTTCTTCTCTTTTTTTTATGTTTTAACACGCATCTTCTCTTCTGGAGGTTCCCGGCACAAAATATTTTCAGCTCTAAAGAGTTTGAGACCCCTAAACCGTTCAATGTTTTAAGATCAGCAGCATTATTTTATAATAAATAAATGCTTTCACAGCCAGGAAGCAACTGCACTCCTCGATTTTTTTCTTTTTTTTACGGAGAGCTATAAAGAAAGACACGGTTACAGTATTCCAGTCTGATGGAGATGAATGCGTGGACAAGTTTCTCTAAATCCTGCTGAGACATAAGTCCTGACTTTGTAATTGTCTTAATGTGGCTGTTGGCACGCGCACACACACACACACACACACACACACACACACACACACACACACACACACACACACACACACACACACACACACACAGAAAACTGCAAAAGTAGCTGAGCACACACAAAATACAGGTGGGTGCACATCACCAACAAAAGTGCAGGAGTTGCTGACCACAAAAAAAATAGAACTCTACACTATGTAATCCTCCTCTTTCGCTCATTGTGCCCCTGTACCCTGTGCCTGTCAGATGTGCCGGCCAAGAACACTTTTGACACTTTCAAATGGGCGAGGTTGAGACAGGGGTGTCGCACCAAATTCTGTGCCCTGGGTACTTTAACTATTGAAAAAATAGCAGATATACAAGCTCAGCGCAGCACCGAGTGCCGCGCTGCGAGCTTGTACATCTAGAGATCTTCTATTTTTTTTAAATCGTGAATTAAAGCTAATTAAATATTAAAGCTTAGATTCTGTACTTGGATAATATGTACAAAAAAGAAAAATGACCAATGCAGACATAAGGACCAAAGTACCAGACCTAGTCACATTTGTGCAAGTCTTTCAATATTTCCAGTCCTTCTAAGGTTTTTTGAAAAACGTATGTTTCTATATCAGTGGTGCTCGAACTTTTTCATGTGAAGCCCAAAATTATATGTATTTGTCCACGGACCCCCATCTCAAAATATTTAGTTCCAGGGGACCCCCAGAAGCCAAATTTGAGTTACAAATGTTTGCTTAAAAAGTACATACGGTATATTGAAAGATTTGCACACATTTTCACCGAGTGCCACGCTGTGATCTTGTAGCTTGTAGATCTGCTATTTTTCGATAGCTTAAGTATAAAATAGTTAAGGCCCCTCCACCTTGGGCCCTATAGTAACTCAGTCCCACTTTCCCCCCCTTTGTGACGCCCCTGGGTTGAGAACCACTAGGTCTTTAGGTAGGACTCTCCAACCGAAACCAGGCATCATCGGCCCCAAACCTCCGGATATGCCTTGACAGCCTCCAGAACAGAACTCCATAATGCTCTTAGTTTCTCAGACTGCAGTAAAAGTGGAAGTGCAGCAGCGTCCTGGGGGACAGTGGCTCAGCGCGTGTAATTCTCACACCTCTCAGTGTGATGTAAAGCCTCATTCTGTCCCTGCTGCTCTGTCCTGACATTTTAATGTGTTTCTCATGAGATCCCATTGTTGTCCTGAAGTCATTGTGCTGTGTGCCCTCCTCCCCACTGTAGGGCTGCAGCCATCGCATGATCTTAACCCCTATTCTATAGTTTTTTTGTTGTTGTCTCCACCAGCCGAAGGCTGAGGGAGAGTATGTTTTCCCCTCCGTCCGTCCGTCCGTCCGTCCGTCCGTGCGTGCGTCCGTGCGTCCGTGCGTGCGTCCGTGCGTCCTCGCAGTTTGTGAACAGCTAATCTCAGTCACCGTTGGCCCGATCGCTGCCAAACTGAGCACACACACTCCCTGGATGCCAATCTAGAACCTCTGCCCCACATTTTTCAAATCAGCCTCATGGTGGCGCTATAACAGGCCGATTTGTGTGGCCTGGTTGTTACCAGCTAATCTCCGGCGCCGTTGGCCCGATCGCTGCCAAACTGAGCACACACACTCCCTGGATGCTAATTCAGAACCTCTGCCCCACATTTTTTAAATCAGCCTCATGGTGGCGCTATAACAGGTCGATTTGTGTGGCCTGGTGGAGACCTGTGCTCGGAAGAGCACTGCTTCTAGTTGTTGTTTTGTTTTTTCTTCTTTTTTGATTGATCGAATAATCTTGTAGCTGTAGGTTTCCTCTTTTTAACTACTTGGATTACCTGTTGCGCCCTATCTTCGTTCCCACTCTCACCTATGGTCATGAAGTGTGGGTCATGACCGAAAGTATAAGGTCTCGGGTACAAGCGGCCGAAATGAGTTTTCTCAGAAGGGTGGCTGGTATCTCCCTTAGAGATAGGGTGAGAAGTTCAATCACCCGAGAGAGACTCTCAGTGATGGTCATGGTTGATGGTCACATTGTGAGTGCATTGCTTTTCCCTTTTTGATTGATCATGGTCGCTCCCCCTTGTGGCTGTGGGTGTCACTCACTTCTTTGGAGAAGTAGTTTGACAGGTATGAGGGTATTGAGGGCACTGTCCCTTTGACTATCTTTCACCCAGTGATATTTGCTTAAGCCTGCCATCACAAACTAGCAAAGTGTGTTGGAATCAGGTGGTTCATGGGCTTAACCCTTAAGACATGGCTTTTCCCGTCCTGTTCTGTTTACATTGCTCATGTACAAATTGGACCAACCTCCACACATTGACATGGTGTAGAATTACAGTATGATCACAATGCTTGCCCTGATGACCTTAGCATGCTTAGCATGCCGCCGGGCTCACTGTTCCACTGTGACCCTGGAGGTCCAGTCGGGCAATTAGGTGGGTTCCCAGTCCAATTACCAGTGGTGGACTGGTAATGTCTGAGTAAAGGTATAAATACTGTAATGTAGAAATACTGTGTTACAAGTGAAAGTCCAGAATTCAAAATGTACTCATTTTTGAAAAGTACAACAATATTGTTGTCAAGATATAATTCAAGTACAAAAATAGAAAGTTCTCATTATGCAGAATGTCCCATTTCACAGGTTTTCAAATGTATACAAATCTTTTGAAAATAGCAGATCTACAACGGCTATTTTCAAATGGCCAAAATGTATAGGGTTGAAGTGGTTAATGTATGTTTCGTAATAATAATCCAAAACAAAAAGGTAACTAGTAACTAAAGTTTTCAAATAATTGTAGTGGAGTAAAAGTACAATATTTGCCTCTGAGATGTAGTGGAATAGAAGTAAAATTATTTTGTAGTAAAAGTATTTTGGAAACACTCCAGTTAAGTAAAAAAGATTGGGCTTACTGTAAGTGCAGTACACGTAAGTAAACGTACTTAGTTACTTTACACCACTGGCAATTAGGAGGGTTCCCGGTCCAATTACTGCTCCCCCTGCAAGCTGCGTGGCGTCCAAGTGTCCTTCAGCAACACACTGAAACCCCTAATTGCTCCCGCTGAGCAGCTTGGTTGCTATGCATGGTCGGTTGCTCCCCGCCTTCGGCGTGTGAATGTGTGTGTGGAAGGGTGGACGTGGATTTTATTTACAGTAGGATTTATTTACATGACTACAAAGGCGAAAGGGAGGGAGGGGGGATAATAAATCCGCTTTATTTTGGAATCTGATGTCGCTGGTGGGCAGGTCTCGGAACTGCAGCCCTCCTCTGAGAAACAGGCCGAGTAGACAAGAATGGTACCATATCGTCGTTGTCGGGTGAAAACCTTGTATCTCCAAAACCGTTGGTTTTGCATTTATCATTTTAAAAATGATTTAAACTAGTGAAAACAGCCGATCTACAAGCACACAACGCCTCGCACCGCGAGGCGTTGTAGATCTGCTGTTTTCACTACCTTTGTGCGACGGCCTTGTATGATGAAGCAGGGCTTTGCTTTGCGAAAGAATGTACAAGAAACTTGGAGATACGAGGTTTCCACCCGACAACGACGATATTTATAATAGGCATTAGTGAGGACCAGTTATATGAAGAAAGGTATATTGTCTAATTAGAGCACAACGATATGACATAAATGGTATTAATATGCAATGTTATCCAAAGTGCTTTACAATGTGTGTTAGCCTACATCAGGGGGGGTAATGTCGCCATTCCGACATGTCACCATTCCGACATGTCACCATTCCGACATGTCGCCATTCCGACATCCCACCATTCCGACATCCCACCATTCCGACACATTTTAGTCCCACCATTCCGACAAGGGCAGCAAATGCTGACAGTTACACTTTTCAGCCACTAGATTGCACCATAGTATTAGAAATCCTCAGGAACAAAATGGCATGTAACTGTGGAATGAATTAACCTTTTTTAATAATTTAAAAAATCACTGAATCAGAGGGACAACCTGCATCAGTGCAGCGTGATTACAGGTCCAACTGGGAAAGATGGATAACCACGCCCCGGACTCATTTTTGAAGCTTGTGATTGGCTGGACCGGACGTAGGGAGCGCTCCGTTGTAGTCACTTGGACCGCGCGAGGTGCACCAAAACCCAATTATCATGGCGTTTATCGTGCGCTTGCCCAGGCCTTACGGCCTGGGCATAAATATAACGATTGCATTCACCACGGCTTCGTAACTCGCGCGGCGCTCCGCCGGCCGCGCGGCCCTGGCCCGCACTTCGCGGCCACTCGCGCCTGCGGCGCTCGGGGGCGAAGAGCAGGACCAAGGTCCGCTGGCCTTCGCGCCGCTTGCAATGTCGTGGACAATAACTGTGAAAACGAGCGCTCTATGCCGTTTCCATCCATCTTTCCCAGTTGGATCCGTAATCACGCATCAGTGCACCCTAACCCTAACCCGAACCCAAACCCGAACCCGAACCCTAACCCTAACCAGAGGTTAGGGTTAGGGTTACGCTGAAAAGTGTAACTGTCACCATTTGCTGCCCTTGTCGGAATGGTGGGAATGTCACCATTCCGACACAATTTAACTAGTCGGAGTGGTGGGATGTTTTTCTGTCGGAATGGTGGGATGTTTCCAAAATGAAGAAGTATCACCATTCCGACAATTAGAAGTCAATGTCGGAATGGTGACATGTCGGAATGGCGAGAGGACCCCACATCAGGGTTCCCCAATAGGCGGCCCGCGGGCCATTTGCGGCCCGCGGGGGGCTACTGTCTGGCCCACACCAACCCCAGAAATAATGGTGGTATAAGAGCAGCAACAACACTAGTATATCGTCGTTGTCGGGGGGAAATCTCGTATCTCCAAATTTGTACGTTCTTTCACAAATCATACAAGTTCGTCACACAAAAGTTGTGAAAACAGCAGATCTACAAGCACACAACGCCTCGCGGTGCGAGGCGTTGTGTGCTTGTAGATCGGCTGTTTTCACTAGTTTAAATAATTTGATAAATGATAAATGCAAAACGAACGGTTTTGGACATACAAGATTTTCACCCGACAACGACGATATCTGAACTGTCGCTGGAGTAGCGGGAACTCCCGGCGTCGCCCCCTGCAATGTTGTGGCCCTCGGCTCGGTACCGTAGACATAATTCGGCCCTTGGAGAAAACTAATTGGGGAAGCATGGCCTACATCATTGCTCATGGTCTTGCTCAAGGAGACTTCGATATTAACCCAGGTTAAGAGGAGAGCCAGGGATTAAACCGGGACTCTTCTGGTTCCCAAGCAGCCGCTCTACAGCCACTGTTTTTTTTTTTCTTTCCATAAATTATGCCCTACTTGATCGTTCTATAGCGTCACACAAAAGCAACCAAAAGTAGCAGATCTTGATTTACAATCTCAAAACACAGCGCGAAGCTTCGGATTATGAGCTTGTAGATCTTGGACATATGAGGTTTCCACCCGACAGAGACGATATGCAAAACTGCTCTGCAGAAAACGTATACAAGCTTGTACACACACGCACAGCCGCACAGCCGCACACACACGTGCACGCACACACACACACACACACACACACACACACACACACACACGCGTGCACACGCACACGACCAACCCATACCGCAGCAATGTACATTAAATGAATTGACTTTAAATTAACACTCCCCCATGTTAACCTCCTCGAACACCGAGAGTTTAAAATAAAATCAAGACCTGATGAAGTTAAAGTTTCTGGGGAGTAATCAATATTTAAAGCCCATGCACTGCATGGATCCATGGCACGCCGATCAATTAATATTCTTTAATCTTGTAATTTAAAGGCGAGGTAATTTAGAGACCGAAGCACAGATTCATTGAAGCTCGGTGGGACAGACGGCGGGGGGCTTTGCTCAAATTCATTTTTAATTAAAGAATGAATAAAGTAAACACCTCGATCCAATCTCCTAGATCCATTGTTCTGGCTTTCATGCCCGTTATTCTGCTGTGCTCTCCTCGCTCTCTTATTTGTGAACGTGGTAATGGTGTGTAATTAACTCAATCGCTAAATGCGGACAAACAAAAGACAGCATGACATTGTAAAAACAGACTGAACATTCTGTAGATCACTGGTTCTTCCCAAACATTTATTACTTAAAAACGTATTATTATTCCAAATTCCTTTCCTATAATAATAGTAGTCAAAACTCCACTGTTATAGATTGCAGTGGTGGAAAGTAACTACTGTAAGTACATTTACTCAATTTACTTATATTATAATTCTACATTTTACTCCACTAGAATGGAGTTACTAGTTCATTTACAGATATGGATTATTACAAAACATACATAACGTGTTTGATGTTTGACAAGTGAATTGGCACTGTATAATGAGTAGTTTTACTTTTGGTACTTTAAGTATACAGTATTTGAATGCCAATACCTTTCATTGCAAAAAGTCAGAATGAAGTTCTATAGTATAGCATGTGTTCACTAGCTCAGTGGGGTTGTGGTTAGAGTGTCTGCCCTGAGACTGGGAGGTTGGGGTTCGAACCCCGGGCAGTTTATATACCAAAGTAAATGGGACCCAATGCCTCCTGCTTGGCCCTCAAGCTGCCTCATGCTACAGAATCAGCCGTAGTAGACATGGATGCAGTTGCTTAAGTGCTTAGGAAAGTACCGTATAAAATCATAGCAACCCTCTCTGGCTCTCTTGCTTGTGAACTGAATGTAAACATGATTGAAGCCACAAGTTCAATAAATAGCACATTTAAAATCTAGGCGTTCTTGTGGTAAAAAAGAGCTGCTAACGATGTTAGCTTTTTTTCATGTGTGAGTGATTTGGCGCAACTCTGCTGCAATACTCTCTCATCTCAGATCTAAAGGATGTTTGAAGATTTGTATTTTAAAGCGTTTAACTCGACATTCATATCGATCATAGCGGCTGTCAGGATGCAGGATGCATAGCGTGAATAGCTACGTATCGTCTCTGTCGGATGGAAACCTCATAATTATGTCCAAAACTGTTACTTTTCAAGATTCAATTTCAAAATATCAAAACCAGCAGATCGACAAGCTCTAAACAAGTCGCTTCGCACCGTGTTTCGAGCTTGTGGATGTGCTAGTTTTGATGCTTTTGTGTGACGCTGTAGGATGATCAAGTAGGACGTTACTTTACGGAAAAAAATATTAAAATATGGAGTAAAAGGTTTCTGCCCGACAGCGACGGTATGTGGATGCTGTGTAACATGTGGGCTAGGCTTAATGGTGGGTTGCAGTGTGTCCGTGCGTGCATGCGTGCGTGATTGTGTTCGGGACGTCGCTAAAATAAGCTCCTCTATGCATGATGATGGCAGTGACAAATCAACCAACATGCACACGGCTTGGTTTACACGATGCAAATAAAGCCCATTCTGTTTAAGAATGGATGAACGGATTATTGCCTCATGCATGTATAAATGTGCTGACCATGCCTTGGTGCGAAGATAACCGCAGCAGACTGGAAACACTTTGTTTAGAGAACTATGCCTTTATTGATCCTGGATCGGTTCTTTATTGATCCTGGATCGGTTCTGTTCAACATGAAACCGGTGGAGTAAAGTAACTACTGTAAGTACATTTACTCGAGTACTGTACTTGACCCATTTAGGCCTGAGGCCGATTCTAAAAGTGGCTTTCAGAAAAATCGCACCTGTTAACATGGTTTCAAACACGACACACGTGCATCTCCTTGTATGGGCCTTTCTGTCTGAGACATCAGCTGTGGTGATGTCGCTCTCTGCGTACTCTCTGTGACGTTATAGTCTCGTGTGACGTTAGCCTTACGGACATAGGGACCTACACACAAAGCCAGACGTAGGAGCGGTTAGCACCACTCAAAAATGACAAAAATAATATGTTGTTATATCATCGTTGTTGGGTGGAAACCTTGTATGTCCAAAACCATTGGTTTTGTATTCAACATTACTTGTAGATCTGCTGTTTTCACTAGTTTTGTGCGACAGTCTTGTACGATGAAGCAGGGCTTTACTTAACGAAAGGTACACATTTGAAACTTGGAGATACAAGGTTTCTGCCCGACAGTGACGATATACTGTACATAGCAACAAGAAGCCCAAAATGGGTTCCCGTAAAAGGTAAAGGTAAAAAGCCCATCTGTTCTTGGGTGTCCTGCAGAGCAGAGATTCATGACTCCACAGAACACAGACTGTCATCAAACGTCCACCATCAAAGCTCTCCTTAGTGTCCCCCCAAAACACAAAAACTACAAAGACTATCGTTGATGTCAATGTGCATGACGTCCCAAACTGTTACTTCTCCGAAATATGTATAAGAACGTTTCAAAGGATCCAATGTGGTCATTATTATAAGGCAAGTTTATTTGTATAACACCAAGGCAATTCTATGTGAAGTTAAAGAGATAGTTCACCCCCAAAATGGCTCTTTTTCTATCGATTATTCACCCCATGCAGACTTAGGTATTCATGGATAGTGTTTTGTTTTTTATCACATTCCTCAGCCAATAATTTGAGGAGACTTTTGTGTCTCCATTGGGGATCCACTGCCGGTCATTAATTATTGTCTTAAGATGATCAAATAATAACTTAATGGCCAAACTATGTTGAGGAAGCAACTTAGCATGTACTCCACTTTTAGAGCCGGATTTAGAACTTCTGAATGACGTCATAATGTAGTTTAGACAGAGCTGATCACCGAAATAAATTTGTCTCTAAGACACAGCTGTGAGGATTCTCCGACCAGTCAGTAGCAGTACTTCACTTCTTTGGCCCCGTTTAGCTGAGTTCGGACCGACTGTGGAATGAATGCTTTTTAGTACCACTTTTCGTACCACTTTGACACCACTCTACCCAATTCATTGTAGTGGAAAAGGTGGGCGGTGTGGTGTTGGGCCGTGGTAGTGGAAAGTTGCCTATAGAACACCTAATCAGGACACAGACTAAACAACACAAGCTTTTCTTTATAGAGTACTTTTAATTGGTTCAATACAAATAAAAAATAAAACCCAGGAACATTTAACCACTTTTACTTTCACTTTCAGAAATGGCCAAAAATAGCTAAAATAGTCGATCTGCAAGCTCACAACGTGCAGTGATGTAGTGCTTTGTGAGCTTGTAGATCGGCTATTTTTACTTCTTTTATGAGATACTGAGATACTAAAATACATTTAAAATCACACCCGTGTGAAGTGGAGCTGTGTGTGTGTGTGTGTGTGTGTGTGTGTGTGTGTGTGTGTGTGTGTGTGTGTGTGTGTGTGTGTGTGTGTGTGTGTGTGTGTGTGTGGATCATGTGTACCGATTTTTGTGACATTTGAAGAAAATATGTAGGAAAAGGAGCAAAAAGTGTGTTTTGGAGAAAATTCAAGATGGCGGAAAATCTATCATGGCGCAAATGGGCGTGGCCTATACGGGGAGATGCGTCATGACCCAAGGAATCCAGGGAAAAAATATTTTTAATTTTCCGACCTACGGTTCAAGAGTTACAGGCCAAAACGTAAAGTGGGGTGTTATGGCGCCACCATGCGGCCAAATGACACAATTATTTTTTATTTAATCCTTGAAATCATTATGAACCTCCTCTCCAAGTCTTGAAACTCTAGCCCCTATGGTTTGCGAGAGACAAATAATTGAATGTGAGTTTTTGCGATTCCCATTATAAGTCAATGGGGAAAATTAATTCACTAATAAATTAATATCAATTAAACTATAGAACCTTTCTCTTAGAAAAGTAATAGCCCACGATTCCCGAGTAAGCCGTTCGATTTGACATATGGCGCGAGTGTGTGGTGGCAAAACTGTGGGACTAGTGGCGTGCCGAAGTTTAGGAAGTTCAGGCTACATACAGACAGACAGACAGACAGACACACAGACAGACCCACCCACACGGCCACGTATAGGGAGCCTGTGCTTCACACAGCTCCAAAAAAGGCATGTTGAAATGTAGAGATACGAGGTTTCTGCCTGACTCCAACGCTATGATGCCTGATGGAGTGAAAAGAAATGCAGTGAGTGTTTGGGAGCGAACAGGGGTGTTGCACCAAATTCTGGGCCCTGGGTACAAGGATTCACTCACATTTTGTGCTTTAACTATTGAAAAATAGCAGATATACAAGCGAGCTTGTAGATCTGCTATTTTTGAAAAAATTCTGAAAATGTGTGCAAGTCTTTGAATATTTCAAATCCTTCTAAGGTTTTTTGAAAAACCTATGTTTCTATGTCAGTGGTGCTCAAACCTTTTCATGTGAAGGACCCCCAAAATGATATGTATTTAGCCACGGACCCCCATGTCAAAATATTTTGTTCCAGGGACCCCCCAGAAGCAAAATTTGAGTTACAAATGTTCGCTTAAAAAATACATATATTCAAAGATTTGCACACATTTTCCCGACTTTTCAAAAATAGCAGATATACAAGCTCACAGCGCGGCCAGTTAAAGTATAATATTATGGCCCCCTCCACCTTGGGCCCTAGTAACTCAGTCCCACTCCCCTCCCCCCCCCCCCCCCCTTGTGATGCCCCTGGGTGAGAAAGCCTCAGATAGAGAGGAGTCTGTGAAGTGAATTCGTCTCTATTGAGGGTGATTTCAAAGTAGTTCTCCTTCCCCGTGGTCAGCACCTTGTGGAAGGTCTTTTATCCCGCACCACTCTCAGGGTTTGAAGTGATTCTGACTGAGACACTGAGAGAGCCTTTTGTCTGTTTGTCTGAGCACCACTCAATCCCAGGTCATACGGGGCGGTTGTTCTCAACCTGTGGGTCGGGGGCCCCGGATGACAGTGAAGTGACAATTTAAGGTCTTTTAAGACCTTAGAAGACAACTTTGTTTTTTACAACAAGGGTTCATATTTTAGATATTCATTAGAGAAAAGAAAAGTTGAGTGTTAAAATGTTTTCATTTACTTCTTTCTAGCGTTTTAGTGATTTTAATGATTTTGATTTGCATGCATGCCCCCAGGTTGGGGCTTGTGATTATGAAGCCCATTCCCAAGATGCACTGCGATCTTTCATGGGCAGATGTGACTTATGGGGGCTGGTGTAAATAGTAAATTGCCGGCTTATTGTGTTTAAAAATACATATTAAGCCACGTGTACGCATGCCCACCCACTGAAATGAAAATACTAAAATCGCTAAAACAATAGAAAGCAGTAAATGAAAACATTTTAACACTCACCTTTTCTTTTCTCTAATTACAATCTAAAATATGAACCCTTGTTGTAAAAAACTAAAGCACAGCAAAGTTTCTCAAACTTTCACATTTTAAGGTCTCCCCTTAACTCTGACAGTGTACAAATGGAACCAAATGAACCCGTTACAGACTTGCATGGGTCAATTTAGACCCCCATAAAGGAACCCACAGAGTCCCTGGAATCCACTTTGAGAACCACTGCCTTAAAGGAAAGAAAAAAGACCATTACTGCAACAAAGGTAATCAACAAACTATACTATAAAAACAGGTCAAACATTGGACAACATTTTTAAATAATACAAGCCGATCCACAAGCTTGCTACGCCTCGCATCGTCAGGCGTTGTGAGTTTGTAGATCTGTTGTTTTCACAATATTTTTCTGTGGAGTCAAACTAAATGGAATGCGTCAACTCCTACAATCCAAGTGCCTGTCAGGGTGGGGGGTCCCCAGTTCAAATATGATTATTTTGGGGGGTCGTGGCCTGAAAAGGTTGAGAACCACTGATACATAGCAGTGGTTCTCAACAAACTATACTATAAAAACTGGTCAAACATTGGCCAAATTGAAATACTATGAGAAAGAGACACATTTTGAAATATCATAGTACATAATATCATAATAGCTATTTTGGCTGCTTTGGAAAAGAAATGATCCAATATTTTGATAACAATTCAACTTGTTTGATTACCTGTTGCACCATATGGACACACACACCCTCTTTCTCCCACAGGCGCGTGTGTAAAAAGGATTCAGAGTTGTCGTAGTTTAAAGAATGGTCCTCTTCTATCAAACCTGCTGAAGAGGGACAAATGACACGCACGCACACACACACACACACACACACACACACACACACACACACACACGCACACACACACACACACACACACACACACACACACACACACACACACATACACATACATATATACACGCTGGAGCGTGCACATGTGCACTTGCATGCGCACACACACCCACACCGACCCTTAAACGACTTGCGTGCATTCCAAGCATAGCTGGCCATTGTTCACCTCCACAAAGAGTCACAACGGACCCCCCACGCACACACATGCGTAGTTTTATTACTATACTTGTGGATACATCAACATTTTAGGACAGCATTGAAGATTGCTCAAAACGCTGACATTTTTTTATCATTATTTCTCCTGTGAGGATCAAGAAAATGCTCCTCCTAAGAGTCCTCACCAATGTCTATTTCTCCAATTCTACTCAACAAATACTATACCTCTGTAGAGCACTACTGTATAGTACTACTGTATAGTACTACTGTATAGTAGTACTACTGTATAGTACTATTCAGAGCCTTGTATTCGAGAGTTCTGCCAATGCGGGGTCAAAAACAGCGCCGATCACGTAGTTCATGCAATTAGAAATGTCACTTTTCCCTCATAGACTCCAATGCATTCTGTAAACTTCCGGTTCGCGCTTTGTCACTATTCGCCAATAGATTTATATGTAGAAGACCTGGCCCCATGAAGTGAACAGAGGTGGCGCGACTCTCCAATAGAGGGCTCTGGTACCACTGTATAGTGTATAGTATGTGTGGGGGGACTTTTGGACCTCACAAGTATAGTAATACGAGCACACACACACACACACACACACACACACACACACACACACACACACACACACACACACACACACACACACACACACACACACCTCATCTCAAGCCTTTTATAGTAGTAGGTTTTATGATGCCTCCTTTCTCTCTCTGTGTTCCTGCCCGTGGCTGCATGGGGGGGGAGGGGGGGGGGGGGGGGGGGGGGGGGGGAGCAGGGGGGACGCATCAGGTGGTCCTCTTTGCCTAGGGAGGAGAGGGGAGGAGGGGGGGGGGGGGGGGGTGCAAAGCAGCATCCTTCCTTTGTGTGTTTAATTGTTTGATTGTTTAATTGACGTCTATTGAGTTACTCATCTTTAGCCTGCAACCATCACAAAGCCTGCTGCAAACACCTCCCTTAAAACCACTCTATTCAATTCAAAGTAGCTTTTTTGGCATGAGAACACATATACGTTTACATTGCCAAAGCAATAGTGGGACAAAACAGTCCAAACAAAAACAATTAAATGGGAATAAAGAATGTGTAAACGGAGCTGTGTATTGCAACTTAGACTATCTTACAAAACTATACAAATAAATAATTATACATCCATATAGGAAAGGTTTGGTTTGTATACACCAAGGGTCTTCAACGTTTTCAGGCAAAGGACCCCTTAGTCGAGAGAGAGATGAAGCAGGGACCCCCACAACCTGTTCATAGATTCCATATACCGTAGTTTCATCGTTTGACAGCACAATCATTAGTGTATTTTGGATTCATGTCAATTTGTGTTTTCAGATATTTAACCACTTGAACCGTCAATACTTAATAAACCTGACCTTTCACTCTGTACTTAGTCTGCTCTTTTTCCCCTATGCACTAAACCCCTTTGCCTAAAATAGCCGATCTACAAGCTCACAACACTTCGCAGCGCGAGGCGTCTGAGCTTGTAGATCTGCTATTTTGGCTAAAGTTCTCAGGTAAAAAAAATCTTTCTATCACACAAAGATTTGGACGACCCCCTGTTGAAGACCCTTGGTATACGCTATTTAAACAGTTGACAGCAGTGTTTAAATGTTTTTTTTTTGCAGTCACTTGGTATTAAAAACACTCACCAGACTGACAGATAATATTGCACAGTATGTCTTCATATCCAAAACTATAAATGTTCCTGCAATTGAAAAAGGGGAAAACCCGCTCCAGTGGACCTAATGAAGTTATGAGATATGTAACGTAAACATTTCGCTCGACACGCGTGGGCTTTTTGCACCGCATGGCTGCCGAGCTATTTGATATACCTCCCTGCTGTGATCATAGCATTTCCTCCTCGTTTTTTTACGCTTTTTATTAAACCCATTCAGAACGGGTACACATTATTGTGTATCATTATTTTATGCTTTAACCATTGATATACAGATATACATTGATATACATTGATATAGAGATATACAAGCTCACAGCGCGGCACCGAGTGCCGCGCTGCGAGCTTGTAGATCTGCTATTTTTGAAAAAAAATTGTGAAAATGTGTGCAAATCTTTGAATATATGTATTTTCAAAGCGAACGTTTGTAACTCAAATTTAGCTTCTGGGTGGTCCCTGGAACTAAATATGTTGAATGGGGGTCTGTGGCCAAATAAATATCATTTTGGGGGTCCTTCACATGAAAAGGTTTGAGAACCACTGACATAGTAGTCTCTCAAGAACTGACTAACTGAGCTCCAGTTAAGTGAAAAGGACCTTTTCTTTGACGATGGCAAGCCAGATTGCTGACATAGAAACATAGGTTTTTCAAAAAAATGTAGAAGGATTCAAAAGACACTTATAGAATCGGGTCAAAATTCTAATTTTCATGATTTCTCAAAAATAGCAGATCTACAAGCTTGCAGCGCGGCACTCTGTGCAGCGCTGTGAGCTTGTATATCTGCTGTTTTTCAATAGTTAAAGCATAAAATAATGATACACAATAAAGTGTACCCGTTCTGAATGGGTTAAAAACAACCGGCAGGCTTCTGCACGACGTAGTGGAATAAAAATGGAGCGAAGCGGAAGGACGAGCGGCCCACGCTTCTACTGAGACGTTCTGCTATATTAAGTAGCAGTGTGCCCTGGCATGCACTCCTCCTCCTCGCACAAGCCTTCAAATTAATGTTTTTTTATTTATTTTACGGAGAGAGGCTCAGGCTCACATTAAACATTAAATTGCTGCAAGGTCTTGGACGTGCTCTAGTTTAAACAGCTCACATCAAGAAAACGGTTGAAATACCAGAAAAAAAAAAAATTTTTTAGTTAGAGAGGTGGGAAGGAGAGAGAGAGAGAGAGAGAGAGAACACTGCTGACTAACCTTGAAAATAACAATAATCATAATAATACCCAGGGGTCCATTTGTAAAAAAGAAGAAGCAGGAAAATACATTTGACATTTTCCTAACCAACTACACCCGACTTCTTCATAGGACAAATAGTGAGAATTGTGTATCCACAAGCTCACAGCGTGTCTTGTAGAGCAGCTTGTCTTGTAGATTAGTGGTTCTCAACCCCTTTAGGCTGCGACCCCCAAAATACTCATATTTTAACTGGGGACCCCCCCCACCCTGACGAGCACTAAGAGTTGAGGCATTACATTTAGTATAACACGATTCTATTGTTGCGAGGCGTTGTGAGCATGTAGATCTGCTATTTTCACAATTTCTGCCTCTAATATTTGACAGTTTGGCCAATTTTTAATTTGTCATTTTAGAGGTATTAAAATGTCCTTAAATCGTCACTTTAGAAATGTGCAGATACCCTCTATACACTTTACGTGCAACATTGTTTTCTCTCAACAGTAAACAAACCAACATAAAGATTAAGTTAATCATCTGGGGACCCCCGAAAATAATTTGGGGACCCCCCTGGGGGTCCCGACCCACAGGTTGTTGTAGATCAGCTATTTCAGCAATTTTTTAATAAAGAAATACATGACAATCTATGACAGATTGACACATTTTGACACACTTTCAGCATTTTGCAACATTTTTACAAAACATGGGCACCAGGGAAAATGTGACAGATCTGACCATCTACATTTCCCAAATGGAAATGCATGTATTTAATTATTCAGCCTGACCAGAAGCAAGGATAAGACATCCAACATTCCGGCCACGCGAGACTACATAAACATTAATGGTCAGAGGGATATCAAAAGCAATGGAACATTGACAATGCCATGTTCTGACAAATGGAACAGTCATAATACCATGTTCTGACAAATGGAACAGTCATAATACCATGTTCTGACAAATGGAACAGTCATAATACCATGTTCTGACAAATGGAACAGTCATAATACCATGTTCTGACAAATGGAACAGTCGTAATACCATGTTCTGACAAATGGAACAGTCATAATACCATGTTCTGACAAATGGAACAGTCATAATACCATGTTCTGACAAATGGAACAGTCATAATACCATGTTCTGACCGGTCATTGTTTGTTGTGTGTCCCCTTGTCTTTTGTTGCCCAGGTGGGAACAAGCTTACGGGCCAACAGTTCCGCCTGGACTGGGCCTGGATCTCCCTGGAGAGGGAGTACTATGTGGTGGACGAAGGGGACAAGTTCCTGGAGGTGGTCCTCCGGAGGAGAGGCTACCTGGGAGAGACCTCCTTCATAGGTAAGACTGTCTGTCTGTCTGTCTGTCTGTCTGTCTGTCTGTCTGTCTGTCTGTCTACATGAGGATTATTTTGGCCCGGACCTATAGGCTACAATACCTGACAGCACGTTGCGGGTTCGAATCCCGATCTTGACGGCCTTTGCTCCCCCCTCTCTATCCCCGTTTCCTGTCTAGTTCACTTAACTATCAATTAAGGCATACAAAAGCTAAATCTAAAACATGGCCGGACAAAGAATTTCAGTCATGAGATTTTATTTTGCTTTAATCCGTCCGTCCGTATGTCTGTCTGTTGTTGTGGTGTGTGAATGCCATGGACTCGGAAAACTTCTCTTAACTTAAAGGACCACGTCACCTCTGGGACAACCAGATCTTATTTTATTGTTGTTTGGGACACAATCAACACAATCCTGATGCAAAATGCATCATATGACCAGTTGTAGTATGCTGAAATACTAAAATATCTAAAAAACACAGATTGAACACAAAAAATTACTCAGGATTGTGTTGATCATGTCCCAAACAACAATAAAATAGGATCTGGTTGTCCCAGAGGTGAAGTGGTCCTTTAAAGAAACTGCAGCCGCACATTCATAACACTGTGAAGGTATCTCAGAGTTTAATGTCTGACGTTAATGCCCTACTTAATTCTCCGTTGCATGTCAGTTTTGCACAAATGTAGAGAAAAATAGCCAATCTACAAGTTCACAATGCGTCGCTCATGTAAATCAACTATTTGCGATATTTTTTTTAAAACTGCTGGAAGTGAAAGTGATTAAGTATGTCTGTGGGGTTTATAAACATTGATCACAGTGAAAGAGCTTGACTAAACTCCATTGGAAAACTTTTCCTTTTCTATTTCCTGAAAAGTAAGGGTTTTGAACATACAGTACAAAGGATTCCGCCCGGCAGCGACAATATGACAGGAATAGTCTTCAAGCGCTTCAAGGACACTCAATAGCTTGTATTGAGTGTGTCGTTCATTATAGTTCTTATTGACTGTGAGTTCAAACACAGTCCTTTGCTATACCGTACCATTCTGTACAGACTAATTACTATAGAATAGAAGTGATTCTCAAAGCTAACAACGTAAACGAGTGTTTAAGTTCAAGTATGAGTTTACTCTGTCCTTACAGTACCTTAAGCTGTCCTTACATGCTCCTTATGAGTGGCACTAGAAAGCTAGAAGCTGCCAGTTTCATTCAACAGCTCTGGTTCTGAAACCTTTTAATTTCAAGGACCCCCAGTTGGGTGTATAGAACGGTAGCTCTCCACCAAACAGACCACTACAAAATACTACAGACTGGAAGTCGGTAGGAAGGTGTGAGAAAATAGTCGCTGAATGCACCTGAGAGCCGACACGACTCAGACAGACGACTACTCTGTTAAAAAGAATGTATTTTTCAACAACACGCCCGCTGATGTCTGACGTTCGGCGCTTGTGACCCGACGCGACAGTGTACCCACTGCCAGTTTAACAGCAGATTTTCGGCAACACACTCTGTATAACACTTGCCTGCCGAAAAGAAAGAGAGTTTAAAAAAAGAGTAATAAAGGAGAACATCAGCGTATGTACACATTAGGGCATTAATGAAAAAGTCGACAAGTCGACTGAGTCGACTTCATTACACAAGTCGACACCCAGTCCCACCAGAGAAAGTCGAAAGTCGAAGTTGAAAAAAAAATCCTTTGTATTTCTTTCTATCATTATTTTTGCTCCATGCGTGCATCTGTACAGCATTCAAACAGTAGGATTGCTTGCTTATTGTCAAGGATGGAATGATCCAATATTACAGTGCTACATTACATTTGGTATAGTTCTATTCAATAGTTCTATACAATTTCTGCCTCTATATATTTGGACAATGTTTAATTTGTCATTTTAGAGGTATTAAAAAGTACTTAAATTGGCACTTTAGAAATGTGAAGATACCCTCTATATACTTAAACTTTATGTTGCTTTGTTTACAGTTGAGTGAGAAAACAATGTTGCACATTAAGTTAATCATCTGGGGACCCCCCCAAAATAATTGGGGGTTCGTGTGTCAAACCATAAAGTCGACTTCAACTCAACTTTTTACTGAGTCGAGTCGACTTGCAAAAATCACAAGTCGTTAATGCCCTAGTACACGTGCATATAATCTTGCTACTGTATATTAATAAACCAACAGCATAGCTGCCACATGACTTTATGTAAACAACTCCACAGTATCTTCTATATACAGCAGTTTAGTGAAGTGCAAGAAAAGGACAGGAGAGGGAGGAGGTGTGAGGGATGGTTTATTTTGTCCTGGTTTATTTTTGTTCTTGTCAGTTCTTGTCTGAATAGGCAGACTTAAATATTCTCACCAGTGAAATAATAGTGAAATCAACCACTTTGGACATGGTATTCAGCAATAATGGAAGATTTTTTCTAAAACAATTCAAATATGCTTTGTGAGCTTGTAGTGTGTGCGTGTGTGCGCGCGCGTGTGTGTGCTTGCGTGTGTGTGCTTGCGTGTGTGTGTGTGTGTGTGTGTGTGTGTGTGTGTGTGTGTGTGTGTGTGTGTGTGTGTGTGTGCTTGCGTGTTGTGTGTGTGTGTGTGTGTGTGTGTGTGTGTGTGTGTGTGTGTGTGTGTGTGTGTGTGTGTGTGTGTGTGTGTGTGTGTGTGTGTGTGTGTGTTTGTGTGTGTGTGTGTGTGTGTGTGTGTCGGTCCTCATGGGAAGACTTTAAGAGTGTCTCAGGGGTACAGATAAAAGCCTCCTTCCCAGACTCTCATCTTCACACACACACACGCACACACACATGCACACGCACACGCACCCATTGCTGACACACATGTACTGAACATGTTCATACAGTACAGGTATATAAAAATCTATACTGCTTAATATCCATTAATTTCACTTACATTTCACAGACTAACACTCCCCCAACACACACAAACATGCACGCACGCACACACACACTCTCTCTCTCTCTCTTTATCACACCTGAGCATATGGGAGCGGCAGCTTTATGCATATATGTATTGGCATTTCACACTAAATACTAACGCTGGCTAACATACCTGTGGTGCTGCTCTCTGCCTCAACCTCGCTCTATATTTAATTTCAATATTTTTTATTAATTAATGGATCGTGCATGATGTTGTTTTCTTGGATGGATTGAACAAAAAAGTACAGTACACAGTAAGCCTGCATGGAGAGAGCAGTGTCCAGTGTAGGGTAATATAGTTTATTGTTTCACAAATGGAATGCTTCACATATCGTACACACAGATGCACACAGAGCTCGCTGTGACTGTCAGGATATTCTTGTTCCCTGGAGCTTCCCTGGACCTCTTTCACAAACAGCGTCTGTTTTTTTTAATCTATTATCTATTAGGGCATTAACGAAAAAATGTACAAGTCGACTCAGTCGATTTCATTACCCAAGTCGACTCCCACCAGAGTCGAAGTTAAAAAAAAAATCTATTGTGAAAATAGCAGATCTACATGCTCACAACGCCTCGCGTTGCGAGGCATTCTGAGCATGTAGATCGTCTATTTTCACAATTTCTGCCTCTATATATTTGACAATTTGGACAATGTTTAATTTGTCATTTTAGAGGTATTAAAATGTCCTTAAATTGGCACTTTAGAAATGTGAAGATACCCTCTATATCTATACACTTAAACTTTATGTTGGTTTGTGTACAGTTGGGTGAGAAAACAATGTTTCACATTAAGTTAATCATCTGGGGACCCCCCAAAATAATTGGGGGGTCGTGTGTGATGTGATGACGTCATCAAACGATAAAGTCGACTTCAACTCAACTTTTTTACTGAGTCGAGTCGACTTGCAAAAATCACAAGTCGTTAATGCCCTATTATCTATTATCTTCTCCGTCCTTCCATTACCCTCTCTCTCTATCTCTCTCTCTCTCTTAACTGGCTTTCTTGTGCCACCTCCTCCTATTTGGGTCCTCCCTGCCTCCTGGCCTGCTTCTGTTCTCCACACCGCCTCGTCTGTTCTCTTCTGACACACACATCACACCCAGCACCCACCCAGCACCCACCCAGCACCCACCCATCACCCACCTGGCTCCCTCGCTACCTCATCACCCTTAATCAATGCTATGGCGTGTGGCTCTCATATCATCTCCATCTGTCCTGCATCCAATGTTCCCGCTCCTCTCCTCTCCCCCTTGGGAGGAGGTCACCTGTCATGGACGGAAGATTTAATATCATTTTTTAGGGGTTGAAGCCTGAAGGGCTGAAACCGTATTGCTTTGGTCTTCTGCCGCGGCCCAGCAAATTCCCGCGAGATGGCAATTGGGAGAGACATGACATTTTCACCGATGATGACTTGCACAACAAACACCGTTTATTGTGCAAGTCATGTCTGAGTAAAGGTCAAAAAATTCAGAGCTTTGAAAAGTCATAACTCATACGCCGCCGGTCCGATTAAATGAAGGCACACAGACATGCGTGCCCGTGCCTTAATTTTCATTAAAAAGTGCCGGAAGGACTTCGGAGTGGTAACTATTCTTTGGCATCGTCCACACCAATCTATTAGTCTCATTAAAGTAGGGATGGGGCGATATGAAAATGTCATATCACGATATTGTTGTGACAAAAGAAATCGCGATTTACGATATTATTGCGATAATCAAAAATCCATTCCGTTGTGAGCTTGTAGATCGGCTATTTTTTGGCAAAGACATTTGATGGAGAGTGAAAAAAAGACTGTATCAACTACTTATATTATAAGTACCTTTTACCAATTAAAGAGGGTTTAACTGATACTGGATATGCGGCTTGGCAAATAAAAGGTGAATTGATCCAGTGCATGACATAGGATGATATCACGATAATTTAAATCTCCGCGATACGATTATCGTGAGTGTTTTTTGGAGCTGTGTGGAACACAAGCTCCCCTATACGTGGCCGTGTGTGTAGGTATGTGGGTATGTGGGTGGGTGGGTGGGTCTGTGGGTCTGTATGTAGCCTGTATGTAGTAACCCTGGGTGACCAGAGAGGTGCTGTTGAGTCTAGCCTGCCCTGAGCATCAACTGCAACACACACACACACACACA
The DNA here is from genome assembly GCF_963921795.1 of Nannobrachium achirus. Classification (NCBI taxonomy): domain Eukaryota; kingdom Metazoa; phylum Chordata; class Actinopteri; order Myctophiformes; family Myctophidae; genus Nannobrachium; species Nannobrachium achirus. Next base: position 17,968,020 of record NC_137826.1, read on the forward strand.
CACACACACACACACACACACACACACACACACACACACACACACACACAGCTCCACTTCGAACAGAGGTTCGATTTTATCACGATAAACGATAATATCGCGTATCGTCCCATCCCTACATTAAAGCAATTTCTTACTTTGAAAATAGGTTGAATATGGCCAGTTACTGTAAGACCGCAACTAGGCTTACTTTTATTTGACATGTTGCCAAGTTAGGATGCTTCTGCAATACTCCATTTTCCTTTTTTGCATCTAGAGTTAGAAGTTGCTGTCTGTACTGTAGTCACAGCCCCAGGGTTCCCTCAACTCAGGTTAAGAGAAAACAGAAAGCATTGCAGGGATGATGAAACATCTCCTTTTTTGCAAAGACCCCTGGAGGGAGTGAGTTATGGAAGGCACAAACAGAAGGGGCCGACGTCCCTGCTGGAAGCCTCCCCACATCTAAAGCACTTGACTATAGGTACATCTCCCCCCTCCCCCCCCTCCCCTCCCCCCTGCCGAGATCTGACCCCTCGCCTGACCTCTAGTTATTGGCTGTGCGTGCTCCATGCCGCGAACGCACAGCCAGACCCCGACTTCTAAAGTTCATCACTTCCTACCTCATGCAGGGAGGTTTTTGTGTGTGTGTGTGTGTGTGTGTGTGTGTGTGTGTGTGTGTGTGTGTGTGTGTGTGTGTGTGCGTGTGTGTGTGTGTGTGTGTGTGTGTGTGTGTGTGTGTGTGTGTGCGTGTGCGTGCGTGCGTGTGCGCGCTTTGTGTGTGCGTGAGTATAAATGTCACTCGCATGCACTGGCTCTTATCGCTTAGTGCAGTGGTTCTCAAAGTGGGGTCCGTGAACACCCCAGGGGTTCTTGAGGGTGTTCCAGGAGATCCCCGTCCGTAGCTAAATGATTGAATTGATACTTAGTAACCAAATGGACCCCTACAGCTCTGTGACTCTCAGACTTATGGGGGAGGGGTGCGGCCTACATACATACCAAAGTCGGGGTCCTTAATATGAAAAGGTTTTAGAACCACAGTACTGTACACTGTACATGACATGGCCGGAACCAATAATACTAGTTTCTGAAACATACAGGTCTTCAAAGTCAGACTGGAAAGCAGAGGACATATTTACAATTTGTGGGCTTTTATGCCTTTATAGATAGGACAGTAAAGGAGAGACAGGAGAGATGGGGAGTGACATACGGCAAAGGTCATCCGGATCAGGAATCGAACTGGTGACGACGCCAGGCATCCAAAGTATGCGCCTGGACCAGTAGGCCAGCGGCCGCCCCCCATATTTACAATTTCAATTCAAATTCAATTATTACATTTTGTAACTACTTTTTTGTTAAAAGAAAAAAAGAAGAAAAGTCTGTATGATAGAGTATGTTCATATAGCCTAATTCATACAACTGGGATGGTTGTATGTTGTCTTCCTACTCCTATATTGAGACATTTAGATCGTGTCAAAGGTCATGTCTCACCTAGACACAGCATCTGACACCAAGATTCATTGCATCCCCTGAGCAAGAAGGCAGACTCTATTAGCACTCATGCAGGAAACCAGGTTCAAATCCAGGCTATAGAAGAGGAAAGTTCTAGATACTATCTGGTTTTGTGGATAGTATACATGTACTGTACAAGAGCACAATTGGCCTGTGTTCTAGAGAGCTGTAGATACTGCGTTAATTATCCAATCCAGCCTATGGCACATCAGGAATAAAGGCCCATTCCCACTGGGCCAGATAACAGATAAAAAAATCTCTTTTTCCAGATAAAAGAAATCTCTTTTTCCAGATAAAAAAAAATCTCTTTCTCCATTAGTGGATGGTAAGATACAGATAAAAAAATATATCTGTCACAGATCTGTATCTTACCATCCACTTGAATGGAGAAAGAGATTTTTTTATCTGGAGAAAGAGATTTTTTTATCTGTTATCTGGCCCAGTGGGAATGGGCCTTAAAGGTCTAGGTTCATTCAAGGTTTATGTTGCTGGTGTGAAAGGAAAACATGAACAAATAGAACATACATATTATATCATCAGAGCACAGCGTTTCATAATTAAGGCGTTATTCTGTTTTATTTATAATACATGTTTGCTTTGAGGTTTGGCTCATGTACTGTACACACTCACTTCACTCTGCCCAGCGTTGAATATCCTCTCCGTCGGCTGGTAATCTCCTACTGTTATGTCCAACAATGTTAATTTCAATTCAATTTTCAATTCAAAGGAATTATTGGCATGAGAAAACATACGTTTACGTTGTCAAAGCAAGTAAATAAAATAAAAACAGTTGAAAATGGGGAACATATACAGTATACGGTACAGTTGGAGGGGGTACAGCATTGTGTAAACAGAGCTATGTCGCATTGTGACATGTACAGGGTATAAAGCTTTTCGAACAAATAGCAGCATTATTTCTTCTCAAAATGCATTTAAAGGTAGCAGCTCTGTTCCATGCTATATGTGCATTAGGTCTAGATGTCAAACCATGGTTTGGTAGTCCTTAGGGTGGTTGTGTTTCGAGCCTTCTTTTGTCGCAACAGTTCACAAATCTTGCTGCTGTGTTCGCACATTGTTGTATTTCTCCCAGTAGGTATGGGAGTTTTTCATCATTGTTCATGTTTTCAAACTCACTTCAATTTCAGGATACACATGCTCAGGCAAAAACCTCATATCTCCCAAGTTTCAAATAGACGATCTACAAGCACACAACGCTTCGTAATGCGAGGCGTTGTGTGCTTGTAGATTGTCTATTTTCACAATTTTAGATTTTTTTATTTTTAAAATAATACTAATAAAAGGAAGGTTTTGGACATACAAGGTTTCCACCCGACAACGACGAAATTCAAAAGTAGCAGATCTGCGAGGTAGATTGCAATTCTGCTGCTGTTGGTGCGTTTTGTGTGACGCTGTAGTATGATCAAGTCGGGGCGTTCATTTATGAAAAACTAATATAAGCTCTTTGAACAGAGCAGTGTACAGTACGCTGTGTGTATCGATGTGTGGAATATGAAATAGATCACCACATGAAAGAACTGGTTTAAATGAGCTAGGAGAAATTCACCGTTGCACTCTATCTCACACACACACACACACACACACTCACGTCCGCCTGTAAGTGTGCGCACATGCACACGTGCGCAGACACACACACACACACACATACACATTAATACACACACACACACACACACAATGCTCACATCCGTGTTTGCACATACATTACACACACACACATACGCACGGCCATGCACCTGCACATGGGCACAGACCCTCGCAATTTCACCTCCCCTCCATACACACACACACACACACACACACACACATGCGCGCACACACACACACACACACACACCCACACACACACCCACACACACACACACACCCACACACACACACACACACACACACACACACACACACACACACACACACACACACACACACACACACACACACCACGTAAAGACACACACATACAGTAGTGTACACCTTCCCTATGGGGAATAAGTGTTGTAAGTAATCCGTCTCCGTAGCGCCGTGGAAGAACGTGCTTATTTAAACACTTCTGAAACAGATTCATTTCACACGTTGGTTTCCCTGTCAGCACACTCCACTCTGCAGCCAAGAAAAATCACATGCGCTCCTCTCTCACCCCTCCCTCCATAAAACACATTAAAGTGTGGAAATATTGTTCCATTTTACCCTCCTCTGTCTCTTCGTAGTAGGGCTGCAAATGTCCATTATATATAATAATTATATACTAATTATAATCTTGAATGAACGAGAAGCGTGTTCTTTTGATATTTTCTTTTTTATACAAATAATGAATCGACTGGATTTTCTTATGTGATTTTGATACAGGATTTCAAAAAATGAATTTATACTGTACACACAAAAAGTGAGAAAGATCTCACGACCGAAACATTGCTCTAATAAATTACCCTCTGGAACGTACAAGTGGAAGTGTGCGGGTTCATCTGTCTCAGCGTCAGATTCCTGCCCTATGTACAAAAAGAAGAAGACAAAATAAAACAACCCAAAGGGGATGCAATCTAATCAAAAGCTACAGTAGGCAACTGTTAGTTGACAAATAAAGTAATTTTTAATATAATTTAATCTAGTGTTTATAATCGACTAAATGTATTGGTCTGATTAAAACGTAAGCCCTATTTTATATTCTGACGACGAGTTATGCAAAAGTAGCCAGTCTACAATGCAACGCGTTGTGAGCATGTACCTGCATTTTCTGCAGGTACATGATACATTTTCATCATGGAAATGCAGGTACATTTTCATCTGCATTTTCAATGACATGCCCAAAATTTAATCAGAATCGATTACTTTCTTTATAATTGGTTAAATTGATTAGGTCCATTAACTGTTGCACTCCCTCTTCATAACCTGAAACACACACACCTCCCCAAACCTCAACCTTTATGGCAAAGTTACACTATGACTGCTTTTTAATTTATTCTTAAGTGTGGACTTATTTGAAGAGTGGAGCCCGGGAGAAAAGATTGATTCACGAAAACAAATTCAAGTGTTCATGACTTATTAACGGTACCATAATGTTTTTGACTCAATTATTCAGTGTAAGTTCAGTAATGTCTTCTGGACAAAGATAAAGACAAATCTAAAGCTGTGTTCCAACGGATCCAATGTATTATTATACAGCCACAAGCCCTTGTTTATAGTCTTCATTGGTTCAATATTCATTGAAACCCACAGACAGAATTAACCAGTTTTAATTTAAACATTTATCAAAACTAGCGGAAATAGAGGCTCAGAACCCACCACGATGTGACATGTTCTGTGGTTTGTAGATTTCTTGTGCGATGAACTATTACTATGGCATCAAATTATTATTATTATTAAAACATTAAATATGGAGATACTCTACCAGGTTTCCATGCAACAGCAATGAATGTATGTAATGTAATGTATGTATTATTGAAATTGCACAGAAATGTTCAATCTTTGCTATTTAGTTTTCTACTCTATAATTTGTAAGCTTTTTTTCTGAGAAGCTCATTGAGTCTGATGGTTTTGACTCTTCTCTTCGTCTCCTTCATGCTTACTAATCGTCTCTTGTCGGGTGGAAACCTCACGTCCAAAACTGCTTCGCGCCACGTTTCGAGGCGCGTTTTGAGCCTGTAGATCTGCTACTTTTGTCTGAAGCTGTAGTATAATAAACTAGGGCTTTCATTTACCAAAAAACACAAAACAGTTAGAACATGGAGATAAGAGGTTTCTGCCCGACAGCAATGATTTCGTCATTGTCGGGTGATAACCTTGTATGTCCAAAACCGTTGGTTTTGCATTTATCATTTTAAAAATGATTTAAACAGCCGATCTACAAGCACACAACGCCTCGCAACCGCGAGGCATTGTGTGCTTGTAGATCAGCTGTTTTCACTACTTTTGTGCGACGGCCTTGCATGATGAAGCAGGGCTTTGTTTTACGAAAAGACATACAAATTTGAAACTTGGAGATACGAGGTTTCTGCCCGACAGTGACGATATGTGAAATGTGTTTTTATCCATCCTAATTTATTTCTTTTATTAATTAAATAATGTCTGTCTGTCTGTCCATCCCTCTGTCTACTGTAACACCAGGCATTGGAACCCAGGACGGCACGGCGGAGAAGGACCAGGACTTCAAGGGCAAGTCCCAGAAGCAGGTGCAGTTCAACCCGGGACAGAGCCGGGCCTCGTGGAGGGTGCGCATCCTGCCCGACGGGAAGTACGAGCAGTCGGAGAACTTCCAGGTCCTGCTGTCTGAGCCCGTCATGGCAGCGCTGGAGTTCCCTGGCACCGCCACCGTGGAGATCGTCGACCCCGGGGATGGTGAGGGTCCTTTCTTTTCTTCTTTTCTTTTTTTCTTTTTTTACTTTTTCTCCCCAATTTATGTCATTATGCCAATTGATTCCTCCCCACGCACACATGTCGTGTCGTCGTCACTGCCAGGCACATGCACACATCAAAGGGGGCTTGAGCCCCTGCCCTTTTATCCGTCTGTAAAAAGTGCCCTCTCCAGACCATGAAGGCAGTTTTTTACTATGGTGAAAGAAATTGATTATGCTTAGTTTAGTGTGGTATCAAGCACCGAAAATAGCAGACCTCCAAGCTCACAATGCGTTGCAGCACCAAAAGGCCCTTTTCGAAATGTTCTCACATTCTCTGCACGTCCCTGGCCACTGCTGTTGTATCCTACTGGCTCACCTGCCAGTGAGGAGCCCCCACCGGGAGGACATATAGAGAGAGTCTTCCCACTGGCGCCCCAGCCAGTGGGTATGCATGCAGTGACAATTATCATCCTCCCACGCCCCGGCTTCCCTTCCCCCGGACACGGGCCAATTGTGCTCTTGTACATGTTGTAGACTCTCCACAAAGTCGACGGATTCAAACCCACAACCTCCGTCGTGGTGGGCAGGCACTTTGGCAATGTGCCACCCGAGCACCTTATTTCTATGTTCCTGACGCAGACCTATGCATAAACTGTAGATATACCGTACACACACGCGCACACACACACACACACGCACACACACACACACACACACACACACACACACACACACACACACACACACACACACACACACACACACACACACGCAAACACATTTCCTTTTCACTTTCAGTGTGTGCTAAAGTTGTGCACACTATCACTGTGTACAACCCTGTTTCTCTCTCTGTCTATCATTTTTTTTCTCTATCCCACTGTCTCTTTCTGTCTCTCGTGCTCGCGCTCTCTCTTTGTATTTCGTACTGCTTGTCTCTCTCTCTCTGTATGTCTGTCCCTCTCTCTCATTCTCTCTCTGTATTTCTTGTTCCCTGTCTCATGTGTCCCATTTTGATGATAATATGAGTTCACTTTGACACGTTCATGTCCATCCATGCATGGATCTGTTCAACTCTCTGACCTTTACCCTCTCTCTACACTGCTAAACTAGTAGTAGTCAACGCAATTATGAAGTGTTACAAATGAGGCGGCTCTCCCCTACATGGGTTGCAGCCGAATTTAATATTCTTTGTTATGCTAAAGAAAACGACAAGCAACAAAGCTTAATATTGAAATATTTCAATTCTAGTTTTCTCTCTCTAACTTTCTCTCACTCATTCCCTATCTCTCTCCTTCCCCTCTCTGTCTCGGAGTGTTTCCAGTGGTGTCCTATCCCTGGTGGGCTCATTATGGTTGGCATGGAGGGGCAGAACAGAGCAGAACAGAACAGTGGTTTTGGGTTTGTTGTCTGACTGACTCTGGGGGGACGCTCTGACGTGACAGGGGTTCCTCCGCTCGCCGCTCTAATGGTCCAGATGTGGCTTTAGTCCGCGCCACTAGCTGTTGCGCTGGCCCCTCTCTTTCCTCTAATGATGAAAACTGGCTTTGTCTGCTTAGCCCGCCGGTTGCCCCGCTCCCCGGGGAACGAACCGCAGCGCAGCCAGGGAGGCTAATGTCAGTTGTAGACGCGGTTGAGAGGAATGCCAAAGCTAGCTGGCAGACTACTGGATCAAAATAGGTTTGAAATAGGTTTCATGCTATAACGATGACGACCAGCGTTGTTGCCAGGTCTGCTTATTATTATAAGCGGTGACTTTGGGCATGTTTTTTTTCTGTAAAGTCGCGTGTAAATATTGGTAGTTGTGAGGTGCGTTTTTTGGGGGCTTGTTTCTATAGCAGGTCTTCAACGTTTTCAGGCCAAGGACCCCTTAGTTGAGAGAGAGATGAAGCAGCACAATCATCAGTGTATTTTGGATTCATGTCAGTTTGTGTTATCAGATATGTAACCACTTGAACCGTCAATACTTAATAAAGTTGACCTTTCACTCTGTACTTAGTCTGCTCTTTTCCCCTCTACACCAAAGCTCTTGGCCGAAAATAGACGATCTACAAGCTCACATTGTAGATCTGCTATTTTTGGCTAAAGTTATCAGAATATGGACGTTAGGGTTCAAGTGGTTAATTATAAAAAAGGAGAAAAAAAGTTTCTACCACACAAAGATTTGAAGGACCCCCTGTAGTAACTCTGAGGACCCCCTAGGGGTCCCGCACCCCCTGTTAAAGACCCATGTTCTATAGTGTAGTAGTTGCTTATTTGGGCTGGTTTCCTGTTCAGGTCAAGGAACCCCCAAATTAATATGTATTTGTCCGCGGACCCCCCTTCTGAAAACATGTTGCTCCAGGGACCCCCGTACCAGAATTGTGTTGTTAATGTTGTTTTTTTGTCCTCAAGATGTTTTTGAAAATAGCAGAGCTTGCTCAGGGACACACATCGACTTTGCTACCCTGGCCTGGAACCTGGGAACCTGGGACAAGCTCTACAAGCTCACAACAACGCGTCCCACCGCAACGCGTTGTGACCTTGTAGATCTGCTATTTTCAAATAAGCAATGCATATCGGTTTCTTCGGGGCTTGTTTTCAGAGACCCAGTTGCTTATTTCTCTCGCGAAATCTGGCAACCCTGGTTCAGACTAACGATGAGGACAATCTTCTTTTGTGTGTCTAGTTTCTGATACTTCTTTTTCTTTCTTTTTTATCAGCGCCAACAGCGCAACAACCCGCGCTGTATCTATCGGTTTGGTGCCACTTTGAGTAATGATGAAAATGAAGGCTTTGTCTCTCAGTGCAGAGGCCTGCGGCCATGTTGCAGCTCTTTGGCCCGAGAGAAGCGAGCCCCGCTCCTTTTAATTACTGGAATCCTATACGCGATAATGCTGGTGGAAGAAGTACTCCTATTTTTTTTATTTTTACTTAAGTAAAAGTAGCAATGCCACAATGTAGTAATAAAAGTATTGGTGTCGAAATGATACTTTAAATACTCATTATGCAGATTTGTTCAAGTTTTTCTTCCCTTTCTTTTTAAACGTTTTTTCAACATTTGTGAACAATCTTTTAAAAAAAGCAGATCTCCAGGTCTACGCGTCGCCATACAACACGTATAGTGTAATTATAAATCAGGTTTTAATTGGTTAATCTACGTTTTGTAATAATAATCTAAATCTACAAAGTTTTCAAATAATGGTAGTGAGGCAAAAGGCTGAGATGTAATGGAGTAGAAGTACCTTATAGTATTATGGTAAAAGTAGTAATGTGACAACATAGAAATAAAAGTATTGGCGTCCAAAAGTACCAAAAGTTCCAAAACGTATGTAAAAAGTTAGCAACGTTTTCTTTTTTTCTCTCTCTTTCTCTAAAGTTTTCAAAGCTTAAGTAGACCGGATATCATTGAACGGACAAAGTATAAAATAGGGCTTAATCGTTAACGTATGTTTTGTAATACAAATCTTAATCTAGAAACTAACTTGAGACTAAAGTTTTAAAATAAATGACGTAAATGAGTAAAAAGTAAAATATTTCCCTCTGAGATGTAGTGGAGTAGAGGTATATAAATGTATAAATGTACTTAGTGGTTTTCCAGCCCTGATGATGAATGAAGATGAAGCCTTTTGTCTTTCAGTGCATCAGCCTGCAGACATATCGCTCTCTTTGGGGCTGGAGAGCGAGCCCTGCGTGCTCTCTTTAATTACTGGAATCCTATACAACGATAGCACAGTTTGCCTTCCAGTTAAAGCCGAAGACACTGCTAATAATGTGACCCAATGTGACGACACTGACTAATGATGAGGGCAGAAGCCTATTATTCGGGGTGTCTGCTGACTCCCGGCGGATTATTGGACGCTCTTTGGTTGCTGATGTTTATCTTCTCTTTGTCGGGCTGAATGTTGACGCCATACTGTAGATGTTGTTGCTTCAGCCCAGGGTTTCTCTCAAAAGGCCTTGAATGATGAAGGAACCGTTGTTGTATCTGAGAACTGGCTCTGTAGCTTGCTTTGTTTAGAGTTACATCTGTAAGGAGCCTTTCTTTTGCCGGTTCTGTTCATGTTTATCCACGTTGGACACTACACACAACAACTAATGACGATACAAAGTTTATCCATTTGTTTACGTATTCAGCTAATTCATATAATATGAAAACCACAGTCAACTAAGTATATTATACTTAGTTGACTGTGGTTCCCCAAGGCCCTGTACTAACTAGGTCCATTCCTTCGTAACTCTTTTACTGCTTAAAATGAGGAATCTCGTTCTTATGTCTTATACATTTCAATCGAATATCTCAATTACACTGAAATGAAGTTGACGTGTTTTTCTAATGGTAACTGTTGTATAAACGCAATATTACACTCGCTAATATTGCACTTCAGCCTTGTCTACAGAACTCGCTTGTCGGCTCGTTCCTTCAGCAAGGCCAGGTGTGCCAATAACCACGATAACGCACACCCTCTTGTGTAATATTGCTTTAATTACGCTAATCATCCGGAGACCCAGTGGTAATGATTTGGACCCCCAGTTTGGGAGCCACCTCCGTAGAGGTTCCACGTCTCTGTTGTGTGTCTGTGCCCAGGTGACCCCACGTGGGCGGAGACCTGTTTGGAGGCTGAACTGTGGATGGATTGATCAGAATAAAAGCCACCATGAAAGACAGGCAGACATGCAGAGCTGCAGAGACATGTGATTGATGCACTCGGGGAAGGTGGAACGGCGTTAAGCCATTCAGGTCTAGAATTATTGAATGCTTTAACCGGTGAAAAATAGCAGATATACAAGCTCACAGCGCGGCACCGAGTGCCGCGCTGCGAGCTTGTAGATCTGCTATTTTTGAAAAAGTCGCGAAAATTTTGTGCAAATCTTTGAATTATGTATTTTCAAAGCGAACGTTTGTAACTCAAATTTTGCTTCTGGGGGGGTCCCTGGAACTAAATATTTTGAGATGCGGGTCCGTGGCCGAATAAATATCATTTTGGGGGTCCTTCACATGAAAAGGTTTGAGAACCACTGACATAGTAGTCTCTCAAGAACAGACTAACTGAGCTCCATTTAAGTGAAAAGGACTTTGACGATGGCTAGCCAGATTGCTGACATAGAAACATAGGTTTTTCAAAAAATCTTGGAAGGATTCAAAAGACACTTATAGAATCGGGTCAAAATTCTAATTTTCACGATTTTTCAAAAATAGCAGATATACAAGCTCACAACGCGGCTAGCAGATCTACAAGCTCGCAGCGCTGCACTCGGTGCCGCGCTGTGAGCTTGTATATCTGCTATTTTTCAATAGTTAAAGCATAAAATAATGATACACACTGTGTACCCTTTCTAAATGGGTTAAGCAAAACGAAATTGAGGCCGTCAAGCGCTTTGATGGCTGCTGTCAGGAGACAGTTCATGTAGTGTTAAATCTTCAAACAGCACCAAAGGTGCACAGACAGGTCCGTGTGATGATGTATCAGAAATGGCAAGATCGAGACTGACACCAGGGACGTGCTGGGCCCCTGATTCAGCCCGGGAAAAAGAGTTGGAGAGGCCCTCATTGCGCGCTATAGAGAGAGATCTCTCTCTATAGCACTGCTGCTACTCAAAGATTTGGCATTTCAGATCATGACAAGTGACAAGCCAGTGGGCCAAGTACATGAGTTATATTTCGTCATTGTCGGGTGGAAACCTTGTATGTCCAAAACCATTTGAAGAATTATTTAAACTAGTGAAAACAGCCGATCTACAAGCACACAACGCCTCGCACCGCGAGGCTTTGTGTGCTTGTAGATCTGCTGTTTTCACTACTTTTGTGCGACGGCCTTGTATGATGAAGCAAGGCTTTTCGAAAAAATGTACAAATTTGAAACTTGGAGATACGAGGTTTCTGCCCGACAGTGACGATTTACTTTGTTGGCCGCCCAGCCCCCAAAATGGAACGAAGGCCGACATTTTATTTTTATTTTTTTCCTAATGGCCGGCCTGGACCGGCCGGGAATGAACCGGCCCTTCGGGAGTTGTCCCGCTTTTCCCAATGGCCAGCACGTCCCTGACTGACACGCAAACATCTACTGTATAGGTGGGAACGTTGCATGGCAACCGTCTTGATTATGGCAGGCAATTTTCATGTAGACGTTATTCCTGTAATGAAGTTGTTAAGAAGACTGTTTTATTTGGGATGCGTCTGTAATTTTGATGTTGCCATATTTGTGGTAATGATGTGAGATTTGCACATTATGTGAAATGTGTCCTCTGTATTTTACCCACCATAACTATTAGGAGCAGTGCTTTTAACTAGGGCTGCAACTATAACCTTTTTCCCATTTAGTCCTAAGTCCGATTTGAAAAAAGCCTTAAAGACCCAAGTCCATTTTGAAAATGACCCACTGTTTTACTGGAAAACGTATTACTCAGCCTCTGTAGCAGCTAGAAACAAAATTCCAAAACTATTTGATAGCTTACACCTTTGGCTTTCATAGATTTATTTGTTTTGAAAAATGTCTAATATTTTTTCAAAAATTACTGTACTACATACTGTACATAGTGTAATACTCTAAAAGGTGTTCCCGGCCTGAGGGGGTAATACACTTTAATGTGTACCCGTCCATAATGGGTTAATTGAATAATCGTTTTAATTTGTATTATATTAAAATTGGAATCTACACATTAATAAACCACCTTAACATTCTTTTATACTTCACCTTGTGCAAAAACATTTTTTTTTACAGTTGCATCCATCCAGAGAGCATTTACTGTAGGCAAGGCAAGGCAATTTCATTTGTACGGCACATTTCAACAACCAGGAAATTCAAAGGAAACACGATTATATAATGACATTAGGATGCATAAAGCAAAATATCGTCATTGTCGGGTGTAAACCTTGTATGTCCAAAACCCTTTGTTTTTATCATTAAATAAAAATTAACTAAACTAGTGAAAACAGACGATCTACAAGCACACAACGCCTCGCACCGCGAGGCGTTGTGTGCTTGTAGATCTGCTGCTTTCACTACTTTTGTGCGACGGCCTTGTCTGATGAAGCAGGGCTTTACTTCACAAAAAAATTTACAAATTTGAAACTTGGAGATACAAGGTTTCTGCCCGACAGTGATGATATGTAAAAAATAACAGATACAGTTACAGTGCATAAGAGAAAGAAAAGGAAAAATACAGTTACTCAATCCAAAGCAGCAGAAAACATAAAGGTCTTTAGTTGTGTTTTAAAAGGTAGGCAGCAGACCTGCAGTTTCCTGGGAGTTTGTTCCAGATATATGGCGGATAAAAACTAAACTGTGGCTTATGTGGCTCAGGTACCCTTCGACACACGCTGTAGACTGAGTGAACCGAGGGGCAAAACGAGGAACTGTCTAATTACCAGACAGTCAGCCTCTGAGTCTGTACCCATTCAACTATGGCCTCTATGGCCAGCATTTTATAAAAGCAATAACTCACTCCAGGCTGTGGTATGCTGTGATTATATAGCAGCTTAGGGGGTCGAACAACGCCTCTTAGCTGTGATATAATGACAATATAGCGTGGCCTGGAGTGAGTTATTGCTTAATTGAAGCAATGGTCCCGTAAGGAAAGGTTCTGTAGAGGAGGTAGAGGAGACTACACTATTATGCTTCCTCACAGACGGCGCTGGACAAAGGGCACTATCCTGCCTTAGCCATTATGCCTAAACCGTTTGGGCATTTTTTACTATTTTGAAAAACATGTTAAAATAGTGAAAATAGCACATCTACATCGACACGTTCTGAGCTTGTAGAACTATTTTAAGATGTTTTTCAAAATAGTAAAAAATGCCTAAAAAGTTAAGGGGGTAAGGTTGGGCCCAGAGTCGATACTCCTGGTAAAATATTACACTCAATGTTTTATTCAAAAGTAAATACATAAAAAATATACTTACAGTATGTATTCAAAAGTTTCACATTTTCCTGAAATAGGGCTTAACTGGTTAATTCATAATTTACATTTTACCTTCCTAGTAGTGGAGTCAAATCCTACTGTAAGTATCAAAAAATACAAATACTCGAGTGTAGTATTGATAATCAAAACATTTAGCCTTTACCTAACTGTACATTTACTGTAGGTACAGTACTCAAGTAATTGTACTTTGTTAATGTCCACTGTATATAATAAATACAGTTCTTTTACCAATCAATGCATAACATAAAAATGGTGTTAAAGGAAAACACAGCCAATTTTCGCAGATTGTTGCCGATCTTTTCACATCTATGGGATTTAGAGTGAGAATCTGTGAAACTTCCCTTTAAATCCCTACAGCATTACAGGCAATGTTTTGGGGGCGCAATGGTCAAAGCTAGAAAACAGAACTACATGTATAATACTGTCCACCGTGTCGCTAGAATATTCATGAGTGATCAATAATAGAGAGTCGCGAGGAATAGAAATAAAAGCCAAGCAGAAAAAGATGTATTTTTTTCCGTTCCCTTGTTTTTGTCATTTTTAGTTTTTTGTTGTTGTTGTTGTGAAGATCAGATACAATTTGTCTCCCCTGTAAGGGGCTGCGTTTCTTTGCCTCATGAATGTTTAAGTGGCCTTTTGTATGAGAGTCACAACCTGACCCACTTGACGCGGAAACTTAAGGCTCTAAATGTAGACTGGCTTTATAGCGGAGACAGAAGAGCAGGAGAGTCAAGAGGAATGTGTTAGAGAAGAGAAGTGAGAGGAGATGGAGAACACAAGGTAGCTTTTAAGGGAGAGATTGGAGACGGAACATGCACGTGCGCGCGTGTGTGTCTCTGTCTGTGTCTGCGGGCTTATGTTGTCGCTGTTGGGTAGAAACCTTGTATCCAAACAAAACCATTGCTTTATTATTTTGTTGCGACCACAGTTCACAGTTAACTATGAAAACCGCCACATCTTGTCCGTATCTCGTCTGTATCTTGTCTGTGAGTAACACCTCAGTAATGCCCATATTGTATGCCCATATATGGGGATCCCTGATTAACTAAATAATATCACCACGTCCCTGTTCTCCTTACTGGTATTTTTTGAACCCACTAAGACCTGAGGCCGATTCTACGAATACCTTCTAAATCAGTATGTTTTCGTGCCAAGGACACCCAAGTTGTTATATATTTATATATTTCGTCTGAATTTCTTTTCTGCCAAAGACTCCCAGAAGAGAAGATTTGTGTTTAAAAATGCAAGTTTGCTTGTAAGCAGCCCTCCTATTTTTGAATAGCTATAAAATCCAATATGCCTACAAGGTTGTTGTGTATCGGCTGTTTTCACTAACTTTGTAGCGACACTATTGCGCAAAGAAGTAGGAGAAGATACAAGGTATCTGCCCGACAACAACGGTATGAGCGTGAGCACGTGCGTGCGACCGTGCGTGTGTATGTGTATGTGCGTGCTTGGAAAAGGCCAGGAGCTGACCCTGTCTCTCCCCTGCTGTGAGTTCTGTTCCTCCCCCCCGGGGAGCGACAGATTGTGGTCTGGTGACAGAGAAGAAAAATGGGAGTCGAGCGGAAGTTTGAGATGGTTCGCTTTGCGGGGAGTTTTGTACCGTCGGAGGAGGAGGGGGAGAAGGAGGGGACCCTACCTCGCCTGGCCCGGACCCCCTGGGGTCCGGGGTGATTGCCTGACGCTGATGACTTCACATCGAGGCTTATAGATTCACACCGGTGCATTTGATGTCTCTTCATACGAGATATTGAATTTGAGATCCATTTTTTTCATCACGTTCCAAGGTCTCTGGAGCTTATAGCGTCTCTCTTGAGCCTTTCGGGGTTTTTTTCAATCGCTTGGTTGGTTGCAGTGGTGGAAAACGTACTTAAATGTTTTACTTAAGTAAAAGTATCGATACTGCAATGTACAAATACTCTGTTTACAAGTTAAGTTTGGAATTCAAAATGTACTTGAGTAAAAGTACAAAAGTATTGGCATCAAAATGTACTTAAAGCGATGCGACGCGTTGTGAGCTTGTAGATCGGCTATTTTCAAATAGCCAAGGTATAAAGTAGGGCTAAAGTGGTTTATGTATGTTTTTTAATAGTATTTATAATTTATACCTTACCTACAAAATAACTAGTAACTAAAGTAGTTAAAGTAGTAAATGTTGTGGATTAAAAGTACAGTAGTTGGATCCGAGATGTAGTGGAGTAGAAGTAAAAGATTGTAAAACATTGTACTTAAGTACAATACTTAAGTAGATGTACTTAGTTACTTTACATCACTGGTTGGTTGAACCCCGATCTCTCTCCCTCCCTCCCTCACTCACTGAATCACTCACTCATTCACTCGTTCATTCCAACATAATCCACACACATAATCGTGCCGATTATAGAGAGTGAGCGAGAGATAGAGAGAGAGAGAGAGAGCAATAAGGGACAGCGAGAATGAGAGACAGACAGACAGACGGAGATCTGGGACGATCTTCTTGCACCCCGGTCCATAATGTTAGTATTTTTATTGGTCCCTGTGCGTCTGAGGAAAATAGCTCCAGCATTTATTTCCCTGTTGTTCCCTGTAACACCACTGAGTTCTTAGCTTTGATAGATGAGGCTTTCACAAGCGGTAAGTCTCCCCTCTCTCTCTCTCTTTCTCCCAGTGACTAACAGCTCTAACTGAGAGAGAGAGGGGGGGGGGGGGGGGGGAGTGAGAAAGAGACAGAAACACGCAAATAGACAAATAGACAGAGGGATGATCAGAGAGAAAGGAAGAGAGAGAAGTGACAGAAACATAGAAAGATAGATGCTAGAGAGAGAGAGAGAGGGGGGGGGGGGGGAGACAGAAACAGACAAATAGAGGCATGTCATAGGGATGTGATCAGAGAGAATGGGAGAGAGAGCAGTGACAGAAACATATAGAAAGAGAGTGGGCGGTGCAGAGAGACAGAGAGCTTCAACCTCTTTAAACTTCAACTTTTTTCCCGACACGTCAACAGGGGTAAAAAGAGTGGGTGACATTATTTCCGTTCTTTGCAGCTTAAAAAGAAATAGTCAAGAATGAGGTAATAGAGAATGAAACAAAGGAAACCCGAGTCAGATAACAAGACACGGTGTCAGATATTATACTGAGCACCACTGCTGTGGTTCATGTTCGAAATAGAAGATAAACGAGGCAGAATGTCACAGTCTCCTGTGCAAGGATGAGACAGCATATCAGGCATTAGGGAAGCACTGATATGGAAATACTGGGCCATTAAGTAAGCAAGCTTAGTACGTCACCAGGCTTTCCACCATGGCTGGGTTGGCTGCAGATAACCAACACCAACACAACAGATAAACATTTACTGCCATGGGTGAATGTCAACTTATTTGCCGATATGCAGATAACACGCATCCCTGACTAAGCTTGTGCATAGAGATAACATGTAGGCCTATTCGAGGTTATATGTACAGTAAAATGCCTGTGAAACGGCCTAATGTGTGTCACAAAGACTGATGTGTCGGCAGCAATAAGGGGCCATGTCCACCGAGAGCGCCTTGCGTCAGGCAACACCTGTCTGCCATACATTTCTTTGGCAAAGAGCACTGGTGCGCTCCTCTTCCCAACACCAACCACGCGCTTCAGCGCTCCTAAAGCCTGGTGTGTGTTTTTGTGCAGTTCAACTTTTGGAAAGGAGCACTGCTATTTCCATCCTCCTGGCTGTCTCTGACAGTGTAATCATTTGTGCTAATAACGGAGATGACATGACATCTGTGCAGTGAGCACCTCAACGGTTGATAGGATGGATTACGCTGTGTGTATAGGGTGTGCCAAATGTAGTTCTAAGAGCGGCCATTTCTTGGGTAAACACAGCCTTACACAGGTGTTCTGATCGGTTCTGATTAGACTATAGCATTAGTTCTATGCAATCAAACAATTGAAACACCTGTGTTTTGACCCAAGAAATGGCCGCTAAGGACTACAATGACGTAGCCGCTGGCACACACTATGGACATGATATCCACGGCTGTATGTGAGTGCTATGGACATGATATCCAAAGCCCTCCCCAGCTCTCTGCGTCTTAGGGTGTTGATTGACACTGACCCTCGCTGCGTCGTGTACAGAGGAGTTGAGGTGTGAAACTCACTCGCTGTGCAGGATGAACGGATCAACAGGCTCACATTAGTAACAGCCCGCCGCACACACGCACACACACACACACACACACACACACACACACACACACACACACACACACACACACACACACACACACCGGGCAGCAGAAACGACCCAGAGAGAGGTCTCTTTGATGTAATAGATAGTGCTTTTCTGAAAATACAGAGACACCACAGGACCACCGGCTCACTGCAAGAGAACATTTGTTGCCTCATAACAGCCTGATAACCCGTACACAAAGCCAGAGTCATGCATAATGTCAAAGTCTGTTCTTTTATACTGTATGCCCTTCCTTCTAGCTCTCCTCTCCTCTCCTCTCCTCTCCTCTCCTCTCCTCTCCTCTCCTCTCCTCTGTCTATATCTATATATATATATATATATATATATATATATATATATATATATATTAACCATTAAAAAACACACTGAGACTAAACCTCTTTTCCAAGTGGGAACTGGCCAAGGAGCATATTAAAATGTCACATCTCCGCTGTACATAATACAAAACAAAACAACAGTAGTACATCCATGATTCAGGGACATGTCGCCACTCCGACATTGACTTCTTATTGTTTGAGTGGCAACACTTCCATAGAGGTTAGGTTTAGGGTTAGGGTAAGAGATAGGGTTAGTGTCGGAAAGGAGACATGTCGGAAAGGAGAAATGTAACCCCATGATTCGAAACAAAAAAAAAGAAATGTATACAAACAAAACTCCAAAGTGATACACTTTATGCAACATAAGAGACTGATAACCTATAACCATTAGGATATAATCATCTTATAGATACACAGCATGAATGTGACTCTCCTCTCCCTCTCTCCTGTGTCCAGAGTCCATAGTGTTCATGCTTATAGATACACAGTATGAATGTGACTCTCCCCTCTCTCCTCTATATCCAGAGTCCATGGTGTTCATGCTTATACTGTAGTTATAGATACACAGTATAAATGTGACTCTTCTCTCCCTCTCTCCTCTATATCCAGAGTCCATGGTGTTCATGCTTATACTGTAGTTATAGATACACAGTATAAATGTGACTCTCCTCTCCCTCTCTCCTCCATATCCAGAGTCCATGGTGTTCATCCCTCAGCAGAGCTACTCTGTGGAGGAGGACGTGGGTGAGCTCCTCATCCCCGTCCACAGGAGCGGTGACGTCAGCCAGGAGCTGATGGTGGTCTGCTTCACACACCAAGGTACAGTACAGTACACCACTACCACCTAGAACACACCAAGGTACAGTACAATACACCACTACCACCTAGAACACACCAAGGTACAGTACAATACACCACTACCACCTAGAACACACCAAGGTACAGTACAATACACCACTACCACCTAGAACACACCAAGGTACAGTACAATACACCACTACCACCTAGAACACACCAAGGTACAGTACAGTACACCACTACCACCTAGAACACACCAAGATACAGTACAGTACCACCACTACCACCTAGAACACGCCAAGGTACAGTACAGTACAGTACCACCACTACCACCTATAACACACCAAGGTACAGTACAATACACCACTACCACCTAGAACACACCAAGGTACAGTACAGTACACCACTACCACCTAGAACACACCAAGGTACAGTACAATACACCACTACCACCTAGAACACACCAAGGTACAGTACAGCACCACCGCTACCACCTAGAACACACCAAGGTACAGTACAATACACCACTACCACCTAGAACACACCAAGGTAGAGTACAGTACCACCACTACCACCTAGAACACACCAAGGTACAGTACAGTACAGTACAGCACCACCACTACCACCTAGAACACACCAAGGTACAGTACAGTACACCACTACCACCTAGAACACACCAAGGTACAGTACAGTACACCACTACCACCTAGAACACACCAAGGTACAGTACAATACACCACTACCACCTAGAACACACCAAGGTACAGTACAGTACACCACTACCACCTATAACACACCAAGGTACACTACATACAGTACAGTATGCACTCAGCCAACACCACCACTACCATCTATAACAGTGGTTCTCAACCTTTTCTGGCCTCTACCCCCAAAATAATATTTTAACTAAGAGTTGAGACATTACATTTTGTATAACACGGTTCTATTGTGAAAACAGCATGAGGCGTTGTGAGCATGTAGATCATCTATTTTCTCAATTTCTGGCTCTAATATTTGATAATTTGGCCAATGTTTAATTTGTCATTTTAGAGGTATTAAAAATCCTTAAATTGTCACTTTAGAAATGTGCAGATAGGGTACACTTCAACTTTATGTTGGTTTGTTTACTGTTGAGTGACAAAACAATGTTGCACATTAAGTTAATCATCTGGGGACCCCCCAAAATTATTTGGGGACCCCCCTGGGGGTCCCGACCCACAGGTTGAGGACCACTGACCTATAAGGTACAGTACACACTCAGCCAACCCCACCACTACCCACCTAGAACTGTTCTTCAGTTAGATCACTCCTTTGAGACCATAATAATAATAATGGATTGCATTTTTATAGTGCTTTTCCAAGTGCTCAAAGCGCTTTACAATGGTCCATTCATTCATACATTGGGAAGTGAAGCGGCGAACATTCATAGCTTGAGAACATTTCATTTCGCTGTTGTCGTGTGGAAACCTCTGTATGTCCAAAACAGTTCGTTTTGTATTTTGTCATTTTGAAAACGATTTAAAATTGTGAAAATAGCCGATCTACAAGGTGCGAGGCGTTGTGTGCTTGCAGATCTGCTTTTTTCACTTGTCTTGTGCGACAATCTTGTGTGATTAAGCAGGGCTTTACTTACGAAAAAAACTTACAAATTTGAAACTTGGAGATACAAGGTTTCTGCACGACAGTGACGATTTATCAAATGTAAATACATCTTTTATTGGATCTTGGTGATCAAGCTCTCATATGCATTACTCCCGGCTCAGCACGTTAGAGAACAACCATTTGATAGCAGGGAGATATACATCAATAACAAGCTCCCCCCAGGGAAAACAGAACCCTCAGGGAAAGCAGAGCCTACTGGTGGTGCTGGGGAGGTGGTGGTGTGAGCAAAGCACATACATCAGTGGCAACACTGAAAGCAAGAGGAACTACCAACCTCCAATTTGGTCAGCTACTTGACACAACATCGCCCCCATACTGTAGTGCTGCTGCACATGTGTGTAAACCTCTCAAGTGTATCTGCCAGAACTAGCCTGCAGGCTACGCACCATTATTATAATGTTGTCATTTTTCGGACGCTCTCATCAGTGTAATTGCTACAATTACAACTACAATTCATGCATTCATCAGATGCTCTTATCGACAGCCACTTTACAATAAGCAAAGTAAACACACAACATCAAAGGCAGAGAGACAGTGTACTCTGGTGCCTCAGTAAAGTAGGATCACGGGTGAACCTAGAATCATGAGTCAGTCTAAACCAGGGGTCGGCAACCCAAAATGTTGAAAGAGCCACATTGGACCAAAAAAAACCAAAACAAATGTGTCTGGAGCCGCAAAAAATTATAAAAGTCTTATATATTTTCGTTGTCGGGTGGAAACTTCGTTTTGTATTTATCATTTAAAAAATGAACTAAACTAGTGAAAACAGACGGGTTGTGTGCTTGTAGATCTGCTGTTTTCACTACTTTTGTGCTTCAGTCTTGTATGATGAAGCAGGGCTTTACTTTACAAATTTGAAACTTGGAGATACAAGGTTTCTGCCCGACAGTGACGATAAAAAAATCGTTAAAACAATTCCATTTTCATACATTTTTGAAAAGCTCCAGGGAGCCACTAGGGTGGCGCTAAAGAGCCGCATGCGGCTCTAGAGCCGCGGGTTGCTGACCCCCGGTCTAAACAATGTAGAATATACTATCAATAAACAACTGTACAGTATGTTGAAACTAAAGGATACCAGGTAGAATGAACCTAGTATCTATGTAATAATATTCTATTTGAATTGCATTTTTAGCATTGTGCCCAAGAATAAAAAACAAGCCCAAGTAACAAAAAACATTGTTCTGCATAGTGGTTGTATCTAGGTTAAGTGCTAAGGGCTGAGGAGAGACATGAACCTTTGTCAAACAACAACGTGGTGGTGAGTGGTTGAAAAATAGAAACACTAAGAAAACCAAGTGTGTGCTATAAAGTAAACAGCGAGTTGACATCAAGCCTAATATAACCTCAATAACGTACATTAGGCATGTAATGATTGATCATAAATCAATGTAAATCGTTTCAAACAGGCGACGATTCAAATCGATTCAATCAGAAATGTGTAATATGAAATTCATTTTTACTTTAACCCTAGCTAGGTTCTAAACAAGACAGCATGTTTACAGTTGTTGCACAGAAATGAAGTACTTTTACATGAAAAGTATGCTGCTTTTGCAATGTGTGTGTGGGGGGGATAAGAGAGAAAAATACATTTCTCTGGACATTTATAAAGTCGTATCGTGAACCTAATATCGTGATTTGAATCGTATTGTGAGTTTAGTGAATGGTTACAAGCCAAAAGTGTCAAACCTCCTGGAGCATTAAACCACATGTTCATGTATGTGCAATTGTATTTACACATGAAGCCTACACCCCAAAACATGCATGTTTTTCCACCGACCACACGCTGGGGCGGCTCTTGTACTCTTGTACGGTATTTGTTTTACTGAGGATAAGGTTAGAAATACGTTTAGGTTTAGGCATAGATTTACTGAGGACGTTTATAATACCAGGTAGAAACCGTTCCGACGTCACCGGATTTGCACCCGGGGCGACTGTGTTTTTGGGGCCAGCGTTTTGGTATTCCCTACATGCAGCATAGACGTGTTCATCACAATAGGGGACAATTAATTCAGCACTTAATTTGCATCTTTCAACAATGCCTTCAGTTGGCAGAAGAGAAAACTAACCTTTTGTGATAGCTTCGATAAATACATATTCAAATACATTTGTTTTCTCTGAAGTATAAAATGTATCAGGTGAAAGGTGACTGAGCTCCGGTGGAAAATCACAGTGATTAATTCTGTGTTTTAACAGGTCAATGGTTTAACTAACTTGACATCTGAATTTATTTTGTCTAGTTTTTTTCGGTGCAAGCTCAAATTTAATTAAACTGATGTCTTTATCATTAATGGATTATTCTGTATTATGCATGCAACCTTTGAAAATATTAGATTCAGTATTGCATGCCTTATTAAGATGTATCTCTATTTCCACTCACACCACTGGAGTTTATATCATATCTGTCTGGTGGAAATATCCCAAACAGTTACTTTTCTGGATTCAAATAAAAAAAGAACAATATAGCTGCAAGCACCAAGGCATAAAGAAAAAAAAACTATACGCACCATAAGCCATACAAACTGCTCAGAATGACAGAATTTAGGTATTGGTCCAAAGTTTATGTGTAAAACATGCACATTCGTGTGAAAATCCCAGGAGGAGATAGAATTTAACAGATTTTCATATAATTCTAAATTGTGGGAGATCTAAAGGTCAGAGTCAGAGAGGATCAAAAGTCACTGCGTTAAAGTTGTTCGGCATGTGGAGACGCACATGTGTAATGCAGTTTCATGGCTGTAGGTCAAACAGGGCATGAGGTCAAACAGGACCCTCTACCATTCTGCCACGTTTCATAAAAAGCGACTGCACAGTTCTACCAGAAAAATTAAATTATATAATTCAAAATAGTGGGAAATCTATAGGTCTGAGGTTTTAAGTCAAAACACGAAAGTTGTTCGGCATGAGGAGACGCATATGTTTATCGAATTGTTATGGCTGTAGGTCAAACAAGGCACGAGTTACACTGTTCAAAGTTTAGCATTCAATTGTTTGCTACAGCGCCACCCTTTGGCCAATGGTCATGGGCTTGGTGTCACTGACCCTTGACATAGCCCTCTACCATAATATGGTATTGCCCTGTTTAGTAAAACCGACATCACAGCCCCCCCAAAAAAACTAATCTTTAAAAAAAGGGGGCGCCCGCTGGCCTACTGGTCCAGGCGCATACCACTTAGGCATTGCCACATAGGCATGAATGCCTGGCGGTGCCGCCGGTTCGATTCCCGATCCAGACGACCTTTGCCGCGTGTCTCTCCCCATCTCTCCCCCCATGTCCTGTCAGTCTACTGTCCTATCAATAAAGGCATAAAAGCCCCCAAAAACTAAATCTATACCGACATCATTGTAGAGGTAATACAGCGATTATTGTAAAACGACGGAAGAATAACAATAAGGTAGAAACATAATAGGGGCTTCGCACTTTCTGCTTGGCCCCTAAAAGGTTTATAAGCTTGTTTATCTGCTACATTTTGATACTTTTGTATGACACTGTAGTATGATCATGTTAATTTAAGAAAAAACACAAGAAGTTAGAATATGGAAATAAGAGGTTTCTTCAATACAGCAACAATACGAGAAAGTAGGTTGATCCTCCTGATACAAGTGTAGAATGGAACACTGGCATATTTGTCATTATAAGGCCATATTGCCAGAACTGCCTCCTTATTTATTCTCTCTACTCGGGCTGCACAATATTGAGAAAACATGCAATATGCAATAACATGGTCGAATATTTGATGGCGACATGACTCGCAATAAGTAAACAAATACTGAAGTACGTATATCGATTTTATGGTTAACCTAGAACCCAGACTATGAATAGCTACAGTATGCTTCTGTCTGTATACACACACTGGGGGACAAAATGAAGAAGAAAGAAAGAAGTGGATTATATTTCCATTCCAACAATGAAAATATCGCACCTGGCTACAGCTACTATTGACAATGAATATCTACCACCAACTTAGCAATACAGCTTCTCACTGCTCCACTTGAAAAAAAAATCTTGTTATCTAAACAAAAACATACTTTTACCTGGGTTCTTGAAATGAATACAATTCAAAAAAACTATTTTGCAATATGTAAAGCAAATACATTGTCAATACATGACAAAGTAACGATTTTGGACATGTTAGGTTTCCATCCGACAGAGAATATATTGTTCAGCCGCTGCTCGTACTGACAATTAGAATCTTCAGCATTCAGGTCAAGGCAAGGCAGTTTTATTTGTATAGCACATTTCATCAAAAAGGCAATTCAATGTGCTTTACACAGAACATCAAGCAAAGGTAACACAATAATACAATGACATGCATAAAACAAATGAAGTAAAGAAATAACAGATACAATTACAGTGCAGAAGAGAAAGAAAAATACACAAATAAATAAAAGTAACTCAATCAAAGGCAGCAGCAAACAGAAAGGTCTTAAGAAACAAGAGTGGCAGCAGACGTGCAATTATCTGCTAAACCGATTAGTCCCTTGGTCAAATTATGTTTGTCATTCATTCTCCAAACACACAATTGCTTTGGTGAAAGGGCTTTTAACCCATTAAAACCGGGAAAGCAACTGTGTCCTGTATATATGTATATTTTTACATCCTCATCTTGATGAGAATATTCCTGGTAAAATAAAGGTGAAATAAAAATGAATGAATAGATAAAAATAAAGGCTGTTTCTGCAGACGTGGGTGCAGTCAGTGGATCTGTGATGTCCTCTGCTCTAGCACTGACAGACTGAGCTTTCTTTTCCTATTCTCTTCCCCCTCTACCACTCACCCTTGCTCTGAGACACAGGAAGGCCTCACCACCAGTACAACATGTCAGAATGTATATAGTGTATATATTCTTAGCCATTCTTTGAGTAACGTCTCTGTCGGGTGGAAACCTCATGTCCAAAACTGTTACCTTTTCAGGATACAAATAAAAAAATAGCAGATCGACAAGCTCAAAGCGCAACGCTTTGTGCCGCGTTTCGAGCTTGCAGATCTGCAACTTTTGATACTTTTGTGTGACACTGTAGTATGATCAAGTAGGGTGTTAATCTACGTAAGAACACAAAAAGTTAAAATATGGAGATAAGAGGTTGTTGCCCGACACCGATGATATATTAAGAGTGTTTTTTCCATCTTTCACTGTATGGCAACTGACTGGCTCTTGGAGAACTCCCACTCGTCATACCGTACATTACCTTATATGGGCGTACATCAAATTATATTTCGCTAGATATTTTGCAAACTATATGTAGTTGTTTTTGTCCAACAAGCACACAAGTCGCTTGGTATCTATACAAAAGGGTCACAATTCACTACAAAACCTGAGCTGATGATGGCTTCAAGACCATGTAGAAGATGTAATAATATTGTCACACCACAGTATAATGTGTTATAAAACCACCCAGCAAAATGATTGAATGATCAAATGTTTAATGGAAATGATTAATGTGTACTCTGTCCTGCGACGGTGTTGCTTGCTGACAAGTGCTCAGATCAGGTCTTAAAGGCAAGCAGCACGTTGTTCTACAGTACACCGTATATTTAGGCTTATGACAGTGATTCTCAAAGTGTGGTCCAGCCAGGGACCCCCAGGGACACCCAGGGGTCCTTGAGAGGGTCCAGGGTGTCCATAGCATAATTAGTTGATATAGCTTAAAAAACAGTTTAACCAATTAAACAGAATGTATGTACACTGGTTATTTAAAGATAGCAATCTACAGTACAAACAAATCTTGAACAGATTTTAAACATTTGGAATATTTTCCAAACATTAATAATAGAAATCTTGTATGGGGATCCCTGGCACAGAATATGTTGAGATGGATGTCCGCAGCCAAAATCACTTTTTATTCTGATAGAATATGCTACAATGAAATGACCCACACACCGGCTACACTTGCACAATAAGGACAACCGACCATGCCTGAAGAACATCTGTTGACAGAAACGTGACAGAAACCTAAATAAAGTTGTCCCTGTTGTGCAAGTGTAGACAGTGTGCGCGGCATTTTATTGGATTCTAGACGTCTGATCCCCTTCCTACGCACCCGGCAGTTGTGCATAACATCTTTTGGGGCTCCTTGACGCGAAGAAGTACTGGCTTATGGCAGTGGTTCTCAAACTGTAGGTCGGGACCCCCAGGGGGGTCCCCAAATTATTTTTGGGGGGGCCCCAGATGATTAACTTAATGTGCAACATTGTTTTCTCACTCAACAGTAAACAAACCAACAGAAGGTTTAAGTGTATAGAGGGTATCTGCACATTTCTAAAGTGACAATTTGAGGACTTTTTAATACCTCTAAAATGACAAATTAAATATTGGTCAAATCGTCAAATATTAGAGGCAGAAATAGTGAAAATAGCCGATCTACATGCTCACAATGCCTTGCAACGCCAGGCATGCTCACAACGCCTCGCATGCTCACAACGCCTCGCAACACGAGGCGTTTGTGAGGCATTAGATCTGCAGTAGATCTGCTATTTTCACCATAGAACCGTGTTATACAAAATGTAATGCCTCAACTCTTAGTGCTCGTAGGGTGGGGGGGTCCCCAGTTCAAATATGATTATGTTAGGCGTTGCGGCCTGAAAAGGCTGAGAACCACTGTTCTAGACGTATGATCCCCTGCCTACGCAGTACGCACCCGCCAGGTGTGCATAAGATCTAGCTTTATTTGGGGGCTCCTTGACGAGAAGTGGTACTGGCTTATGGAACTCAACTTCATGTGTCTCTTCTCCAGGTTCGGCCGCGGGCACGGTCCCCACCACTGTGCTGTCCTACTCTGACTTCATCTCGCGGCCGGAGGAGCACGGCAGCATGCTGCGCTTCGACAAGGACGAGAAGGAGAAGATGTGTCGCGTGGTGGTGATCGACGACTCCCTGTACGAGGAGGAGGAGACCTTCAACGTGTCGCTGTCGCTGCCCATCGGCGGCCGCCTGGGAGCGCACTACCCCTCCACCACTGTCCACCTGCTGGCCGATATGGACGATGGTAAGACAATTCAATTCAATTCAATTCAATTCAATTCAATTCAATTCAATTCAATTCAATTCAATTCAAAGGAGCTTTATTGGCATAGCATACAAATGAAGGAAAAGAAACAAGCCTCAAATTTAAAACATGTTTAAAGGTAGCAGCTCTCCACATTTTTTATGCTTTTTGGAGCGGTGAAGCCGTCTTCCTATAGACAGGTATGTCCGTGGCTATGTGGCTATGTGGGTGTCCGGTGTCCTGTCTGTAGCCTGGCAATACCTTTGCTGACCACACACACACACACATGCGCGCGCACGCACACACACACACACACACACACACAAACACACACACACACACACACACACACACACACACACACACACACACACACACACACACACACACACACACACACACACACACACACACAGACAGACACGTTCAAGGAGGGGCGCTGTTGAGCAGGCCAGGCACACTCACACTCAACACTCACACACACACACACACACACACACACACACACACACACACACACACACACACGCGCGCGCGCGCACACGTACAGTACACTAAGGTACAGTACAGTAAGTTATGGTACAGTAAGGTACAGTACAATAAGGTATAGTACAGTAAGGTACAATACGGTACAGTACAATACGGTACAGTACAATACGGTACAGTACAGTAAGGTACGGTACAGTTCAGTAAGGTACAGTACAATAAGGTACAGTACAGTACAGTAAGGTACAGTACAGTAATGACGCTGGGTGACCAGAGGGCACTGTTGTGCAGCCTAGCCACACACACACAGCTGCTCAGATTCACCGCTCCACTTCGAACCGAGGTTTGATTTTTTATGCTTCAACTGTACTACATAAGTGTATCTCTGGTAACACCTCAAAGCAACAACATCACAACCTGGAAAATCCTCCAGTGAACTTTGTTTGTAGGAGCATTTTATTCATGTCTAGTTCAACGTTTTTATTTTTTATTTGTCAAAGTCTGTTACAGAGTATAATATATTTCATCACATACACTTTACTCTGTGAACTTAAAGATGCCATATGAACCTTAAAGTCTAACTCTCACCCACAAAGAACATTTGTTAAAAGCCCAGAGTCCCGCTGAGGTGCCTGTGTGTCTCATTCAACCTCTCACAGGATTAGATACACAGTACAGCCCCCTTTACTCGAGAGGGGGCACCTCACAACCTTGAAGACTTCAAGTCGACTTTGCTTAGAACTTTGTTAGTGAGATTGTATTGTATTTCTGTGTGCGTGTGTGCGTACGTGCATGTGTGCGTGTGTGCGTGGTTGCATGGTGTGTGCGTGGTTGCTTGGATAAAAGATGCTTCAGAAAGGCCATGACTGTATACATGTTGACTAAGTAGCCTTAGAACAACCCTGATAAAAAAGCATAATTTTACTATAGAGCTAGAGTGCTTTTGTACCTCCTTTGTTGGTTCCAAGGCTCTGTGATGTTCACATTTCTATTAATTACAGCATTTCTTTTTTTTTTAAATGTTCATAGAAGTCTTTGTAGCCTTTTTATTCTAATGAGGTCTTAACGACATTCGCTCGCATGTTGTCATGAGAACCTAGAGTACTCTTTGAAGTGTCCTGTCTGTATTTTTAATTAAAACAGACTCTCACCGCTGAGGAGTCCAGTGGGACCTCACTTCATAATGCTAATCACAGTCATCACTGTCACATCACAGGTCACTTTTGTGCAAGCTCTATTGTTTTGTTGTTGTTGTTGTTGTTCCCAGAAAGAGAAAGAATAAAAAAATAAGAACTGGGGGGGGGGGGGGGGGGGAAGAATACAAATCTACATATTTACACATAGCATATCCATCTGTACAGCATGTACATGAGGTTATAGACATAAGGTGCATTCACATGCATGTCCGCTCCCTTACAGACTCACTGACCTAAAGACTATGTCATACAATGTGAGCATGTGAGCTTGTAAATCGGCTATTTTCAATATGCGTTGCCCCGTACGACGAAGTATACATTCACTACTACGCAATCAACCTGTGATACGGTCCCTTCCCATTTTCAGACCGTTTGAAGAAAGCCCACGTGACCTACGGTATCATAATGTTAATCTTGAGGGCTGTCCCATTTGAAATTGGCAAGTCAATGAGGGCTCAGGGAGAGCCCTTTATGCACACTTTACGTAAGTCAGCATCAATGCAGAGTTCATTGTGACAGAAGGTTGCAGATTAGTATGTGAAACGGCACATGCTGACTCCGTCCGTCCAGATGTGTATCTAACAGGACTTCATATGGGAATGCCCATATATGGAGGCCTTATCGGCCACATACCACACTAACAGAATCCATATATGGCCAAGACAGATGGCCAAGACAGCCCATATCTGTGTGGCTGGTTCAGCCCATGTCTGTGTGACATCTCCATGTATGGGCATAAAAGGGATTTATGTATGATGTCAGATGTCATAGACGTCACGTCATAGGACTTTCACATAACGAATAACGGAGTACGCATGTTTGGGCTCTCAAAGCATATCTCCATATACAGTACATGGATCTCCATATATGGGTACCAGTGGTCTCCATGGGTAACTGGTCCGATATACATCACTGGCCAGATGGCCAAGACATGGTGCGACCTCGCCCTTTCGCTTGTTGCCCTGAGGCGTCTTACTAGTAGTGTTTTAAAAGTTTAAAGTGTCTTGAATGAAGGTATCATAAAGTGGACAGGGAAGACATTGGAATTGGGCCCACTAGAAACCCAGGATTCAGAAATCAGAATCATCTTCAGTCAGAATCTCCAGCAGGCTGCAGCGGCGGCACTCTCCAGTGGCCATGCAAAATTAACTTGACAGTTATATTATTTTTTATATAACCGAAGCATTATGGTTTAAACTGTGCACACATGTCCTCTACCAACACAATTAGAATATCATATATCACACATGTTTACATGTAGATTAGATCCTTATATTACATGGCAGTCACTAGCGGTGTTTGAGAGTAAGAAGGGAAGTACAGGCATATGGCGGTGTAGAGTTATTGTTGCACACAGACACACAGGTCTGGAGGGAAATAACGGCACGTATTCCAAACGACGTTGTCTTTCATCTCCGCCGCGTTTTTCCATCGATTCCCTTTATCGACTTCAAAGAGATTGACTCTCTCTATATTCCGCGCTGTGTTTGATTAAATGTCACCGTGTCACATTTAATGGCTGTTAAAAGTCAGGTACTTTTATTTTTTCTCTCCCCAGTGTAACGTTAAAGAATGGCATAATAATCATAGGATTGGGATGATGAATAATTTAAGCTGCAATTCAGGATCTTGTTTGAATGAATAAAACTTTATTTGAATAAATCAGCATGGTAGATTATGTCAGTACATCTGCAGTGATTGGAGGTGGTCTAGGCCAGTCAATCTAAGCCAAAAAAAAAAGGCCCAACCCAAAATAAATTGCAATAGTAATGTGACAAAATACCCTTCTGCATCATCATCATATTAAAAGTTGTGAATTATATATTTAGTGGATCAAGGTATAATTCAGGGGGTTCAATTTTGGGTCTCATTCACTTACTATAAATTGCAATAGTAATGTGACATAGTTTTTATTGGTCAAAATACCCTCCTGCATCATCATATATTAAAAGTTGTGAATTATATATTTTAGTGGATCAAGGTAAATTCAGGGGGTTCAAGTTTGGGTCTCATTCACTTACTACACAGGAAATCTTTTTTAAGTAGCATGTGAGGGGTCTAACTAGGGGTTTTTCATGATTCTGATCCATTGTAATGGAAGTGTTTGTTTTGCACGAAAAACATTTCTTGGGTTAAAAATTTACCCCACAGAACTGTGAAAAATTATGACTCATCACTAAACTTTGTGGGGCCATTTGTAGCCCAAGGAATGTTTTTTTTATGCTACACAAATGCTTGCAATGGATTCAGAATCATGAAAAACCCTAGTTAAACCCCTCACATGCTACTTAAAGAAGATTTTTTAGCGTGTATTCACAACTTTTAATATGTTATTTGGATGACCCAAGGATCATAAAAAAAAACCTGAATGATTACTGTTGCAATTTCTTTTGGGTCAACCACAGATTGACTGGACTAGTCTCGCTATTCTTCCCTACAGGTACAGTAGGTACTATAGGACGCCTACTGCGTAAGTAGCGCGGTCTGAAGCTCATAAGCCCAATGCATCCCCTAGCCAAGGGAGGACTGACCCCCTCTGGGTTGAACGGTAGATGTTTGGGTTTCAATCTGGGTTTGAATCCCAGGTGTAGCTGTTGCAGTTTCCTCTCTCATATTGTCACTGTCCGTCAGAAACCTCATATCTCCAAGTTTCAAATGTGCAAGCTTTTTCCTAAATCAAAGCCCTGCCTCATCATATATGACTGTCGCACAAAACTAGTGAAAAAAGCAGATCTACAAGCACACAACGCCTCGCACCCGCGAGGCGTTGTGTGCTTGTAGATCGGCTATTTTCACTATTTAAAATCATTTCTAAAATGATGAATCCAAAATGAACGGTTTTGGACGAGGTTCCCACCCGACAACAGCGGAATAAAATGTACGGATTGAAGCTTTAAAAGATGAGAGAAAAGCAATGCATACATACGTTGTAGTGACGGACTGAAGTGTAGGCACAGCTTTGCAGAAGGATTGATAACAGACTTCATCTAAACCTCGGCGGCACTGCGTATTCCTGACCTCAGGGGTACAGACCATTTATTCAGCCCCTTCAGCCAATAAATATTGACATTGATCTGGACCGTACAACACTCCCAGCTCATCAGCAGACGGCGCTTTCACTGCTGCAGGCTTTGATCGATGGGGTCCTTTGCACTGTGGAGGAGTGGATATTGATGTTCATATAGCGGGTCACCATATTTACTGACCTGACTTGAATTAACCACTTAAACCCGGTCAACGATGCATATCATCTCTTTTGGCAAAAATAGCCAGTGGTGGAAATAGTACTCACATTTTTTACTTGAATAAAATTATCAATACTGCAATGTAGAAATACTCCGTTACAAGTAAAAGTCCCGAATTCAGAATGTACTTGAGTAAAAGTATGAAAGTATTGGCATCAAAATGTACCAAAAGTACAAAATGTTTGAAAATAGCAGATCTACAAGCTCACAACGCGTCGCGATGCGACGCGTTGTGAGCTTGTAGATCGGCTATTTTCAAATAGCCACGGTATAAAATATGGCTAAAGTGTTTAATGTATGTTTTATAATATTATAATTTATATCTGCAAAGTAACTTGTAACTAAAATTTTCAAATAAATGTTGTGGAGTAAAAGTATAATATTTGGATCCCAGATGTAGTGAAGTAGAAGTAAAACATTTGGACAAATACAGTACAAATACCTCAAAATTGTACTTAAGTACAGTACTTAAGTAAATGTACATAGTTACTTTAGCTTTTAGATTGGCTATTACTGCAGAATGTTCACCTATTTCTCTCTCTCTCTCTCTCTCTCTCTCTCTCTCTCTCTCTCTCTCTCTCTCTCTCTCTCTCTCTCTCTCTTATCTCTCTCTTTAGAGTAGCCAATTACATTTTCCCCTTTTTCTCATGATGAAGGAAGTCTGGAAGTCTCCGTCGTTAAGAACGATGGCAGTATCTTTCTTGTTGTTTTATGATGCATTATTCCGTGATAAATTATGGGGATCAATCAATGATGTTGTCAGATGAGCGTGGCTCACTGTGTGAATGAGAACTCCACAGGGGGTGTGAAAAGCAATTGTGCCCTAAGTTGCGCACGCGTGCGTGCCAGAGTGAAATGGAGAAAAGATTGACTTTTGATTGCGTGTGTGTGTGTGTGTGTGTGTGTGTGTGTGTGTGTGTGTGTGTGTGTGTATGTGTGCGCGTGCGTGCGTGTGTGAATAAGAGAGAGAGAGAGATAGAAAGAGTGATGTGTCAATGTACTGTAAGCAATAGGGGAGTGATTGTCAGGAGATTGTCACAGACTCCAGTGTCGGTACTAAGTTCAAAGACATGTAAATGTGTGTTTGAGTCCCTCTGTGTCACATTCAGTCTCTCATAGGATTAGATACACAGTACTGTAGAGACACCACCTGACCTCAAATCAAACCACTTTAATGCAAAGAAATGTTTAAGAGAGAGAGAGAGAGAGAGAGAGAGAGAGAGAGAGAGAGAGAGAGAGAGAGAGAGAGAGAGAGAGAGAGAGAGAGAGAGAGAGCTTACAGTACGTGTGTGTCTCTAGTTTTGCTTTTAAGCTCTGTTACGTATTTCATCACATACAGTACACAGTATTGTTGCTGTCGGGCAGAAACCTCTTATCTCCATATTTTAACTGTCTGTGTTTTTCCGTAAAGTAACGTCCTACTTGATCATACTTCAGCATCACACAACAGCATCAAGAGTAGCAGATCCACAAGCTCGAAACGCAGCGCGAAGCAACACGTTTTGAGTTTGTAGATCTGCTACTCTTGCTACTTTGGAATTTGAAAAGTTTTGGACATATGAGGTTTTCACCCAACAGAGACAAGAGAGACAGAGTCCACTTTGCTTAGAATATTGTTAGTAGGAGCCGGAGGATTGTATTTATTTCTAGTTCAGAATCATCAGATGTTCTTTTAAACGCATTCCTGGGAACTTTTCAACTTTTATTGTTTAAGTTCTGTGTGCAGTAGCATGGGGTACTATACAAGGAATCTATTGTGTCAGTCACCACAGCACTCCTGAAAAACGGGGGGAGGAAAGAGTAAAAAGATGTAGGAGGCGATGCCACAGAGATAAAGAGATTCTCCTTCTATTCTACGGGTAAATGTTTGACCCTGGGCCTTGTTCTCTAGCCACTCCTTCAAATACTCAGTGTTCATTTAACTCGGGGGGTCCTTGAAGGGGTTCCAGGGGGTCCCCAGCTAAGTGAAGGATAGTTAGGGACCAAATGGTCTGTAACTCAGAGAGTGCACACACGGAACTAAAGGGACCTGTTTTGGTCCATTTGTGCACTTTCAGAGTTACATTAACACTTAGGGCCTGTGTGTTAACACTTATGGTGTGTGTTTGCATGGGTTTGTTCATGGAAGACACATTCAGCGTCATGAAAGGTGTCATCATCATCATCATCATCATCATCATCACCCCTCGCCTCGGGTTGTGTCAAGTTTAGTCGGTCTTTCTTCTTACATTTTGCTCCCTCTCTCTCTCTCTCTCTCTCTCTCTCTCTCTCTCTTGCTGTCTCTCTGTAAATGTCATTCCTCCAAAGCATCCTCTCTAGCCGAGGGCTGGTCTGTTCGATTTTCAGGTTCTTTATCAGATTAGACCTGTGTGTGTGTGTGTGTGTGTGTGTGTGTGTGTGTGTGTGTGTGTGTGTGTGTGTGTGTGCGTGTGCGTGTGCGTGTGCGTGTGCGTGCGCGTGCGTGTGTGTGTGTGTGCACGCGCGTGTGTGTGTGCGTGTCTGTCTGTCTGTCTCACACTGTTTCACATTAGGACATGGTTGAATAGAAATGTAGTTGAGCACCAAACTACTCTAAATGTCTTTGCAACGTCCTTATTGTTGTAACCTTCAAAATGCAGCGCTCGTCACATTTTATGTACTTAATGGAGCTGAAAGGAGCTCTTACTGTACGCCATTTCATAAATTCAATTTGACTTCCAAATTCTTCATGTACTTTATAGCTGAAAACTGTGGCACAAAAATATAATATAATTACTTCAGAGATATTCCAGGTGTACAGTAATGTTCAAAAATATTATCTTGAAACATACAATACATATTGAAAATATATATATTTTCATGAATGCATTTGAAAATCTATATTGGTCATTGGAAATACAGTATAGTTAAAGAAATTCATATTGTCTTTCCACACCGCAGTTTATGATTTTGCGCGTGCGCGCGTGTGTGTGCGTGTATGTGTGTGTGTGTGTGTGTGTGTGTGTGTGTGTGCGCGTGCGTGCGTGCGTGGCTGCGTGCGTGTCCACAGTGGGAGGTAATCTTCACAGGATGTCATGCATGCATCCCACTGAAGTGGCTTATGTTTGGGACAGCTGAGAATGTCACATAAACTGCAGTTGCACACACACTCACACACACACACACACTCACACGCGCATGCCCGTGCACCTGTGCACCATGCAACTACAAATACTACAGTACCGGTATATCGCTGTAAGGCTGAAAACTGGCATCTCCATATTTCAACGTTTTATGTTTTTCTTTTGTACATTAATGCCCTCCTTATTCATACAAGAGTGTCGCACTAAATCTCGATCTACAAGCTCGCTACTTCTGTAGTTCTACTTTAGTTTGACGCTGTATGGAGTTGATTTAACCCATTTAGGCCTAGAATTATTGACTGCTTTAACTATTGAAAAATAGCAGATCTACAA
The DNA here is from genome assembly GCF_963921795.1 of Nannobrachium achirus. Classification (NCBI taxonomy): domain Eukaryota; kingdom Metazoa; phylum Chordata; class Actinopteri; order Myctophiformes; family Myctophidae; genus Nannobrachium; species Nannobrachium achirus. The sequence goes on from NC_137826.1 coordinate 18,004,088, forward strand.
GCTAAGTGCCGCGCTGCGAGCTTGTAGATCTGCTATATTTTGAAAAATCGTGAAAATGTGTGCACATTTTTCAATATATATTTTTCAAAGCAAACTTTTGTAACTCAAATCTCTGCTCCTGGGGGGTCCCTGAAACAACATATTTTGAGATGGGGGTCTGCAGCCAAATAAATGTAATTTTTTGGGGTCCTTGACATGAAAAAGTTTGAGAACCGCTGATTTAGAGGAAGGATTTAGAAGTCGGGTCAAAGATATTCAAAGACTCAAAAATAGCAGATCTACAAGCTCGCAGCGCGGCACTCGGTGCCGCGCTGTGAGCTTGTATATCTGCTATTTTTCAATAGTTAAAGCATACAATAATGGTTAAAGTGGTTAAAATCTAACACGACTCGGGCGTGTTCCAGGTATTTGAGATAGAATATGGAGATAAGAGGTTTCTGCCCGACAACAACGATTTACTGTATGTTCACACACACACACACACACACACACACACACACACACACACACACACACACACACACACACACACACACACACACACACACACACACACACACTCCTCCTTGCTGCAGAGTGATAAACCACAGGCTTTGCAGTGTTTTATTTTTCCCCCAGAGGGAATGAGAGAGGAAGTGGTCCTCCTCTCACTCATCACTCCTCTGTCTGAAGACTACACCACCCCCCCTCCCCCTCCCTCTCACCCCCCCACACGCCTTTGTCTTGCTAAATTTGTGAGGACGTCAGCATTTTATAAATGCTTTTTTTTTTAACTGTCGGGCAGAAACATCTCCATATTTAAACTTTATTTTTTTCATAAATCAATGCCCGACTATGCCCGAATACTTCAGATCTACAAGTATGCATACTCAAAAGTAGCAGATCTTCAAGTATGCATACTCGACTTTTAGAGACGAATTTATTTCGCTTCGGTTCGGGGAGTCACAAAATGTCAGTGGCACCGAACAGTCGAATTAATGACAGTACCCCCCCCCCCCCCCAAATCTCTGAATGACGACATATTGTCATTTGTCATACAGAGCCGAACCGAAATAAATTTGTCTCTAAAAGTGGAGTATGCATCGGCCCTAACCCTGAAGCCAAAAATATTTCATACATGGTGGCTGTCTGGAAGAAACCTCCATATATATATATTTTTTTATTGTTGTAAATTAATACCCTACTTCATTACGAATGGATCGGAACATATTTTTGAATTAGAATCCTGAAAAGTAACAGTTTTGGACATATGAGGTTTCCACCCGACAGACGATATATAAACAAAATGTATCGTCTCTGTCCGGTGGAAACCTCATGTGTCCAAAACTGTTACTTTTCTGGATTCAAATAAATAAATAAAATAGCAAAAGTAGCAGATCTACTAGCACAAGACACCGCACAAAGGGATACCTTCTGAGCTTGTAGATCTGATACTTTTCACCCTGTAGAACTTTCCAGAACCTGAACTTTTTTTTTTTTTTTTGGTTATGGTTTTGTTTCCATAGCGCACGGCCCGGTTTCAGGCAGGTATTTTAGGTCCTGCTCTTCATGGTGTAGTACTACACTTGAGTTCTGGGAACCTATGGGCGGGGCCATTAGCGCTGCTGCTCTTTTTGGGACCTTCCCGGTTAGGTCTGGTTATATGGAAACGTTAGCAGAACCTGGTCCTGGAACTTCACAGGTTCTTGAAAGTTCTGGAATGTTTTGGTTCTAGTTCTGGTTCGGCCCTGTAGTGGAAAAGGGTCTATATCTCCCCAAATCATTTTTAATCATAAAACAACCATTTATCTTGGGAGGACCAGGGAAATACTCCTCACAATGTCTATTTCTCATATTACTATACTTGTGGGGACATACACGTCCCTCACAAGTACACACACACACACACACACACACACACACACACACACACACACACACACACACACACACACTCACTCACGCCTCCGGGGTGTGAGAACACAGACGTATACAGTATGTATTATATATCATACAGTAAACCACAGTTTCCTCTGCCAGCTGTTAAAGAATGTACAGTGTTGTTCCCCCTCTGTTTATGGTACTGTGGGCTTCACCGGAGTCCTGTTCACACATGTATAAATATCATAATAATTATCATAATAATAACAACATGCGGAAGGTGGAATCCACATTTATGTGGTCCTGCTGGTGTTGTTTGGGCACGTTGTTTTTATATGGTGTGTGTGTGTGTGTGCGTGCGTGCGTGCGTGCGTGCGTGCGTGCGCGCGTGCGCGCGTGCTTGCGTGCGCGCTCCTGCCTACCTGCCTGCCTGCCTGCATGTGTGCGTGTGTGAGATGTCTCTATCGCCCGGCCCGCACCTATTTTTGTCTTTTCTCATTATGATGATTATTTAACTCAATTTGACAGACAGACAGACAGACAGACAGACAGACAGACAGCAGTGAGTGTGAGAAACACATGGAGTGGTGCTGTTATAATAGGAAAGAACAGAGATAAGAATATGATTTTTCAAAAGACAGAGAGAGAAACTGTGAGTGCAGTGGGAGGATAGAGAGACAAATGAAAGAGAAAAGGACTGAGAGAACTATAGAGAAGGACTGAGTGGCAGTACTCACTCAGGACCACTTCACCAGGCACGTGCACACATAGATATCAAAGGGGGCTTGAGCCCCTGCCCTTTTACTTGTCTGTAAAAAAGTGCCCTCTCCAGACCATGAATGCAGTTTTGCCTATATGGTGAAAGAAATGCAAATGCCCCCTTTCCATGCCATACCTGAAGGCAGCATTCAAGAGAAATTGTCTTGTCCAAACTCTCCTGAACTTGAATGCGGCATCTTTTGTCGAAAGAATTGCCCTCTCTTTGTAGAAATCCATGCCTTACCCCACATCTCCAGTATTGACTGATTTTGCTTAGGTCAGTGTGATATCAAGCACCAAAGCCGACCTCTGCGACGTGTTGTGAGCTAAGCTTGGAGGTCTGCTATTCTCAATATGTTCACCAAAGGCCCTTTTAGAAATTTGAGCCCCTGCCTCTCTAACATTCTCTGCACATCCCTGCACTTCACCAATTTTCAACCTTATCCTCATATTGTTATTGTCGGCCAGAAACCCATTATTTCCATATTCTAAATGTTTAGTGTTTTTTCATAAGTTAACGCCCCACCTCTGAGGCTGAGTAGACACGTTTTTATGCGTGTTAGTGAGGACCAATATGAATATGAAAATACGTTGAAAATGCGTTAAGTGGTCTAAATATATTTAAAGTAGCAAAAGTAAAAGTACTCACTTAGCAGAATTCCCATTTCAGAATCATATCATGTTTGATTTGATCATATATGATCTACTGGCTCACAGTGCTCACAATTTACACAAGTACAGTACTTGAATAAATGTAATGTTTCTTTCCACCACTGAGGGAAGACCTGAGAGACCAGAGAGAGAGAGAGAGAGAGAGAGAGAGAGAGAGAGAGAGAGAGAGAGAGAGAATATTGCGATGTATTGAGAGAAGGAAGGGGGGTGGGCCGTGCTGGAGAGGGTGGGGGTCCTGTGTGTGCGTGCTAGATTGCCGCCATGGGCTGTTTTCCAGCCTGTCAACTTCAGAATCAATTTGGAGCCTTCAAGTGCCTCTCCTCCCCGCTCCCAAAACAACATACATCACAAACATAGCTGCCATAAATTCTCCCAAACCTTCAATTATCTAGTCTATGTAGGGCTTTTGTTCTCTGCCCCTGTCCTATTCTCTCACACACACCTACCCACCCACACAAACACATCCCTAAAAAAAATAAAACCTAACAAGATCACCTTTTGACCAGAGCACTTGGTGAAGTTCCTGAATATAAGAAAGAATACCAAAAAACGCCCGCAGTCACATATAGTACATCATAAAAGTTTCAGTATATGCTTTAACTCAGTTAGTACAGCGGATAAGCTCTCATGTTATTATAGCACTTTATGAAAAATCACACCCGTGTGAAGTGGAGCTGTGTGTGTGTGTGTGTGTGTGTGTGTGTGTGTGTGTGTGTGTGTGTGTGTGTGTGTGTGTGTGTGTGTGTGTGTGTGTGTGTGTGTGTGTGTGTGTGTGTGTGTGTAGATCATGTGTACCGATTTTTGTGACATTTGAAGAAAATATGTAGGAAAAGGAGCAAAAAGTGTGTTTTGGAGAAAATTCAAGATGGCGGAAAATCTATCCTGGCGCAAATGGGCGTGGCCTATATGGGGAGATGCGTCTTGACCCAAGGAATCCAGGGAAAAAAGAATTTTAATTTTCCGATCTACGGTTCAAGAGTTACGGGGCAAAAGGTAAAGTGGGCCGTTATAGCGCCACCATGAGGCCGAGTGATGTAATTATTTTTCAATTAATTCTTAAAATCATTATGAATCTCCTCTCCGAGGTTTGAAACTGTAGCTCCTATGGTTTACGAGAGAAAAATACTTGAAAGTGATTTCTTGCATTGTCCCATTATAAGTCAATGGGGACAATTAAGCGTCGTTTTTTGCCGATTACGTCGGCATGGTAAGGCGGATCGGAACGAAAGGTAATAGAACACCATTCCCGGCCGAGCCGCACATTTTGATGTATATATTGCGCGAGTGGCGTAAATGGTGCGGCACTAGTTACGCGCCGAAGTCAGGCTACATACACACAGACACACAGACAGACAGACAGACACACACACACACAGACCCACACAGCCACGTATAGGGAGCTGCACACAGCTCCAAAAAGTAAGAAACTTTCAACAGTAGAACTATAGCGTCTCTGTCGGGTGGAAACCTCATATGTCCAAAACTGTTACTTTTCAGGATTCACATTCAAAGATAGCAAAAGTAGCCGATTTATACAAGCTCAACGCTTTTCGCGTTGTGAAGTGACGCATTTCTGAGCTTGAAAAAAACACAAAAGTGAAAATATGGAGATAAAAGGTTTCTGCTCGACAGCAACGATAACCATAATGTTTATTTTCAGATTTGGAAGGAAGTCAGATTTGTCCTCTTGAGGAACGTGAGAGGTCAACTCCAGGATAGCAAATCAAAACATATAATTATAACACATATAATTTCGGAATCAAACGGTTTAGAAAAACAAAGTGTAATTCTCAATTACGTCTACTTTTGAAAAAGCTTGAAAAACTGTGAAAATGTATCTTTTAACATTTTAACAACCCAAATCTTCTCTGTCGGGGGTGTCTGCCATAAAGTCTTTCTAGATATGCCAAATAAATATAAATTTGGGGTTTCTGTCCCCTGAAAATGTTTCAAAACCACTAGTTTAACGTTGCGGAAGTGTTTGATGATCACTTTAAAAAAGAAGGTCAAATTGTGTGTGTGTGTGTGTGGGTGTGGGTGTGGGTGTGTGTGTGGGTGGGTGCGTGGCTGCATGCGTGTGTTCACTTCGTTGCCTCAAGAAAAACAATGAGCCTCTTCAAAGGAGGCTTTGAGCTTCTAGGGGGTCCGACACACATCACGCACACACACGCACACACACCCACACACATGCGCGTGCACTGCAGCCTTGTTTTTCAAGGCACTAACTAGATCACTTTTCGGTGACAGTACTTCCTCTTTGGAGGATGATTACAATGTGGACGGGTGAGAGGTCACGAGAGGTCATAAGGTCATGAACCCCCGTGGGTTTGCATTCAGACTGACGGCTGTTTTTGAATCACGTCGGAGTACAAACTGATAAAACACACACACACACACACACACACACACACACACACACACACACACACACACACACACAGAGAGAGAGAGACATGCATGCATGCACACATGCACACACACTCAAGGTTCAAGGGTTCGTCTGTATTGTTACATCTTGTGTACAGTCAGGTACGTAAGAGTGAAGCGTGTTTTTGCTCGGCTTCCTTCGGATATTGTAGCACGCACACACACATGCACGCACGCGCACGCACACACACACACACACACACACACACACACACACACACACACACACACACACACACACACACACACACACACACACACACACAGAACTGAACAGAATAACACTGCACTGATCAGTGGAGTCACCTTCCCGTCACCTGACCGTATTTGCATACACATCCAAATGGTTTTTTTTCCCCTAACTATTATTAGCTTTGCTGCCATGTTGTCTGAAGGCAGCCTAACAGAAGAAAAGTTTCACTCTCATGTACCTGCAGACAAGATGTAACCACGGTATATGAAGCACAAACTTGAACCCTTTGAACCTTGAAATCATGAGTGTTGATGGAACTCTGAGATGGTACAACCCCCACGTTACATTTTTACACTCTCACAGTTCTCAGCGAGGAGTTGCTCACAGTGTAGCGGATGTCACTCACAGGTGCTTCAAAGGAGTGTGAATATTAACAGTCACAGTTTTACCTGTCATTATTTCTCATATCGTCGTTGTCGGGTGGAAACCTCGTATCTCCAAGTTTCAAATGTGTACGTTCTTTCGCAAAGTAAAGCCCTGCTTCATCATACAAGGCCGTTGCACAAAAGTAGTGAAAACAGCGGATCTACAAGCACACAACGCCTTGTGTGCTTGTAGATCGGCTGTTTTCACTAGTTTAAATCGTTTTTAAAATGATAAATGCAAAACGAACGGTTTTGGACATACAAGGTTTTCACCCGACGACGACGTTATGCTGCATGGAATTATCCTCCCCCCTTCTCCTCTCCTCGCCTCTTCTCACCTCTCCTCCCTCTACATTCAAAACTGACCTAAGCAGTCGTGTGCCAATTACAATTGGACTTAGTTAACGCTATGCCCTACAAACTTGTCCCCACTCCATCAGCAAGGTGATGGTGACATAAAAACGGTCGCTTTTCGCCCTTAGGCGTCTTATTGTATTGTATTGTGAGTACAGGACCCCAATGGAAGTATTTTGTGTTATCCTTTTAGCGTGGCTTGTTACATTGTACTGTTTTCAACATTTGAATGAAGTATTCAATCAATCAGTCAATGAACCACTCCTCTCCTCCTTCTCCTCCAGCTCCGGTGTTTTATTTTGGAGAGGTGGAGTACCAGGTGGACGAGAGTGACGGACACGTGGAGGTCAGGGTGTGGCGGACAGGAACCGACCTGTCCCGGACCGCCACCGTCACCGTGCGCTCACGCAAGACCGAGCCCGTCTCCGCCGAGGGTAAGCTTCCCCGTCTGGACTGATCGTCAGATATTCGTAATCGTAAGAAGTTGTCTGATAGATGTATTTTTAGTTGGTTCCTTCATTTTCGTTATGTAAAGCGACTTTGGGTATTAGAAAAGCACTATAAAAACCTCAGCTATTATTACTATTTTTTTTTTTTTAAATACGCTACAACACGCTGACCGGGATTCATTCAAGATGGTTTATTCTAAGAGAATTATCACCAGAGAGCTTTTTCTGAGGTAAAATGAAAAGCCAGGGAGTCTTTATACACTTTCTTATCTATGAAGTTAGGTACACAGCGCTTACGTTCAATACATTTTTCTGTGGTCTTCAAATCATTGTTTTGTTTGTTATTGGTATTTGGCCTTTTTCCGTGCCCTCAAAATTGACAACACCAAAGGCCTGGTGGGTGGCCTTGCCTCTAAAAAAACATGAAATTGCAGGCGAGTGTCCTGCGCCTGCAATTTTGCACCTGAAAAGGTTATGATATCGTTTTGTCCAGAAACCGCAGCTGGCACATAGGACCTGTCTCCATTGAGGGTGAGCTTGCAATCTGGCTATAGCCATCGTCAAAGAAAAGCTCCTTTTAACAGGAGCTCGAGATACTCAGTTAGTCTGTTCTTGAGAGACTAGTGAGCTTGTGACTCTTGCTTTCTTGAGGTAAATTGTTGCGAAGCAACACAAAATAAATAAACCGCAACAACCTTCTTCAGGCCTGCAGAAGGTCAAACGACCTTATGCTCTCAATAAATTGGATACGTGTTTCCAGTGTGTGGTGGTTGCTTTTTTCCGCTCACTCTGATTAATTCCAACGGTGGTTTAGTTAACTTTTCTGGTAAAAACTAAAATAAATAGATTTAAAGTTCAGTAATTCAGTTACAATACATATACATTATGCAAGAGCACGGATGAAGATGATCCGAAACTGAAGTGATATGCATTTAATGAGCTTTTCTTTCACACCAACAATCATTTTGCTGTGGTGTGAAAGAACAGCCCAGCAGTTTTCAAGATGTGCTGTTGGTTTCAGCAGTCCATCTGTCTTCAATCATCAAGACATGTTATTTCCTCTTCAAATGAAATTCTAACTTTAATTTCCCTCACCCCCCCCTTCTCTCTTCATCTCCGGCTCCATCACTACCACTATCAAAACACAACAATGTGTAATTACATTCCAACTTGGAAAGAAAACTATCTTACGAAACTATACAAATGTAGCATTTTCTGTCAGAAATAGTTTTACATCCATATGGGAAAGGTTAGGTTGGTATAAAACTTTGAAACATTTGACAGCAGTTTTTCAATGTCTTGAATTCACTTGGTATAAAACCTTTGTGACAAATAGCAACAATTTATTAACCCATTTAGGCCTAGAATTATTGAATGCTTTAACCAGTGAAAAATAGCAGATATACAAGCTCACAGCGCGGCACCGAGTGCCGCGCTGCGAGCTTGTAGATCTGCTATTTTTGAAAAAGTCGTGAAAATGTGTGCAAATCTTTGAATATATGCATTTTCAAAGTGAACGTTTGTAACTCAAATTTTGCTTCTGGGGGGTCCCTGGAACTAGATATTTTGAGATGGGGGTCCGTGGCCAAATAAATATCATTTTGGGGGTCCTTCACATGAAAAGGTTTGAGAACCACTGACACAGTGGTCTCTCAAGAACAGACTAACTGAGCTCCAGTTCAAGTGAAAAGGACCTTTTCTTTGACGATGGCTAGCCAGATTGCTGACATAGAAACACGGGGTTTTCAAAAAAATCTTAGAAGGATTCAAAAGACACTTATAGAAATGGGTCAAAATTCTAATTTTCACGATTTTTCAAAAATAGCAGATCTACAAGCTCGCAGCGCGGCACTCTGTGCAGCGCTGTGAGCTTGTATATCTTTCGTTCAGGTTCAGGTTCGGTTTATTAGTCAAATGCGTATCCATACAAGTACAGACAAACAATGAAATATCTGCTATTTTTCAATAGTTAAAGCATAACATAATGAAACACAAAATGTGTACCCGTTCTAAATGGGTTAAAGGTATCATCTCTCTATCACTTTCTCTCTCTCTCTCTCTTTTTGTCTGTCTGTCTGTCTGTCTCTCCCTCACACACACACAGCTGGCGTGGACTACGTGGGCATCAGTCGTAACCTGGACTTCGCCCCTGGGGTCAGCATGCAGACGTTCAGGGTGACCATCCTGGACGACTTGGGCCGCCCCGAGCTGGAGGGGACCGAGGCCTTCGAGTTGGTGCTGCGCATGCCGGTGAACGGCATTCTGGGGGAGCCGGGCAAAGCCACGGTTTTCATCAACGACTCCGTGTCCGACTGTGAGTTAAAAGCCGACGTCTCACCCTGGCCTTCTCTTTCAGATCAGTCCACTTTGAGCGTCATGTTTGGGCTAGTGTCGCGAGCCAGACTTTTGCGTCCCACAATTTTTGAATGCTTCCGTCATACAGTCTGGAGCAACAGAAGCTCTGAAAATGTTTTTATCTTTACAGTCAAGCTAATTTGTCCTAATATACAGTAAATCTAAATCATTGAAGCATATATATCTTTCTGTTTATCAGAAATGCAAATTTCTAAAATTAAATTTAACAGATGAACAGCTTCCATTCTCTGAGGTGGTGTTCCAGACTCAATTATAGCATTCAGAGTTTGTGGAATAGAAGTCTGACTATGCGACAGTAGAGACTATGTTTGAGCTAAAGCACTGTTTCTCAGCCAGTGGTTCACGGGCCACTACTGGTCCGTGGCATAACTGTAGGAGGTCCATGGGAAAATGTTTTAAAATGTTCCATGAAATGTAAGAAGCTGTAACAAGCTTACAATGCCTCGCAGCGCAATGCGTCATCATGAGCTTGTAGATTGTCTGATTTCAGAGCGGAACTCGGACTTGCAATTAAGTATAAATCCGGTAATATCTTTAGATAATTAAAGATAATTAACGTTAAATATGGATAAAAACATACAAATTACTGTGTTATGGCTTCTTATCCACCTGTTTCCACAGGAATTTACTTGTAGCATTATGTGTGGGACACGTCCGGTAAACTTGTAGAGAACAGCTGACATACAAGCTCATGTCGTGTCGCAGATGCGACCGCTGTGAGCTTGTAGATCAACTCGGCACGCGACGCCAGAACTGCCGCCCGCCTTCTTCGCAACGCACAATGGGACGGTGGAAACTTGTGGATATATAAACAAAAAACTAAAATATTGTTTGAAAACATGCAAATATGCAACCTAAAATCAAAAAATATTGAGAACCACAGCTCCCAAAGTGAGCGAGATTGGTGTAGACATCTCCACCACCACAAAAGGAATGTGTGGTCTAATCCAATCTCACAGATGGGAGTCGTAAGGCTCTTTTTGTACTTTATATTGTAAGCAATTTGTTTCCTGTTATGTAATTTCTACTTCACTGAGCACCGTTGTAGTAGAAAAGTCAGTTCTGGGGCTTTTGTTTAGCTTTTTAAACATTTTTGTTCGGTGTAAATTACATTATAGGGCTCTGGTAGCGCCATAGATTAATTTCCCTCCGACATATAGATGCGATGGACACCCAGGCTGGGTTTCCCATCTTTCTAAGAGGTTGCACACAGGAGAGCTCTCTGGAGAGGACAGAAACTCAATAATATGGCTTCTCTCATTTTGAGATGCTGTTATTGGATCTCCTACGTGCAGCTGTTGCTCAATATCTGGTTCGAAAAACTACTTTATACTAATAAATTCAAATAGATATTCAAAGTGTAGATCATTTAAACAGCATGTGACTGTGCTTAAACTTCCAATAAAAATATTAATGAAAAAGAAAATCCCCCCTATAGGGTTTCTTACCTCACCCACACAACAAAAAAATGATTCTGTCATCTTTCCAAGGAAATAAGTAGTATAGGCCTACTAGTATGTACAGTATATGAATATGATCCCTGTTGTGCAAATCAATTAATAAAAAGTAACACACAGCCTGTGTGTCCACAAATGGAACCAGTTTTTAGTCTTTTGGATCCCCAATTTACAAAGTAAAACTTAAATGTAATTCTAAGTGTACAAAAGACCCGGTCCATTTGGTTTCATTTGCACACTCAGAGCAGGGGTTCAACTGGTGGTGGTGTGTGTTAGGCAGAATGCCCAGAGCCTCCAGTTAGAGCAAAGTGTTTTTTAGTTTTTCTCACAAAACTTTTGCTACTAAATTTCTCTGTGAGAGAGTATTTTTTCCCACACTGGCATAACCTGAAGAATACAGTATAAGTACAGGTCAAGGTTGGATAAATAAAAAAACTCCTGTGCCTGTCCAACGTTATGTTGCCAAGATGAGATATTCTGTGCAAAACCTCATCTTACCTCATATCCCCCACCTACTAGTCTCGCCAGCAGCTGCTCCAGCAACAGCCTGTGCAATGGAAGCGCTGAAAGGGCAGTTCAGTTACAGCTGAACTTGGTACATAACATCTGCAACAGCAGAAGTGCCCTGCGTACCTTTGCAAGCTTCTCAAGAAGAGTTACCAAGTTCATTCCCACCGAAACCACTTAGTACTTACCGGTACGCAAGTTGCCCAAGTTCAAAACTACCCCAGGCAATAAAGAGAATCAGCTGTCATCTTCTTTTCAAACAAAAGGGTCAAAGCGTGGCTTTTAGAAAACATTGCAGAATAGCATGGACACTTCTATTTATTATCAGATATAGTTCATAGTAGAGTGTTTTATTTATTGTTGCATTGCCCACTTTATGTTGTTTTGTTTGTCTCAGCAAGGACCACAATGTAAATATGTCACTGACTTTATTGTGTTTTTATTTTAACCATGGCGTCTAATAAATCTAATCAAATCAAAAAGGCAAAGGGAATTAATGCAGATGCCTCCCGGTACGCCTACTCATTAGATTAGCCTTATTACGCATTTAGCAAACGGTACACAGTATATTTCTTTAAACATTTTAAAACATATTCCCAAGGACCACCTGTAATTATTATGCCATGGACCACTGTTTAACCCATTTAGGCCTAGGCTTAGGATTTGAAAAAAGCCAAGACCTAAGTCCGACTTGAAAATTATTTCCTGGAAAACGTATTACTCAGCCTCTGTAGCGGCTAGAAATAAAATTCCAAAACGATTTGATAGCTTACACCTTTGGCTTTCATAGAAAATAATTAGAAAAGCGTAAATATTTTTTCAAAAATTACTGTACTACATACTGTACATGTACTGTAATACAAAAATGTGTTCCCGGCCTGAGGGGGCAATACACATTAATGTGTACCTGTCCATAAAACAGCATCCCTATGTTGAAAATCAATCCCACGTCCTAAATCCCTCTCATGTTGAGATGATATCGTCTCTGTCGGGTGGAAACCTCATATGTCCAAAACAGCTGTGTGACGCTCTAGTACGGTAAAATAAAGCGCTAATTTTACGAAAAGAAAAAGAAAACTAATATTGACACAAGAGGTTTCTGCCCGACAGCTACAATATATCCTCTCATGTTGGCTCTTGAGCCCCTGCAACTCCATAACTGAGGGCGAGAGAAAGAAGCACTTGACATGATTAACAAAATGAGCATTTGAAACAGCTGTGCAGAGTGCTGAGGGATTGTGGGTATTGTAGTCAATCTCTTTATTATTTTGAATGTCATTGCGTCTAATGTACACACTTGTCATTTATATATATCGTCACTGTCGGGCAGAAACCTCGTATCTCCAAGTTTCAAATGTGTACATTTTTCGCAAAGCAAAAGCCCTGCTTCATCATATAAGGCCGTCACACAAAAGTAGTGAAAACAGCAGATCTACAAGCACACAACGCCTCGCGGTGCGAGGCGTTGTGTGCTTGTAGATCGGCTGTTTTCACTAGTTTAAATCATTTCTAAAATGATAAATGCAAAACGAACGGTTTTGGACATACAAAGTTTTCACACGACAACGACGATATATATATTAAAAAACAACACTTTCCATGTATCCCCTGACCCTTGCAGTGCCTAAGGTGCAGTTCCGCGAGGCGGTGTACAGCGGCGAGGAGGGGTCCGGCTCCATCTCGGCCACGGTGTTCCGTAGCGGGGACATCAGACACAGGTCCACCGTGCGCTGCTACACCCGGCAGGGCTCCGCCCAGGTGGCCACCGACTTCGTTGAGAGGCCCAACACAGACGCCTCCATCGTCACCTTCCTACCAGGTACCAGAGGGCTTTATGTTGGTTTAATCTTTACCAATTCTGTGCCCGGGGGTGTGCGATGAGTTTGTGCAATACCCGTTGTATCCGTCTGTCTGGCTGGCACAATTTTATGCCCGTATATGGTGTTCCATGTCCAGACCAGTCTGTGATGTCATCTCCAAATTTCGTATTTGGTAGTGATGTCAGTCGGGCATTGTTACCATGGTGGCAACACTGTTTAATATCAGTATATATCAGCATGCAGACAGACGGTCAGACGGACAGACATTCGGTAAATTAATGTAGATTTATTCATGACTTCATTTATTGTTTTGTTTTTTATATAGAAATTGTATAAACCACGTAACCACATGAAACATATCGCCCCTATTCCGAACATTTGCTGTGAGAATAGCTGATCTATAAGCTCATGGCGGGATGCGTTGTGAGCTTGTAGATCGACTACTTACGAGCCAACAAGATTTGATGTTGGAAATAAAGCTTGATTTTTTTGTAAATCTGCTATTTACGGCACTCAACACTAGCGTGCAACTAAGTATAAATCAGTCTTAAGGAGGAGAACTAGAATTGAACCCCAGAGGGACCCCAAATATACAGGGTTTAATTGGTTAAACTTGAATTACATGTCATTGTATAATGGTGTTGCACAGCACAAACAGCCGATCTACAAGCTTATAGCACGTGGTAATTTGACGTGGTGTGAGCTTGTACGTCGGCTATTGTTGCAGACTTTCCGCCCCGTAGTGATATGCATCATGTGGTTAACTGAATTGTATAGTCAGTGTGTTTTCCTTTTCACATTTTCATTGGAATTTTGGTTATAGTTCATTATAATAATAATAATGATGATAACACTGTGTCTCTCCTGAGAAAGCCTAGAGGTTTATGTCTTTTTCCATTTATTTTATATAGTTTTAGGGCTCCTTTTATACACACTTAATTAAATAAACTCTTCCTGCAGGAAATTGGATTTCGTGATCACACGTTGTTCGAGCGAAACCAACGGCTCCATTTAAATATGGGAAACGGCAGTTTCTCAAGTTTTTGGTGTTATCTGTGTGCTGTTAGTCACAGGCTGTTTGTCAGTAAACGCCGCAACAACAACAACATCTTATTAGAGGTACAAAATGAGAGGCAACAGCAAAGTGTTTCTGTTTAGACAGGCACTCCTGTGTCAATAGATAGTGGCACTAGAGTGCTGTGGTCTTAGTTAGATAAACACACCAGTGCCAATAATAGTAATGATAATAATATATTTAGTCCCCTTTAGTTGCGGTGGGGTAATTGTACATCTTGTCGCTGTCGGGCAGAAACCTCTTATCTCCATTCTGTTTTCTCACTACTATACAGCATCACTCAAAAGCTTAAAAAGTAGACGATCCACGTCATGCCGCGTTTTAGAGCTTATCTGCTACTTTTGCTGTGTTTGAATTTGAATCTTGAAAAGTTTCGACATATGAGGTTTCCACCCAACAGAGACGATTTGCTTACACGTGGTACATTTACCCATCCTAACTATTAGGAGCAGTGGCTGCTATTAAAACAGCGCCTGCGAGGCAGACAGGCGTTGTCTTGCTCAGGGACAGGGCTCATGTTGGTGTAGTGATGCGTGGAAGCGGGGATTGAACCTGGGGCTCCCACTTGCCAGACCAACGCACAACCCATCGTGTCAATTGGCAGGGCTGTTGTGGGCTGGTTCATGGCTGTGCTGAATGACCATAACAGGTCCGTAACTCTGAGAGTGTACAAATGGAACCAAATGGACCCATGGGGTCCATTTTGTACACTCTCAGAGTTTTGAGGGTCCTTGGAAATAAAACATGTGTGGACCACTTGTAGTAGAGGACTCATAATGTGCCATAGTGTCATAGTAAACCAGTGTCATACATATTCTGAAGAAAACCTGGACAATGACATTCAGTAATTGGGTCTTATGATAAGAAATAAGAGCATTATATTGGTGTGTAAAAACAAAATCTAGAATTTGCCACAGACAAGGCCAAGTTTTTGCCACAGACACATTTGTCCATATATACGGACATATTGAGCCCTGGTTGCTGCTAGTAAAACGGCGCCTGCGAGGCAGTTAGACGTTGTCTTGCTCAGAGACACCTCAACACATAGACTGGACGGACCGGGCGTTGAACCGACAACCTTCTAAATACCCGCTCACCCACCTTTCCTTTCACCTCTTGCATCATTATGAATAGACCACATTTTCATTATGTATGACTAGAAAGTAAAGAAAACCGTGAAAACTAAACAGCAGTCGGAGGCCGTTGCTAGGTTACAGGTAAGGTGAGCGCGGTTGGAGTGCTGCTATCCTGAGAAATTAGCACTCATTAGACTGCCTCTGAGCCGCACTCACAACGCCCGGTTATAATGGTGGGATAATAGAGTATTTGCTGATGTAATATACTAGTGTATCATCAGTAGCACTACTTTGTTGCAAGTAAAAGTCCTGTATTCAAAATCTTACTGAAGAAGTCAAAGTGTAAAAGTATTAGCATCAAAATATACATTAAAAAGTCAAAGTAGTCATTACTACTCTTACTGCTAGTACTCAGAATGCCCAGTTCAGACTATTGGGCTATACATATGTATCATTACCACTTAAGTACTAAATGCAGTGGAGTAAATATATACAATATTTGCCTCTAAGATGTAGTGGAGTAGAAAGCGCCTCAAAAGTGGTGTGTACTTTGTACAGATATTGATACATTCTGATGTGTCCTTGTTGCCATGCAGGCGAGGCAGAGAAGCCGTGCGTGGTGTCGCTGGTTGATGACACACTGTTCGAGGAAGGGGAGGAGCTTCGGCTGGTCCTGGGGAGCACCAAGAGCGACTCGCCGTTCGGAGCGTCGCTGGGCGCTCTGAAGGAGACCACTGTCAAGATAACGGACACCGCAGACAGTAAGTGGAAAGCAGAACGTCAAGGATTAAACACTTAACCTCCCAAACTTTTCAAGACGATTCGATGAATCGATCATAATTTAAATGGAGTTTTAAGTTACAATGTGGTTTGTATAGGAAGGGGCGTGTCTGTTCAAATTAATATCAAATATCTAAAAACTGAATCAAGCAACCAAAAGCCTGATTAGACAATAAAACTATCAAAAGTTTTTTTGAAACTGAAATACCGACCACTATATCCCATCCTTTTTTCTTCTATACCAAATCTCTGGCAAAAATAGAAAGCTTGTAGCTCAGATTTCTTTTGCCCTATTATGAGTGACAGAATATGAATGCTAGCGGGATCATGGGGTTAACACTCAGGATTTTACGATAGATTGGGATCCCAGAGATACCAAAACAATTGGGGTCCGTAATGCATATCAAACTTGGGGTTCTTGAAAAAAAGGTGCATATCACTTTCCATTTCAGCTTTGCTATTCTGTCTCGATAAATAGAGGAAAATGCAAAAGACCCACTCTACTTTATGAATAAATGGAAAGATGGAGATGGATAGCGGGTGGGAGACAAGAGGCCCGCTGCACAGGGTGGGTGGTAAAGGATTGAGGGTAATTTCTCAAAGTGACAATTTTTTAATTTCATAATTGAACAATACCTAATGGTCTGACAAATCTGCGCTCTCTCTCTCTCTCTCTCTCGCTCTCTCTCTCTCTCTCCCCCCACCCCCCACCCGCACCTTTAGAATCCATCATCCGTTTTGCGGAGACCAAGTTCAGCGTGAGCGAGCCCAAGGAGGCGGGCGCCCTGGCCACGGTGAGGATCCCTGTGGTGCGGCTGGGAGACACCTCCAAGCTGTCCGTGGTGCGCGTCCACACCAAGGACGGCTCCGCCGTGTCGGGGGAGGACTACTACCCCATATCCCAAGGTACGGTCAAGCTTGTTGTAGAGGTTTATAGTAGGAGGACTACTACCCCATATCCCAAGGTACGGTCAAGCTTGTTGTAGAGGTTTATTGTAGGAGGACTACTACCCCATATCCCAAGGTACGGTCAAGCTTGTTGTAGAGGTTTATAGTAGGAAGACTACTACCCCATATCCCAAGGTACGGTCAAGCTTGTTGTAGAGGTTTATAGTAGGAGGACTACTACCCCATATCCCAAGGTACGGTCAAGCTTGTTGTAGAGGTTTATAGTAGGAGGACTACTACCCCATATCCCAAGGTACGGTCAAGCTTGTTGTAGAGGTTTATAGTAGGAGGACTACTACCCCATATCCCAAGGTACGGTCAAGCTTGTTGTAGAGGTTTATAGTAGGAGGACTACTACCCCATATCCCAAGGTACGGTCAAGCTTGTTATGGAGGTTTATAGTAGGATGACTACTACCCCATATCCCAAGGTAGAGTAAAGCAAGAGAGAGAGAGAGAGAGAGACACACACACACACACACACACACACACACACACACACACACACACACACACACACACACACACACACACACACACACACACACACACACACACACACACACACACACACACACACAGAGCGAGTGAGTGAGTGAGAGAAAGAGAGAGGGAGGGAGAAAACCTATTTCTCCTATGCAATACCGGCCAGTGCATGGGTGCCAAAACCTAAACACGCTGTTCATGTTATTGTCAGTGCAACAATAACCCTGGCAACGGCAGGGAAGCAGAAACAAAAGCATTTAAAGGACAACTTTGTTTTTTTTACAACAAGGGTTCATATTTTAGATTGTAATTAGAGAAAAGAAAAGATGAGTGTTAAAATGTTTTCATTTACTGCTTTCTATTGTTTTAGAGATTTTAGTATTTTGATTTCAGTGGGTGGGGGCATGCGTACAAGTGGCTAAATGTCTTTTTAGACACAATAAGCCGGCAATTTCTTTGTTACTATTTACACCAGTCACATCTGACCATGAAAGATTGCGGTGCATCTTGGGCTTAAACAGACATATTTAGCCACCTGTACGCATGCCATGCAATGATGCAAATCAAAATCGTTAAAATCACTAAAATGATAGAAAGAAGTAAATGAAAACATTTTAACACTCATCTTTTCTTTTCTCTAATGACTATCTAAAATATGAAAACAAAGTTGTCTTTTAAGAGATAACCAGCCTCAGAGCCCATGGGCAAGGCATCCCTCTTATTATTGTGTCTCCTTGTGTGTGCATTTGGCAGCCCAAAGTAGGATCAACTTAGGGAGTCTGAGAAAGTGTTTTCGACTGAAACGACCTGCCTTAAAGGAACGTCCACAATTTATGGAAATGGTAAAGAGAGGAGAGAGCGAGGGGGAGGAGGAGGTGCAGGGTGGGTCATTGATTTTTAATTTCAGCCCAGAAGAGGAGAAAGGTAATTTAAGCAATAGTCTGAGGGAGGTTCCATGTAGTTTTTTAATCCATTCAGAACGGCTACACATACTGTGTATTATTATTTTATGCTTTAACTACTGAAAAATAGCAGATAAGCTCACAGCGAGCTTGTAGATCTGCTATTTTTGAAAAATCGTGAACATTAGAATTTTGACCCGATTTTGACCCGATTCTATAAGTGTCTTTTGAATCCTTCCAAGGTTTTTTTTTTAAAACCTATGTTTCTATGTCAGCAATCTGGCCAGCCATCGTCAAAGAAGGTCCTTTTCACTTCACTTAACTGGGGCTCAGTTAGTCTGTTCTTGAGAGACTACTATGTCAGTGGTTTTCATGTGAAGGACCCCCAAAATGATATGAATTTGGCCACGGACCCCCATCTCAAAACATTTAGTTCCAGGGACGGCCCTCAGAAGCAAAATTTTAGTTCCAAACGTTCGCTTTAAAAACACATATATTCAAAGATTAACTGAAATTTTCACGACTTTTCAAAAATAGCAGATCTACAAGCTCGCAGCACTGTGAGCTTGTATATCTGCTATTTTTCACTGGTTAAAGCATTCAATAATTCTAGGCCTAAATGGGTTTTAATTGAGTTGGAATATTCTCCACGCTCTATCAGTGGGGAGACGACTCAACGAGCAGCTGTCTCTGATCGGAATTCACCTCAGCTCAATCAAGGTGTGAAATATAAATGAATGTACGCGGCGCTCGGGTTGAAATGATGGGGCCGCCCCCTGCAGCTACCCGCATAATACATATTTCCCAGTGGTTTTAAATCATATGCCGTTGTTGGTGGTTTGTCACTTTCTTTCCACAATATTTTTCTCGGCGCAGCCACTCTCTCATGCATGGCTGTATTACTTAACCCCCACGAGTGCAGACCTGCAGTATTAAGAGAAACACGCACATGTGCGCGCACATGCACGCGCACACACACACACACACACACACACACACACACGCACACATACACACAGGGGTGTCGCACCAAATTCTGGGCCCTGGGTACAAGGATTCACTGCGGGCCCCCCATGAATGTTCTTCATAGGTGGAGGGGGTTTAACTTTAACTTTCAAATCCTTCTAAGGTTTTTTGAAAAACCCATGTTTCTATGTCAGTGGTGCTCAAACTTTTTCATGTGAAGGACCCCAAACATGATATGTATTTGGCCACGGACCCCCATCTCAAAATATTTAGTTTATAATATACATATACATATATTAAAAGATTTGCACACATTTTCACGACTTTTCAAAAATAGCAGATCTACAAGCTCGCGCCGCGCTGTGAGCTTGTATATCTGCTATTTTTTAATAGCTTAAAGGGGAAGACCACCCATTTTCAATATTGAACTATGTCATTAATATACCTTAGAGGAGTTCTGTGTTGCCTAGAACTGGAGGATTGATTTTGGGGTTTGTATTGCAAATTACAACTTGATGACATCACACATTGTACTTTACAATACAAACCCCAAAATCAATCCTCCAGTTCTAGGCAACACAGAAGAGGGGGAACTCTTTGAGCGGTGGTCACACCGTCTCCATAGCGTGGCCGTGTGTGTAGGTATGTTTGTTTGTTAGTTAGTTAGTTTGTTAGTTTGTATGTGGGTGGGTCTGTATGTAGCCTCAAGCCTGTGTAGTACCTTTTCTGGCCACACATGTTAAGGGAGGGGCGCTGTTGTCCAGGCCACACACACACACACACACACACACACACACACACACACACACACACACACACACACACACACATGGGGGGGGGGGGGGGGGGGGGAGAACCACCGCTCAGTTCACACGGGTGTGATTTTTTTATTTATTTCCACACAACTCCTCTAAGGTATATTAATTACATAGTTCAATATTGAAAATGGGTGGTCTTTAGGGATGTTAATCGACGCATTATTGGCGAATCGACGCGTCGCGGCCGAAAATCGACGCGTCGATCGACTTTTTTCACTTTTTTTTTTCGCTAAGCAGCAGCTGAGAGGAGAGCAGCACAACGGCGCATTACTTTAAACAACACAACGTATGCTGCACCCATCAGAACTTGCATCAAAGCCCTAATAATAATGATAATACATAATTGCTCTTCCTTGTTAGCATGGAGTCTGTTCTCTAGAGACTAGAAGCGGAGTGACAATAAGTCCATGGAACGTGCGGGAGCGCTGACCGCTCGCTCTCATATATCCCCGGTGTGTCGCATTAACGTTAACGACGAGTAGTGTGGTTTGTGATCATCGCACACAACGGCGACGCTGCCATTAACAAGCGAGCTTTCGTGTCAAGCGTGCATGCAGAGGCAGGAGGTAAACAAAAGCATCCAGTCCATAGAGATACAGTCAGGCAAGTCAGCGCGCACTGCTATGACGCGCACATCAGCACGGTCCAGCAGTGTTTCTCAACCAGTAGTCCGCGGACCTGACTAGCGCCGCATGCATGCGAATGCACAACACATGCAGGCGGCATGCACTCGTCTCCGACACAGACACACACACACACACACACACACACACACACACACACGGTCCTCTCACATATGGAAAACATTAACGCTTATAACGTTTTTGAACGATTAAAACCTTTTTTGGGGGAAAAACTTTTGAAAAATAAAAAAATATATATATTTTTCGACTTTTCGACTCGTACTTTTTGAGTCGCGGTGAGCGTGAGTCGATCGACGCGTCGATTTCCGATTTTTTTTCACATCCCTAGTGGTCTTCCCCTTTAAGTATAAAATAATTAAGGCCCCCTCCACCTTGGTCCCTTAGTAACTCAGTCCCACTTTCCCCCCCTTGTGACGCCCCTGCACACACACACACACACACGCATGCACGCGCACGCGCGCGCGCGCGCGCACACACACACACACACACACACACACACACACACACGGGCGCACACACACACACACACACACACACACACACAACCTTGTGGCTGAATGATTCCGTATGACTTTTTTTCTTTTCCTAAGAAACTCATTTCAAATATAGCCAGAGATGGGATATAGGAACCTGGCTCATTATCCAGATTCCAGGGCGATCAATACTGTTCTCTGGGCCCAGCTGGCACGACTTTTGTTTGAGATTATTCTAACATTGAGGGGGGGAAAAAGGCCAGCACTCACAATCATTTTGGATGTTTTTAAAAAAGGATCAAAGTCCTTTAAAAACCTTTGCGTGTGTATAGCCCAAGGGGAGCTAAATAACAGAACCCTTATTTGGTGTGTTTTTGCGGCATGAAACAAATCAGACAGATTAATTGATCAAGTGTCTGGTCCAGTGCTCTGCTGGCCTGCAGCTACAGTAGGTTTTGAATAACCCATGGAGAATGTAACGTCTCTGACGGGTGAAAACCTCTCTATGTCCAAAACTGTTACCTTTCAGGATTCAAATGAAAAAATTGTAAAATATATTGTCAAATATTTCGTAACATATTTCTATTTCGTAAAATATTTAGTTCCAGGGACCCCCAGAAGCCACTTTTTTTTTTTTTACAAATATTCGCTTTAAAAAGACACATATTCAAAGATTTGCACACATTTTCACGACTTTTCAAAAATAGCAGATCTACAAGCTCGCAGCGCGCGCTGTGAGCTTGTATATCTGCTATTTTTCAATAGTTAAAGCATTAAATAATGCTAGGCCTAAATGGATTAAACACTTAACCTCGTAGGGCAAGGGTTCCTACAAATCTATCTATCTATCTACAAACATGACAGATTTTTTTAGAATATGGAGATAAGAGGTTTCTGCCCGACAGCAACAACAGCAACATATAAGCTCATGTTATCTGCATACTTCAAACAGACTAACCAAATAAAACAAGACACTTTTACTGCAGGAGGTGAGTCACCTCCAGAACAGATTGTGGCTGAACAGGTTGTGTCCTTGATGATGATTGGCTCGGCAGACAGCCGTGTGCGTGCGTGCGTGCGTGCGTGCGTGCGTGCGTGCGTGCGTGCGTGCGTGCGTGCGTGTGTGTGTGCGTGCGTGGACAGAGGACTTTGAAATCATTGACCCTCTGCACTCGCACCATTGATGCGAGTCTGAAAAGATGTGTTTTGAGCGTGGTTTTAAAGGACAACTCCGGCCCAATTAACATCTAGCCCTAAAATGGGTACATATTTTCCTAGGGTTAGGGGTTATATTTACCCCAAATTACTGTCCATGGGGTCTATTAGGCAGAAGTGCCCCTGTTGTCCAGTTTCGCCAGCATAAACCAGCAGCCATCATTGCTTAGAGTGGAGCCTATAAGCCATACATGTCAAACTCAAGGCCCAGAGGCCAAATCAGGCCCGTGAATGAATTATCTTTGGCCCGCGGGATGATATTTAAGTTTGCAACTCCAGTACAACTCCAAGTACATTTAAGTACAGTTGCTTCAGTAATGCCTGCATTATTTTTTTTTCTCAGTTGAATGGACTCAGTAAAAGTTGCAGATAGAGCCATAAGAAATTAATACAACTGATTTGATTTACTTTCTCATTTTACTATATGAAAGCAGTGATTGGTGAGGATCATAAAGCAGCAAACTGAGCTTTAATAATGCATTTTTCATTTTTAATGCATGCAGTTTCATTTTTGCATTTATCTTGCTATTAAGTGTCATATTGGATTTTTGAAGGAAAAGGAATTTTACTTTTTTTGCTGTTTGCCTGTTGAAAAAATGTTTTCACTTGCACTTTTACTTAATTAAATGATTAATGTTTAATAATAATATTGGCTGTGTTAGGTCCAGGTTCAATAGGTGCAATCATTTCAATAAGTTTTAAATAAACATTGAACCAGTCCGGCCCTGGACTTGTACCAATTGTTTTATGTTGGCCCAGTATGTATTTTAGTTTGACATCCCTGCTGTAAGCCTATCGCTTTTGGCGTGGCGTTGGAGGAGTTCAGAGAGGGAGCAGGGGAGCATGGTTGTGTTGGGTCTTGTACGTGGTGATCTTGAAATGGTAACCGTAATGCCCGCCTTTAAAACATGCTCGCCCTCATTCATTTCCACCGATCTCACACTGACCGCTCGGTGGGGCGGTTATTGTATTTCTTTTACTCAGGATAAGGTTAGAAATAAGTTTAGGGTTATGCATAGTTTTACTGAGGTTAAGGTTAGGAATAGGGTCGGGTTTTTTGGCACAGTTTTACTGGGGTTAACGTTAAGAATAAGGTTTGGTTTAACCATTTAGGCATTACCTCAGGCTTACTGAGGCTACGTTTAGGAATACCAGAGAGTTACTACAGGGGGTCCTCCAAATCTTTGTGTGATAGAAACCTTTTTTCTCCTTTTTTATATTAACCACTTGAACCCTAGCATCCTGGTGTAGAGGGGGAAAAGAGCAGACCAAGTACAGAGTGAAAGTCAAGTTTATTAAGTATTGACGGTGCAAGTGGTTAAATATCTGAAAACACAAATTGACATGAATCCAAAATACACTGATAATCATGCTGTCAAACAATAAAACTATATGGAATATGAAAAGCTTGTAGGGGTCCCTGCTTCATCTCTCTCTCAACTAAGAGGTCCTTGGTCTGAAAACATTGAAGACCCCTGCTTTAAATATATTCTGTGTTTAAGTGGGAGTCAATGAAGGACTCCAGTAGTCCACCATCAGCTCATAATTGGTTGTGTTGACATTGAGAGGGAGGTCATGCTCTCCTGACACAGAGATCTGTCCTCCTCCGTGTCCCCCCCCCAGGACCCCTAAGGGTCTTACTTGGTTTGATTTGAACACTCCTCTGTGTGCAATGAACACAAAGGATTTCACCGCAAAAATACTATGTGCACTAATTGGGTCTAAGCCATCAGAATGCCAAATGTTTGTTTTTTGGTTTGATTATAGTTTCATAAAGCACATAGATCGTTAAGGAGAGATATTTTTCTCTCGCAGCAAAGGTCATTAATATTTCTTTCCCCCTCACTGCGCCTCTCTCTCTCTCTCCACATATACTCCACACAATTAAAGACAAAGTCCCTGAGCAATCAGAAGTATGAATGCATAATGCATGATCCTGGAAACACAGTTGGCTGTCTGAAAGATTATTATATTTTACAGTATATGCTTTTATATAAATCAATACAAGAGAGTGTATATTACTTTTTTTTTGCTGATGCGTGTGCGCGCGCGCGCGCTTGTGTGTGTGTGTGTGTGTGTGTGTGTGTGTGTGTGTGTGTGTGTGTGTGTGTGTGTGTGTGTGTGTGTGTGTGTGTGTGTTTGAGGTATTTTTACTTTATTCGAGTATTTCCAGTTTTCAGTACCTTTACTTCTACTCCACTACATCTTGGATCCAAATATTGTACTTTTACTCCACTATAATTATTTGAAAACTAGTTACTAGTTACTTGCAGATATAAATTATGATATTATAAAACATACATTAATCCACTTTATCCCTATTTTATTCCTAGGCTATTTGAAAATAGCCGATCTACAGTACAAGCTCACTGTGACGCGTTGTGAGCTTGTAGATCTGATATTTTCAAACATTTTGTACTTTTACTTTTGGTACTTTAAAGGGGAAGACCACCCATTTTCAATATTGAACTATGTCATTAATATACCTTAGAGGAGTTGTGTGGAAATAGAAAAAAGTTCCCCCCCTTCTGTGTTGCCTAGAACTGGAGGATTGATTTTGGGGTTTGTATTGTAAAGTACAACTTGATGACATCACACATTGTACTTTACAATACAAAACCCAAAATCAATCCTCCAGTTCTAGGTAATACAGAAGAGGGGGAACTATTTTTCTATTTCCACACAACTCCTCTAAGGTATATTAATGACATATTTCAATATTGAAAATGGGTGGTCTTCCCCTTTAAGTACATTTTGATACCAATACTTTCATACTTTTACTCAAGTGCATTTTGAATTCTGGACTTTTACTTGTAACAGAGTATTTCTGCATTGCTGTATTGATACTTTTACTGAAGTATAAAATGTGAGTACTTTTTACAACACTGGTGTGTGTGTGTGTGTGTGTGTGTGTGTGTGTGTGTGTGTGTGTGTGTGTGTGTGTGTGTGTGTGTGTGTGTGTGTGTGTGTGTGCGTGCGTGCGTGCGTGCGTGCGTGCGTGCGTGCGTGCGTGCGTGCGTGCGTGCGTGCGTGCGTGTGTGCATTTAGATGTTGTGTTCAAGCAGGGCGACAGAGAGCATGTGGTGGAGGTGGATGTCCTGTACGATGGCGTCAGAGAGATGAGGGAGGCCTTCACTGTTCACCTGAAACCTGACGAGAACATGGTGGCCGAAACACAGGTCAGAGAACACACACAGTACAGCGCCACCCTGTGGAAGCGCACTGTCACGCACACAAGCTGTTCAAGCACACAGAACCACTCTTGTGTTGGTTATTTGTGCGGTGATGGTGAGTTCACACTGGCAGATACAAAGCTACAGCCTGGCTTTCTTTTTCCATGTAAGCCAGCGAGATGAAGATACAAAGATATAGCCAACATTTGTTGCTACACAAACTACAACAGCTACAAAGCTACAAGTACCGGTAGGTTGAGCTGGTTTCAACTTCAGATAAGATACAAATATGCAGTGTAGCTTTGTATTTTTGTATATTTTTATAACTGACTAACTTAAAGGCCCGCTGACACGCCCCGAAATTATAATAGTATGATACAGTAGGTCACGTGGTCTCTCTGAAAACGGTCTGAAATAGTCTGAAACTCATGTCACAGTGTAATCTGCCCCTCGCCCCCCCAACAACAGCTGACCAGTACAGTAAGTAGTCTAAGTACAGTCAACTAATTTGATTGGCTTATAATTGTGCATTCCCACAATGACATCATAAAAATATTAACTCATATTTTAAGATGACTTTTTGTGTTATGAAGCCTTATAAGCACATTATAATGCATTATAAATGTGCTTATACATTTTAGAGTTTTGCATCGGCTATTCAAAACTAGCAAATATACAAGCGTGTGTATCGCGTCACGAAGATTTCAACATTTTAGAAAAGAAACAACAACAGCAACAGAGCAGAAAGCTGGCAACACTCCAAATTAAATAAAGTATTTTTGGTGCACAGCTCAATAATAACATGAGGCAAGTCGCCAGCACACAAGGAAATCCTTTTCACATGATTTATTTACCTCTATGGACAGAGAACAACATACAGTACGTGTTTCGACCTGGTCGGTCTTCCTCAGCGTTCAAAAACAAATCACTGTTCTCTATCCAGAGAGGTAAATAAATCATGTGAAAAGGATTTCTTTGTGTGCTGGCGACTTCTTCTTTGCCTAACATTTTATAGATAAACCTTGAAAGTGTGGGAACTACTGATTTATTCAATTACAAACCCCATGAAGCAGAATTCATGGATATTATTTTGTTTTTGTTGCAATCCTAAGCCAAGAATGTGATGATAAGAATAAAGACCCCCATGTATCCGGTAGGAGACACAAAGAGCCTCCTTTGTACCACAGTGGTTCTCAAAGTGGATTCCAGGGACTCTGTGGGTTCCTTTATGGGGGTCTAAATTGACCCATACAAGTCTGTAACTCTGACTGTATACAAGCGGAACCAAATGAACCCTAACGGGTTCATTTGGTTCCGTTTGTATGCTGTCAGAGTTCAAGGACAACTTCTAGGCTCATTTTCCTACTTATATTTTATTGATCCAAAAAGACTGTCTATTAGGCAGAAATGCACCTGTTACTCTCATAGAGTGGAGCCTATAAGCCTATCGCTTTTACACTATTTGTTGTGTTCAAAAGTTTTCTTTTTCATGAATGTGTTACTAGTTGTCATTACAAACACATCCATGCCTTGGTGGTCCCACACAAGCCACCACAAAAAAATAAAATCACCTTTGACCACAACAAATAGTGTAAAAGCGATTTATAGGCTATGCTGATGCTGGGCTCTCCTGGGGAAACTGGACAACAGGTGCATTTCTGCCTAATAGACCCCATGGATAGTCTTTTTGGATCAATTTAAGTAGGAAAATGAGCCTAGAAGTGATTTAGGGAGGAGTAGTCCGTTAAGGGGAAACCTTGAAATGTAAAAGTCTGGGAAACACTGTGAGGGTTTTGATATACAGTCCTACCAAACGTTCCAAGCCGTCCTCCTGAACACTGTCCTGTCCTGTGCTGTGGTTCAGGTGACCAAGGCCATCGTGTACATCGAGGAGACCAACAGCATGGCGGACGTCACCTTCCCCTCGCCGCCTCACGTGGTGTCTCTGCTGCACTACGACGACGTGGCCCGCACCCCCGACAACCTGCACCCCCCGGCCGGGTACCCCGTCATCTGTGTCACCGTGAGTCCCCCCCCAAATCCTCTCTTTATTTTAACCAGTGGCGTCAGTTCAGCAAAAGCTAAGGTATGGCAACATGACTGGTGTGCGTGCGTGCAAGGTACGAGTCATGTTGTCATACCTTACCTAATTTAGAATTTATTTTAAGATGTACGTGTTCCCTCCTCCGCGTCATCAGTGCCCATACCTTAGGTGGGGTTGGCAAAAGGGCATTTCTGTGTGGAGTTTGCATGTTCTCCCTGTGTGTCCTAGGGAAGGTATACCCTCACAAAAAACATGTAGTAACCCTGGTCTCTATACTGCCTCCCCCTGGCCAGCCGGGCACCTGATGGAAAGGAAAGGAACTGGTTGGAATAACGTGTTCCTTCCACACGCTATATGTGCAACCAGGGAAACTCCCCCCTGTCAGGTGAAAAGAAGCAACTTGGACTCCTCATGCATAGAAGGAAGCATGAGGTCAGTCCGTTGCTCTCCCCAGGTTGGCAGAGGGAGTGAAGCGCCCAGGATTACATTACCGGTAGATAATTGACAGGAGGTGAAAAATGGGTTTCAAAATCTTGGGATAAAAAAAAAGTACAAAGTACATTTTATTTCTTTCCCCTGTAGCCATGGTAAGCATTTTGCATTTTAACCTCTTCAACCATTATTTTATACTTTGGCTATTCAAAAATAGCAGATATACAAGCTCATAGCGCGGCACTGAGTGTCGCCGCTATGAGCTTGTATATCTGTATATATTTTTACTTGCTCAGGGAATGAATTCAATCTTGACTAGGTGAGAGACATGGCCTTTGACACAGCCTAAATGTCTCAATAGAAGAGCAGAATACGACCACCCCAAATTGTACAAGTTATATTGTATTAACATAACTCAAAATTACATTTTATTCATAGGAGAAAAGTTAATTAGTGCCGATTTAGCGAAAATACATAATTTGAGTCAGAGTCGGTATCAGTTTTAATTGTCACCTCACAGTTTGTTTCACAGGTGTAAAGCAGGGGTGAAATTCTTCTCATTTGAATTCCATGCAGTATTCAGTGAGAAGAGAGAGAACAGAGGTAGAGAGAGAACACCAGGAAAACTCTCCACACTTTTTAGTGCTTTCTCTATAACCCATTTAGGCCTGGAATTATTTTATTATTTAGCTTTTGAAAAATAGCAGATATACAAGCTTGAAAGCGAACATTTGTTACTCAAATATTTGCTTCTGGGTGGTCCCTGGAAAACATATTTTGAGATGGGGGTCCGTGTTCAAATACATGTAATTTTGGGGGTCCTTGACATGAACCTCTACCTCTACTCCACTACATCCCGGATCTAAATATTGTGCTTTTACTCCTCTGTGTTTATTTGAAAACCTTAACTTTACTAGTTATTTTACAGATATAAATTATAATATTATGAAACATACATAAACCACTTTAGCCCTATTCTATACCATGGCTATTTTCAAACATTTTGTACTTTTACTTTTGTTACTTTTTGTCATTTTGATGCCGACACTTTGACACTTTTACTCAAGTACATTTAGAATTGCGGACTTTTACTTCTATCCGGACCTTTACTGCTATCTACTTTTATTTCTATATTGCAGTATTGATACTTTTACTTTAGTAAAATATCGTCGTTGTCGGGTGAAAACCTTGCATGTCCAAAACCGTTCGTTTTGCATTTATCATTTAAAAATGATTCAAACTAGTGAAAACAGCCGATCTACAAGCACACAACGCCTCACACCGCGAGGCGTTGTAGATCTGCTGTTTTCAATACTTTGTGCGACGGCCTTCCATGATGAAGCAGGGCTTTGCTTTACGAAAAAACATACAAATTTGAAACTTGGAGATGCGAGGTTTCTGCCCGACAGTGACGATATGTGAGTGAGGGTTTGTTTTCAGGTTGTGATGTGTTGGATGCCATGCTGCTTCAGTACCTTCATTCCCCCCAGCATCCTGCAGGCGTCTCTCCAGCCTAATCCAATCTAATGGAATCCAATCTAATGGAGAGACGCTGGATGATTGAGGGAATCAAATACAGATAGTTTATTGATTAACACCCGCAGCGCTTGGATCACATGGAGCCGGCGCTGCCCTTGTCTCCCCTCCCTGAACCGTCTCCCCTCAGCTTATCACGCCAATCACAATGCTAACTTTACGCTATACAATATCACAATAGAAACGTCATACTGTTGTAGAGTATTGAATATCCATTGGGTTAAAGCTCCCAAAGAAATGTACTTAGAGTTAACGTTTTTGACCATGCTTAAATCGGTCTGATTTAGGAAGTCACACTTGGCCTGAGTCAAACCAATTCACCCTTTGTCAAGTCCCACCCCATGTCGCTCTGTTACTAGGTGGGACAAAAAAGACAGGGAAGACTTTTTTGTCCATTCACTTCCATTATAAAAACAAGATTTTTCATAGCCTCATTATTGCTATTTAAAGTACCAAAAGAAAAACATCTACGTGATATTAAAAAAGTACAGTAGTTACATTGCAAAACAACCCTAACCCTAACCCTGTTTTAATTAGTTTAACCAAAAAAAAAAACTTTCTATCGCTCAAAGATTTGGAGGACCCCCTGTAGTAACTCTGAGGACCCCGGACCCCCTGTTGAAGACCCATGATCTACAGTAGGCTACGACTACACCTGTGTCCCTGTTCCCGAGCCACTGCTACCAGCCACCTCTGTGGCTGGTGTTCTGTTCCTCCCACCGTCAGGGACACCAGTAGCAACACACTTTATTGTAGACTAGAGACTGGTATTAGACGGTACAAGCAGGGGTGTCACACCAAATTCTGGGCCCTGGGTACAAGGATTCACTGTGGGCCCCCCATGAATGGGAACGCATTATTATGCATCATTTTGTGCTTTAACCATTGAAAAATAGCAGATATACAAGCTCACAGCGCGGCACCGAGTGCCGTGCTGCGAGCTTGTAGATCTGCTATTTTTGAAAAATGGTGAAAATTTGTGCAGGTCTTTGAATATTTTTGACACGATTCTATAAATGTCTTCTAAATCCTTCTAAGGTTTAAAAAAAAAAAAAAAAATATGTTTCTATGTCAGTGGTGCTCAAACTTTTTCACGTGAAGGACCCCCCAAAAGGATATGTATTTGGCCACGGACCCCCATCTCAAAATATTTAGTTCTATGGACCCCCCCAGAAGCAAAGCTTTAGGTTTGTTTTTCGCTTAAAAAATACATAATATTCAAAGATTTGCACACATTTTCACATCTTTTCAAAAATAGCAGATCTACAAGCTTGCAGGGCGGCACTCGGTGCCGCGCTGTGAGCTTGTATATCTGCTATTTTTCAATAGCTAAAGTATAATAATAATTGAGGCCCCTCCACCTTGGGCCCTGCTAACTCAGTCCCACTTTCCCCCCCAGTGTGACGCCCCTGGGTACAAGCCAGAGCAGATGTACAGTAGAAGCTGTCCTGACAGAGAGGCTCTCTCTTGAGTGTGTGTGTGGGGAGTGTGATTTATCGGTGTGCGTGCATCGATCAGTGTGTGTGTGTGTGTGTGTGTGTGTGTGTGTGTGTGTGTGTGTGTGTGTGTGTGTGTGTGTGTGTGTGTGTGTGTGTGTGTGTGTGTGTGTAGTCACTAGTCACTAGTCCCACCCTGCTCAGACAGGCCAGGTGTGACAGGCTTAAATTAGCCATCCCATCCCACACCTGCACACAAATATATTGGCACAGAAGAAGAGAACACAATAGAACAATAGAACAATAGAATAGAAAGAGGATGGCAACAGAAATCCAAAACACTTTATTGTTATTATTAATGTATTATTTTTTTATCTTTTTGATTATACAGAGAGACAGAACTGTGATTTCTGGTCAGCAGTCAAAAATCCTTTCAAATGGAGGTCTGCTTTTGGATCTATAATATATGTATTTTATCGAGTCTGACTTTTGCTTTCGTTGCTATGATAGTCTTGGTCTATTCCTCCCTACAGTCACTGGAACTCATGAGCAAAGCCTGTACTTCTCTGTACAAAAAAATCACACCCGTGTGAAGTGGAGCTGTGTGTGTGTGTGTGTGTGTGTGTGTGTGTGTGTGTGTGTGTGTGTGTGTGTGTGTGTGGATCATGTGTACCGATTTTTGTGACATTTGAAGAAAATATGTAGGAAAAGGAGCAAAAAGTGTGTTTTGGAGAAAATTCAAGATGGCGGAAAATCTATCATGGCGCAAATGGGCGTGGCCTATATGGGGAGATGCGTCATGACCCAAGGAATCCAGGGAAAAAATATTTTTAATTTTCCGACCTACGGTTCAAGAGTTACAGGCCAAAACGTAAAGTGGGGTGTTATGGCGCCACCATGCGGCCAAATGACACAATTATTTTTTATTTAATCCTTGAAATCATTATGAACCTCCTCTCCAAGTCTTGAAACTCTAGCCCCTATGGTTTGCGAGAGACAAATAATTGAATGTGAGTTTTTGCAATTCCCATTATAAGTCAATGGGGAAAATTAATTCACTAATAAATTAATATCAATTAAACTATAGAACCTTTCTCTTAGAAAAGTAATAGCCCACGATTCCCGAGTAAGCCGGTCGATTTGACATATGGCGCGAGTGTGTGGTGGCAAAACTGTGGGACTAGTGGCGTGCCGAAGTTTAGGAAGTTCAGGCTACATACACACAGACACACACACAGACACACACACACACACACACACACACAGACCCACACAGCCACGTATAGGGAGCCTGTGCTTCACACAGCTCCAAAAACATAGAAAGTGCTGACCCGTGCTGACCCTGAAGCCATTCAGAACCTGTGTGCACTGTATTAATACATATTTCTTCAAATGTGTTTCAACCTGTGTTAGCGGGGCAGTTAAGGAGAACAATACTTCAGTTCTGGAAAGAAGCACCAAAATTTTACAGAGTGTACCTCTTGGGTCATTCTTTAGAAAAATCACATTAGACACTTAATTTTCAAAATGGCCGCCAGTTTTAAAGATGGCCGCCTTTTCGGATATGTTTTAAAGGACGCCAGCCAGTTAATATCGAATTTTCATAATATTAAAGTTGTTTTGTAGGTTTTAAAACATCCAGAGTTCATTTATTACACTTTTAAAGCAGCCAGAATAACCTTTCTGACTTTTGGTTGGGGTCTTTCCTCACCTGGGACCACCTGGACAGACCCCTGAGCCTATTTCAGTAATCGCTCTGCTCCTGCTCCAGAACAATGTTAAATTAGATCTGAAATATGCTCTGAAATAAAAAAATGACTGGTAGCAAATAACAGAGGTCTTCCACGGGGGGTCCGGGACCCCTGGGGGGGATCCTCAGATCTACTACAGGGGGCCTGCCAAATCTGAATTTCTTTTTGAAACTTCGAATGTTTTTATGTATCCTGGTTTTATGTATTGTACTTTGATGGTTTATTACTATTCTCAGTATTATTTATAATGTTTTTTTGTGTTAAACAGTTATGGTTGACAGCTGTTACTGCAGGGATTGCAATAATGAAGGTATTGCAACTTTTCACTTTGGGTGCAGAACATTATTTCCATTTATTGCACTGCACTCACACTGACCAAACACACACACACACACACACACACACACACACACACACACACACACACACACACACACACACACACCTCTTTGTTATTGTCACCCCAAAACCCTCACCTTATTAGAGCCCATGGTCAATTACGCCCAAAGAGATTCACTACAATACAGTAATTTCAGACATGCAGGATATATTCGTCTTCATCATCATCATCTTCAATGTCCAACCTAATAGTGTTGACACAGTCTCCACCATAGCATAGAGTGAAAGGCAGGTTATTTGAGCAGCTGCACCGTCCCTTACAACCTGCTTTGCAGACACATTTGATGAGCTCAAGTACTGCCTTTGGAGCAGGGAGAGCAAGAAACCTGACTGGAATATACCCTACACTCTCTGAATTCCATCTATTTTCTTCGATTGGTGGAAGCACAGGGTATGGTATGGTCAGGTATGATTTATCCTGCACAGAGTTGGCGCGGAGGTAATGTGGTAGCAGTGCAGCACGAGTTGGAGGTAGCATCTCACCCTCCAAGTTCTTTGACAGAAATAGTTCCCATCTGAGTTATCCCAGGGTTGTTGGACCTTTTGAACTGTAAACATGGCATGCAAAATGTTCCGACTGCAATGTTGCAATCTTTTTGGTGATTCCAACAAATGTTCTTCCCCAGTCAGCACCTGAAAAACTATGTACGCAAAGGAACCCTTGACATTTGTAACATCCAATAACTTGAACTCACTCAAATATATAAATTTCCTTTTTTTGTACCGGAGGCAAGGACTTGATAAGGAATCGGGGTATCAGCCTCTTCATGTGTTTGCACTTCCTCAAAATCATGTCCCTTGATGAAGGTATCCTATTATGATGCCTACTTTGTCATACCTGACAAATTGCCCTGAGCTTCCATCAATTGAAAAAAATAGATGCAGAGGGTATGTCCAGTCAGGTTTCTTGCCCTCCCTGCTGCAAAGGCAGTACTTGAGCTCATCAAATGTGGCTGCAAAGCAGGTTACAAGGGACGGTGCAGCTGCTCAAACAATAACCTGCCTTGCACTCTCCTCCCTGCAAATGCTATAGTGGAAACTGTCAACACTATTAGGGAGAACATGTATAGTAGTGAATTTCTTTACAACAACAAAGAGGTGTGTGTGTGTTGTGTTGTCAGTGTGAGTGCAGTGCAATAAATGGACATGTTAGACTGCGCGCCCAAAGTGAGAAGTTGCAATACCTTAATTCTTGCAATCCCTGCAGTAACACCTGTGAACCTGTCTAACACACAAAAATGTAATAAATAATACTGAGAATACTAATAAAAACAGTTAAAAAAAGAAAAGAACTTCCCCATCAAGATACGGCAGGCCCCCTGTAGTAACTCTGAGGACCCCCTAGGGGTCCCGGACCCCCTGTGGAAGACCCCTGGGTATTTGCTACTACTCATTTTTGCTTTCAGAGCCCAGTTACAACAAATTTAATGCTTCAGTTATGATCTAATTTAACATTGCTCTGGAGCAGGAGCAATGCGATTACTGAAATAGGCTCAGGGGTCTGTTTGGGGGGTCCCAGGTGAGGAAAGACCCCAACCAAAAGTCAGAAAGGTTATTCTGGCTGCTTTAAAAGTGTAATAAATGAACTCAGGATGTTTTAAAACCTACAAAACAACTCTAATATTATGAAAATCGGACATTAACTGGCTGGGGTACTGTTCAGAGGCAGCCATCTTGGAAACATGGCAGCCATTTTGATTTTTCAGTGTCTAATGTGTTTTATCATAGGAACAACCCCTAAGGAGTACTTGTGAAAAGTTTTAGGTTTCTTTCCACTTCTGAAGTATTTTAGTGCAAAAATGCATTTATCTGCCCCGCTATGTTTCAATCACGTCTGTGTGGGATTCTGTCGCATGTGAAAGCCGGTATTACACTCGATGTTAACAGGACGTAAACAAGGAAATAAAACAGCGTTAAAGGACGACTTCACCA